>NC_064816.1:40586890-40613034 GCF_023721935.1 Panthera uncia
CTTTCTTTCTTTCTTTCTTTCTTTCTTTCTTTCTTTCTTTCTTTCTTTCTAAATTAACCTGATATCCCTGTATGCAGCCAACCAAATTCATCAGTAACTCCAAAATTATTTTCTATTTCTCTGAGGGCAAGGAGCACTCAATTTTCAAATCCTCCAAGAAATTAATGGGGAATATTTATAGTTATTCTAATATCAAAGAAAGGAAAATGCCAAACAATAATTTCCATATTCAATTTCTAATCAAATAGTTTTCCAACATCCAGAGGGACCATAAGTCCCTGGATATATAATTTTGAAGGAATATCTTATTTATGTAACTTATAAAATACAGTAACATACATTTTCTGCCATTTTCTAATAGAATGGTTTTTCTTCCTCAAAATACCTTTTTTTCTTCTTTCTAATTTATACAGTGTATTAGCTGTGTATAATAACATTCTAAAATATTAGGACAGAAAAGGATTTAATGGAGCATTTATTTTAGTTTCTTTATTTCCAGATGAGGAATCTGAGAACCAGATTAACTGGTCATCTTACTCAAATTTATAAGGGCAGCAAGTGGCAAGCTGGAACTACACCTAGCAACCTGGCTTTGATAAATACACCTACCCTCCCACCTGTTTACTGTTCTTGAAGGGTAAGCTTGTTATTGATTTTCGTTTTCTTTTTTTCTTTTCTTTTCTTTTCTTTCTTTCTTTCTTTCTTTCTTTCTTTCTTTCTTTGAGATAGAGTGAGCGTGCATGAGCAGGGGAGAGGAGGGACAAAGGGAGAAAGAGAGAGAATCCTAAGCATCTGCACGCTCAGCATGGAGCCCACTGTGAGATATAATCCCAGGAATTTGGGATCATGACCGGAACCAAAATCAAGAGTCAGATGTTCAACTGATTGAGCCATTCAGGTGCTTTGTAATTGACTTTCAGTATGAAAACAGCAGTGTTCTAGTGGCCTCTGGGTGACTTGGTTGAGAGTCTGACTTTGGCTCAGGTCATGATCTCATGGTTTGTGAATTCGAGCCCCACATTCGGTTCCCCACTGACAGTGTGGGACCTGCTTGGGATTCTCTATCTCCCTATCTCTCTCTGCCCATCCCCCACTCATGCTTGCTCTCTCTTACAAAAAATAAATAAACTAAAAGAAAAAAAAACACACTATAATGTTATAATAGCAGTGGACACTTCTCAGGATTTAAAATAGGCAATAAATAAGAGTTGGAAGGTCCCAGTTTAGAATCACTGGGTCATTCGGTACTCTGCATCTTTCTAATTTCTCTTTAAAACTGTACTCCAGGGCCGCCTGGGTGCCTCAGTCGGTTGAGTGTCCGACTTCGGCTCAGGTCATGATCTTGCGGTCTGTGAGTTCGAGCCCCGTTTTGGGGCTTTGTGCTGACAGTTCAGAGCCTGGAGCCTGCTTTGTATTCTGTGTCTCCCTCTCTCTCTGCCCCTCCCCGACTCATGCTCTGTCTCTCTCTGTCTCAGAAATAAATAAACATTAAAAAAATTTTTTAAACTGTACTCTTGTTGACACAAGTACAGCAATAATTCACAAAGTTCATTTTAATTAATGTGATTCTCAAAATTCACAGTCTTACTTTCTTCCCTTTGGTCTTTTCTTTTTGTCAGCAGAATATGTATTAGTTGGAAAGCTTTCTTTTCCTTTATCTGAACTACCCACTGCCTGCTCCCAGCCTTGTCACTTTCATTTTCTATACAAAAATTGAGTACAGTTTCTTTTGATCTCCTTTTAAGAAACCTGTCAATAATGGTAGCAATGGTAACCGTCCTGTGGGCCATGTGCTTGTGGATGCTTTTTCATTTTATAGTTTAAGATGACTGATTGATTGCTTGCATATTCAGTGTCCTGACTTCTGCATTCAGAGAACTGTTATCTGAAATAACCAGACCTGGGAACCAGCTCGTTTGCCTTTCCGCTGTCTAGTCTCAGCAATAGCAAACATCACTCTGCAAATTTCATTCTTTTATTTCCATTCCTTTCCTTTTATTTTCCCAAGCAATTAGTTTTGCAGTACCCTTGAGCCTCTCTAAATACCTCAAGAGTGTCATGATGTTCCCTAATGGTAATCTGAGGGACCTGCATATCTCCTTTGCAGACGTGTCTCTGAGTTGACATCCTTCTACTTCCACAGGTGGTGTTTGATGCTATCCCTTTGCACTGTCTTGTGGCATTTCTTTTTTCTTTCTCTGGCTACAACTGCAAAACTCTGACAGCATTGTCTGTGTCTGTGCTTTATTTTTCTTATCTTATCGTATAAAGGGGGGGATATAAAGGATATAGATAAGTCTATAATCTGGGTGGCTCAGTGGGTTGAGCATCCAAGCATTCAACTCTTGGTTTTGGCTCAGGTCATGATCTCACAGTTCATGGGATCAAGCCCCACCTTGGGCTATGGGTTCAAGCCCCGCATCGGGCTCTGTGCTGGCAGTATGGAGCCTGCTTGGGATTCTCTCTCTCTCTCTCTCTCTCTCTCCCTCTCTCTCTCTCCCCCCACTCTGCCCCTTCCCCCCCTCACAATAAATAAATAAACAAAAAAACTGCTTTGTTTGAAAAAATAATTGTATAATCTGTACAAGCAGTGCCCATATTTCCACTATCAATGCTTTAATTCAGTTTTTAAATAAAGAATTAAATTAAATTCTGATTTAAGTAAATAATTACTTAAATGATTAACTTAATTTACTTATTTATTAAATTGTTAAGTTAGTCATTTAAGTAAATTAACTGAACAATAAATTGGTAATAGATTAAGTAAAGCCTTTAAAATGCTTGAAATAAAATTAAGATCTCTTTGACTACTCCCTAAATCTCATCACTTACACTCTTTCCCAGAGGCAACCTTTATCAAGGGGTCATTTAATATTATTCCATTCCAGTTTCTATATTTTTCAAATATAAATACATTTTTATAAACTATATGTGTTGTATTGGTACAAATATATATTTGCATACATAAGTTTCTGCTCACACAAATGGTAGCATGGGGTAATTATAACCTTGCAATTTGCTGTTTTCCAATCATCATTATGTTTTTAAGATCTAAGTGCTTTAAGACAGTAACAGCTTCATGTATCATTCTATTGTGTGATTGTATTCACACTTTGTCATTTCCCTATTGAGGTACATCCATGCTGTTTCTAATTTTTGCTGTTCCCTCAAATGCTGTATGTTGTAGCGAATACACACCTGAGTGTGTGTCCTTGTGAACATGTGATTCCCTGGTATATATGTAAAATACATGTATACATTTTATGTAATTATGTTTATATATTTATAGTTAATATATAATACATATACATATTTTACATATATATGTAAAATGAATAAATCAAAGGATGTGTGGATTTCAGTTTTGCAAGATACTGCCAAATGGCTTTCAAAATAGGATATATCGATGTTAACTCTCAAGAGTGCTCCAAGAATATCCAATCCTGAACATCCTTCCCAATATAGAATTTAAATAGACTTTTAGAAATGATATCTCAATGCTATAATTTTAACTTGCATTATCCTTATTATTTCCTATTAGGAAAAGAAAACATTTCCTATTATTTGACATATTGTGAATAAGGTAGCCTTCTGCTTTATTTCAGTATGTGAAATAACTTGTTTTATTCTTTCACTAACGGCACTGTTTACATTAGTTAGCCTTCTAAAGAACTATCCAGTCTCGATTTTAAATATGTCTAGATTATACTGTATAATGATTGTCTGGTTTTCCCAAACTCTACTTTTTGAGCTATTTTAGGTGCTATAAGATAATACAGTAAAAAGATCCTCCAGGATCCCTGACTTTTAATTCTCAGGCAGCATGGTCTTACTTTGCTCTCTTGGGATGAGTGAAAGCTTAGATCTTAGATCTTGTAACATCTGACTGTGTCTCAACTTTTCTGCATCTCCAGCAGAGTTCTCCGTACAGTTCAGGACTCTCAGTGGCTCTTCCAAATAGCAAGGATGTTTTTCTCCAGCTGTAACTGTGCCTTATAATGGTCCCCCGATGCTCCTTTCACCAGTAGCTGGCAGTGCTCCTCAGTGGACTCACAGCCTCCCCCCAAAGTGGAGATCAGAAGCAAGAGTTTCCATTGGCTGATTTCCTCCTGAAATCCGTTCAAGAGAAGCAGAAACACATCCTTATTAGTTCATCTACTGTATTACATTAACACAGGGCACTAAGATGTCATTGTCCTCAGATTCTAATGATCAGCAAAAATTATTACTTTTGCTTTTATTTTTTGTCATAGAATTTGCTAATTCTAAACAGTGTGATTGTCTTCTTTTCTCTCTCTCTTTCCAAAAAAGCAGTCCTCTATAAATGCAAATCCAATTTCAGAAACTGTTCTAAATGCTAGGTTACATCCAAATGTTTGTCCCTCAAGAATTCCAGTTTATAGAGGCACCTGGGTGGCTCAGTTGCTTGAGCGTCTGATTTTGGCTCATGTCATGATCTCACACTCATGGGTTCGAGCCCTACATCAGGCTCTGTGCTGACAGCTCAGGGCCTGGAGCCTGCTTCAGATTCTGTGTCTCCCTCTCTCTCTCTCCCCCTCCTCCACTCGCGCTTGTGTCTCTGTCTCAAAAATAAACATTAAAAAAAATAAAAAGAATTCCAGTTTATAAACTATATTGCAAGCTAATCTATGAACATGTAGGTGATTTTAACTCTTAAAACTGAAGCTGAGAATTTGGAAACAAAGATCTTTCTGAAAAGTACTATTCTCTGACTACAGAAAATAGACAAAAATGTTAGGAGAAAACAAAATCAGAGTGTAACAATGGAGGATCTGGGACACCACTTAGAGGCATGGTGCTTTGTAATACATTAATCTATGCTTTCCTACTGTGTTTCTTCCTTAATGAGACATTGTGGTAACTAGGGTCCCAAGTCTAGCAAAGGTTAAACTGTTTATCTTCATTACCACAAGTCCTGGAGAACTTAATAAGCCTCAAGGCACATGCTGAATGGCTTCTGTCCTATATAATTGAGTGTACTATGTTTCCAAACAAGATAAAAACCTCAGGATATATTTTTAATGTATTTCTCTGAATGTTTACTATACTTTCAGAGGATTGACTAAGCACAGTATATTTTCTGAAAATATAACATCATTTCTGATAAGCTCGCAGTTAGTCCAAACCAAGCATAGATTCATTTTATTTTAAATGGAGCAATGGATTATGCAATCATGTTTCACAAGCTGAAACAATTTCCATGCTTTTATCTTACTAATAATCATGAGCTGTCTCCTTTGAACAGTGAAAATGATGAGACCAAGGTATGATCAGTTACCAGTACAAGCTGAAGGTGTTTTCCCTTTAATGATGTTGAGTTCGTGGAGATCCATTTGTCAGTATTTGCCTTTTTTCTTTCTGTGTACAGCTCTACATGGGTTAAATTGCTGATTCTTATGAAGTTATAATCTGAGACCCGAACTGAAGTTAAATGAGGTTCAGCCTGGAACTCACTGAGAGGTATCAGAGACAGATGGTTGCCACATGCCAAAATTAGGAATTCCATTATTCCTGAACACTTTTTTCTGCTAGGCAAAGTGGCTGGGTTGACTGATATTGTCAGTGAGTATTTAGATTTTGAGATGATTATTGTGGCTGAATATTCCAGGCTAAATAAAATCAATCCAAGGTGTTGCTGATAAATGCTATATGAAAAATTCTAAAATAATGGGGAGCATCTGCTTTGTTATCCATCTATCTATCCATCCATCCACTCACCCACTCACCAGTGCATTCATTCATTAACAGAGCATATTAATAGAGTGTTTATTGTGGTGGCAACCATATGTCAGGCACTAGTCTAAAAACTGAGGCTATAATAGTACATAAACATAGTGTTCTTGCCTCCTGCAACTTACTGATTTGTGGAGAAGACAGATTAGTACACGTGAATAAACAGTTATAATAAATTTGATACGCAGAGAGATGAAGGTAGGCAAAGGATGTTATGAACGCCCTCAGAGAGGCAGTAAACTCAGATGGAAGAGGGATATCAGGCAGCATCCTAGAGAAGTTGGCATCAGCGCTGAGAACAGAAGGGAGGAGAGGATCAAAAGAGTACTAGAGGAAACAGCAAATACAAAGGTTAGGACATGTGCAGAAGTAATACATTTTAGGGACCTGAAAGAAGTTCGGAAAAGCTGGGCTGTGGTGTACAAACTAGGGAATCACAAGAGAGAGGGTGTGATAAAGCTATTCAGGAGGGATATCATGTCCCAGGTGCATTGGGGTGCGGTCTGCTGGAAGTACTGATCAGAGAGTGTGGGTGATTAAAACTGGCTGCCTGATTTAATTTTTGTGGTCACATTATTTTCAATTCATTATTAAAAGGTATCCTTTCCTTGGCTATTTATCAATGAATTTAATTTATGTAATCATTTTTTTGCAAAAGGGATTTCAAGTAGTTTCTAAGGATACATAAGATATCACACAACTGCATGAATTTAATGGAGAGTACAAGGAGACACACAAAAGAAAACCACAATTGGGATACAATGAATACTACTATAGAGACATATACTGATCTATAAGCTCCGTCTGAATAACACCAACAGTTGGAATCAGGGCTTTTTGGATTCTTATGATGTGGTGGGTAGTATTTTCAATGATTTGCACCTGTGATCTCATTTAGCCCTCTCAGACCTTGCTGCTTAAAATGTGATCAACAGATCAGCTGTCTCAGCATCACCCAGAGCTTATAGGAAATGCAGAATTGCTGGCCTCATCCTAACTCAGCTGAATCAGAATCTATGCTTAACAAGGTTCTGGGTGATTCCTGAACACAGGAAAGCTTGTTAAGAACTGGTCTCAGAGGTACTTATTGTTACTACATTTTCACATTACAGATCAGAAAACCAAGGTTCTGAGAGAAAAACTAATTTGCCCAAAACCAAACACTTAGCAAATGCAAGGGACACTTTTGAATTTTTATCTTTCTGACTCTTGGCATTTTGTGAGGTCTAAGTGGCAGAGACTCTCCAACATTTGTTCCTGAGCTTGACCTTGACTAGTCAAATAGGAAATATGGGTTTTTGTACAAAATATATTGTCACAAAGATAATATCAGACAAGTTGCTCAGAAGAACGGCCAGGCAACTATCATTGACATTATCAGAAAAGAATGCTTCCCAGGAATGTATATCAACAAGACTTTGCTTCATGTGATGAATGATAACCCAAACAAAATTCTCCCATCGATGCTATCTGATAAATCAAAATGATGTGCTTCAGTGGAACACAAGAGTAGTGACTAATAACCATATTTAGTTATCTCGTAAGACAGAGACAGAAGATGATTGGACAGGGGCAATGACCTCAGATCTACCTCAGTTAGGAAGTTAAACTAATGACATTAAATGCCCAGGCTGTTAACAATATTGTATAGTAGAAGCACTGAAAAACTATTGGGCCATATATTTATCCAGCTTTTATATCATATTACTCCAAATGACACACCTATAAGCATTTTTGCTCGAATTCCATAGATGCTATACTTAAGAGAAAGACTGCTCCTTCTACCTCCATTATTTTGAGATCTGCTCAGCTGTTTATTCCACTACTAAAATTGAAAATGCTGGGACACCTGGGTGGCTCAATCGGTTGAGTGTCTGACTCTTGATTTTGGCTTGGGTCATGATCCCAAGGTTGTAGGAGTGAGCCCTGCATCGGTCTTGGAACTGGGCCTGGAGCCGAGCCTGCTTGAGATATTCTCTCTCTCTCTCTCTCTCTCTCTCTCTTTCTCTCTCTCTCTCTTTCTCTCTCTCTCTCTTTCTCTCTCTCTCTCTCTCTCTGTCTCTCTCCCCTGCTCACTCTCTTACTCTAAAACAAAATAAAAATTTTTAAACAAACTAAATTAGATTAGATTAAATTTTAAAAATAAAAATGAAAATGCCTTATAAACCTTCACAAACCCAAATGCTTACGAAGGTGTTATGGGCTGAATTGTGTCCCCCAAAAGTACATGTTGAAGTCCTAACCCTCAATGTGACTGTATTTGGACATAGAGTCTTTAAAGAGGTCACTTAGATTAAATAAGGTTTTAAGGATGGGACCCTAATCCAATAGAACTGGTTCCTTAAAAGATACCAAGCAGGTATGCACACAGATTAAAGGCCATGTAAGGACATGATCAGAAGGCGTTCGTCTACAAACTGAAGAGAGAGATCTCAGGAGAAACCAAACTAGCTGACAGGTTGATCTTGGATTTCTAGCCTCCATCACTATGAGACAGTAAATTTCTATTGCTTAAGTCCCCAGGCTGTGTTTTTTGTTATGTCAGCCCTTGCTGACTAATGCAAAGAGTTAGGCAAGTAATTTAAGTCAGTGAGACAGCGGGGATTAAATGTAAATACATGCATATGGGGAGCAGTGGGGACTGCTGGGGCCATTGTTGATAGAATTGCAGAATCAGTGTTGCCCAACTCACTAACCGTTAACAAAAGAAAAAAAAGAGTGTTCATGTAAAATCTATTCTTTTTAAGAATAATTTTATTCACGGGGCGCCTGGATGGCTCAGTCGGTTGAGCAACTGACTTCAGCTCAGGTCATGATCTCACTATTCCTGAGTTTGAGCCCCGCATCAAGCTCTGTGCTGGCATCTCTGAGCCTGGAGACTGCTTCAGATTCTGTCTCCCTCTATCTCTGCCCCTCCCCCACTTGCACTCTGTCTCTGTCACTCAAAAATAAATAAACGTTAAACAAAATTTAAAAAAAGAATAATTTTATTCATTTAAAAAGTCAAAAAATATTATGTTGTCTATGCAAAATACGTCTGGAGTTTGTAAGCTCTCTGCCCAGGCTATTAACAATATTATATAATAGAAGCACTGAAAAACTATTTGGCCATAGAATTATCTTGCTTTTATATCCTATCATCCAAATGACACAAGTATAAGCACATTTGCTCAAATTCCAAAGATGCTATACTTAAGAGAAAGGCTGCCTTAAAATATGCAAGATAGAACTGTCAGACCTTGACACTACATGTATATGAAGGAAGCCAGAATAGCTGTTGCTAAAAATGCATTTCATTGACTATTCCATCTGTAAATGTTGTGCCATGATGACAATCAATCAGGATAAATCACACAGCTACTCAACTAATTCATCCATAAAGAAAACTGGTAATCAGAGTGTTGAAGTCAGCAAGGCTGAAATCAGATGCCCATAACATCTGCATTTGCGGGAGATGAGGCCTTAATGGTAGTCCATCAGAAATTTTAAGAACAGTCATATCAGTATTATCCAGAACTGTCTTTGTGAATAGCATCTGCCATGATTTTCAAGGTCACATGAGTAGTTAAGAATGCAGTTCCTTGTGCATTTATAAATTGTAGGGGCTTTTTGGAGGAAGTTTTAAATGATTTCTTTGTTGCTAATTGCAGTTCTGAAAACTCTAAATTTGAAATGTCAGCTTCTTTGTTGGCAAATAGTTTCGTATTGGTGCTGGCCAGTAAAATTCCCAATTTGAATTTATCAGTTGATTACATTTTATTAATCTATCATTGTTATCACTCTTGTTGTTTTGTTGCAGGACTCCCTCCATGTTTCATCTCTGGTAAAAGTCTTTACCTTTCAACACGGACACTGTTCTCATTACCTCTTTGCTGGATATTTGCAGTAACTACTAGCGATCCTAAGGTTTCCCAGCCTTGCCTTACTCTACAACATGTTATTAGTATTTCTTTTTAAGGAAACAAGTTTATCACAGATTTTAGATTGAGGTCCAGACAATATAACCTGGTATTCATGATCCTGCAAGCTCTTAGTCCAGTTTGCCACTCCAGTACTATCTCTTACTAGGCTCCTTTTCTGTTTCCTTCTGCCACAACTGAAATGAACGCATTGCTCGTGGAAACATAGGTTTACCAATACAGGTGCCTATACTGTCACCTGTTAATTCTGGAAAAATCTTTATAGATGCTGGTGGTAATTGTTGAAATACAAATTTTAAGTTTTTCTTTCTTCAAATACGTCTACTGCTATGTTCTCTTTTCCTTTTGGTATTTAGATATAGTGTATGCTACACTTTCTTTACCTTTTAAAGTAATCTCTACACCCAAAATGGGGCTCAAACTCACGACATCGAGATCAAGAGTCACATGCTCTCCCTTTTGAGCCAGTCAGGCACCCCTGTAATGTTAGATCTTTTGAAATTGCCCCAGAGTTATTGGATGTTCTGGGCTTTTTTATTATTATTATTTTTACATTTATTCATTTTTGAGAGACAGAGAGAGACAGAGCACAAGTGGGCGAGGGGCAGAGAGAGAAGGAGACACAGAATCTGAAGCAGGCTCCAGGCTCCTAGCTGTCAGCACAGAGCCCGACGCGGGGCTCGAACTCACAAACCATGAGATCATGACCTGAGCTGAAGTCGGACGCCCAACTGGCCAAGCCAACCAGGTGCCCCTATTATTTTCTTTTACTTTTTATTTTGGGACATTTCCATTGATCTATCATCAGGATCATTATTCTTTCCTTGACTCTGTTCAGTTTACTAATGGGTGCACCAAAGGCATCCTTCATTTCTTCTGCAGTGTTTTTGATTTCTAGCCTTTTCTTAGAGTTGGTTTCTTAGACTTTTCATCACTCTGCTGACATTACATGTTACATGTTGTCTACTTGTTCCATTAGAGCTCTTGACTTATTAATTACACTTATTTTAAATTCCATATCTGATAATTCCAACATCTGAGACATGTCTCAGTCTTGTTCTGAGGATTATTCTGTGTCTTCAGAATGTGTTTTTTATTCTCTTTTGTCATGCCTTGTAATGTTCTACAGAGAGCCACATTTATAATATTGTGTAGAAAGCTAAACATGTTGAATTGGGGAATAGGAACTGAGCTAAATAGTACTGTCATGTGAGAATTTATGGGAATCTTCCTAAAAGGAAAGCTTTATTCAATCCTTACTGTAGCTGCACTGTATCCGAGGCTTCAAATTCAGCTAATGACCTTGTTTTTGTCTCCCTTCTTGGGGCTTTCTTAAGTACTTCTTTTCAAAGAATGGCTTTGTTTTGCAGCTCTTTTACCTATTGTCCACTGTCATTATATTCAGACCTTTTTGGTGTGATGTGAAGGTGTAGGGGAAGGGGAGCATGATATAATCCTCCAATTAAATCTCAGTGTTTGAATGGACCAATATCCCAAGGCCATGGCCTTCTTGGTATAGCTTTTCCACCACTTCCCCGTATTCCTCTCCCTGGCTGCAGCATTCCCAATCTATTTCCTTGATCCCTGTTTCTCCCCTGTTAGGTGAGAAAGGAAGGCTAAAGGGAGCTTGAGTGGGAGGAATGCCCTGCCCACTTACTGAAATAAACTTTTAGCAAACTCTTTTCCTCTGGAGAGTCAGCCTTTCTTATGGATAAAGCTCTGGTCTCTATCCAGATTACCTTCCTCATGCATGAGCCATGAGGGAGTCTCTCCAGATCTTCACCATGAGAAATAGGTGAGATTTCTAAATATAAAGCCCACAAAGGTGTGAGGGCCCCCGTTACAGCAGCCCCCATTTCCCAGTATTTTATCTGAATTACCATCGAAGTGTTCCTACAAGTGTGGTGGCTCCAGCAGCTTTTGAACCAGGTAAGCAGATCTCAAGTGTTCCTGTCTGGGGTGCATCTGATGAGTCCAAGGAAAGTCACTGATTTTCAGCTTGTTCAACTTTTTCTTGACGTAAGCCAAATGTGATGTCTAAGGTCTCTACCTGTGGGAGCTGAAACCAGAAGCTTAAGCTTCCTTAAAAGTCATGTTTAAAACAAAACAAAACAAAACAAAAGTCAGGGTTTTTTTTAATGTTTAAAACTATAAAAGAATTGAAATTCATGCCAAGCGTGCCTTGGGTAGGATGAAGGCAGCCTCCAGGCTTTTCAACTCAACTGAGGGCCCAAAGGATAAAATGACTTCCTCAAGCAATCAGAGCCTTGCGTAAAATTTGTGCTCCATTGATGCTTGCTGTAGCCAACATAGAGTCAAGACTTGAACCTGAAGGCTGCAAATGCTGCTTCTGTTAACACAACGTAATGCCCACATATTCTTCTTTGAGCTGATAACTCCATTTGTTATCCATTCTGAGTCTTGACAATTTTCTACTCTACTATCAGTTCTGTAAGAACAGCAGGGTCCATGTGGTACAAAACAGGTATATTTGGATAAGGAGAGAGAAATTTTACTAACTGGCACACAGAAAGCTTAGCATTTAAAACTGTATATTTAATATCCAAACAGGCCTATGAGGATGAAATCTTGTGATTGCTCCTTTCTCTCTTTGTGAGGAGAGAGGTGAGTCTTAGGCTAAGCAGCATAGTCAAAAGTTGAATGAACACCAGAGTCAGTAGAAGCCAGGACTTTCTGAATCCAGAGATCATAGCAGCTCTTGCAAGACAATGACTTTCACAGTTTTGTGTTGTTTCTTCTCTGTTTCTTTCTGCTACTCCCATTACCATGCTCTCCAGAGCCAGGATAGAGCCATAGATAGATAATCAGTTTCCTATTACTGCTGTAACTATGAATTACCATATATTTGGTGGCTTAAACAATACAGTTTTTTTACCTTACTATTCTGGAGGTCAGAGTCCAAAATGGCTCTCACTGGGTTAAAATCATGATATATATATAAAG
The DNA here is from genome assembly GCF_023721935.1 of Panthera uncia. NCBI lineage: Eukaryota > Metazoa > Chordata > Mammalia > Carnivora > Felidae > Panthera > Panthera uncia. Next base: position 40,599,529 of record NC_064816.1, read on the forward strand.
TTGCATGTCTTCTAGAGGCTCTAAGGAAAAATGTTCTTCCCTCTTTCTTTCTTTTTTTTCTTTCCTTTTTTTCCTTTTTCCTGTTTCTATAGCCTGCCCACAACCCTTGGCTCATGGTCCCATTCCTGCATCTTCAAAGCCAATGAAGTTGGACTGAATACTTCTCATGCTGCTATCTCTTTGATTCTCCCTCTTCTGCCTCCCTCTCTTACTTTTAAAGACCCCAGCTGGTTTGCACCCTTAATTCTCTTTTGCCCTGTAACCTAACATATTCAGTTTTTGACAGTTAGACCATGGACATCTTTGGGTGAGCTTTCTACCTATGATTGATAGATAGATAGATAGATAGATAGATAGATAGATAGATATTCCTCCTTCAGTACATAGTTGGGTGGTTAGATGTATAAGTTGTAAGATGGAAACATCACTAGAGATAAAGATAATATAGAGCAATTAATTTCTTTTTTTTATTAAAAACATTTTTTTTAATTGTTTGAAAGAGAGAGACAGAGTGTGAGTAGGGGAGGGGCAGAGAGAGAGGAAGACAAAGAATCCGAAGCAGGCTCCAGGCTCTGAGCTGTCAGCACAGAGCCCGATGCGGGGTTCAAACTCACAAACCGTGAGATCATGGCCTGAGCTGAAGTCGGATGCTTAACCAACTGAGCCACCCAGGTGCCCTGAACAATTAATTTCTTAAATTCAGGTTGTGACCATTGGAATAGAGGGAAGTCACAGAGCCAAGGAAGCTGGATACACCCAAGAAAGTTATAGACAGTTGGCTAATACATAACTGGATAGGTATTGGATGAAGCAGGAAGTGACCTTCATAAAATAAAGAAGATGGTTAGGAAAGAAGTCATGCGTGCAGAACAGCAATGGAACTAACATTAATGGACCAAATGTCATGTTAGTAAATAGAAAATGTGGCTAGAAAGAGTGCAATACAATTCAGTTAATTCTTTAAAGTTAGCAAATGCTAGGAGCGTCTGGGTGGCTCAGTCTGTCAAGTCTCTGACTCTTAGTTTTGGCTCAGATCATGATCTCATGATTCATGAGTTCAAGCCCCACATTGGGCTCTGTGCTGAATCCCTGCTTGGGATTCTTTCTCTCTCCCTCTCTCTCTCTGCCCCACCCTGCCTCTCTGTCTCTGTCTCTCTCTCTCTCAAAATAAATAAATAAACTTTAAAAAATTAAAAAAAATAAAGTCACAGAATTCTAATGGAATGATCATTTAGAACAAATTCAAGTACAGGGTGTATGCATTATCCTTGGGTTCAGAAAACATGTAGGCAATCAAGAGGGGATTTGTTACAGCCATATCATATGACATTACCATGTCTGTAATGCTAAATTGTTGAAGGAGAAGTGATCTGGAGCAGGAGCTGAGGGAAAGGAGAAGCTGGTCTGGGTGTGGCCACTGCTGCTGGTCACCCAAAGTCTCTAGGCCCGGCTAAGTTTCTGTCCTGTTGCTGGCACACTGCCTGTGAGACTCTGCCGGGCCAGCGTGGGAGAGCTATGGGCAGCCGCTGGATCATGTCAGCCAAGGACAGGTGGGCCAGGGAGATCCTGAGGGGCTACTAGATTGGATATACTTCTGGGATGCTGAGACATGGAAAACACCCTGGCCAGGAACGGAAGACCTGTCAGTCCCTGAAGTGGAGAATGAAGCCCCTGTTCTCAAGAAAACCCTCAAGCTCAAGGCAGTGTGTCCAGAAGTGACATTGTCTTCAGCAGAGCAAATGGAAAAATTCTTCCTGGAACAAAAAGTTTACTTCAAAGGAAAATGCCTAGAAAAACGGATCTTCAAGTTTGGCTTTGTGGTCCCTAACTCCACAAAAACCTGGCAGTCCCAGATAATGCCCACCAGTGCGCTAAATGGCAGTGTTTTCAGAGAGAGAACGTTTTTTGACAAGAGTCTTCTTGTAAGCACTTCCAGAGTGAGGGGTTTGAGAGTAGAAAGTGCATGCATTTCAAGAATTTGTTATTTTTGAAGGGAAAAGAGGAAATTTGACTTTTTTCCTCCATGCATTTGATTTTTAATACTTCCACCCCTGATTTCCTCTACAACAAAACCCACCTTCAGCCACCCGGGAACCAGTTCTATATAGGTAATCAGATGGCTTTTTCCTCCCAAACTGTCATCTCCCACTGACCAGCCTAAATTCCGAACCCCAGACCAGGGCAGAGGGCAAGCTTGACCTCTTCCCAGAGTGACCCAGGGACAAACACCATGTGAGGTGATGCTGTTCCTGTCCCTTCCTTACCTCCTCCATGGGCCCTGCAGGCAACCCATCTTCCTTTGGCCCCTGGTTTTAGAAAAATTCCTATTCCTCACCTATGTGTAGTTTTTTTCCTACCATTTCTATTTCATAAATTTAACTTGTAAAATAGACTGTGATGGGATTATCATGTACTGAATCGAAACATATGAATTTTAAAAATTGTTAAATATCAGCAGTTTCTTATGGTTCACCATCAAAGATTTGTAGAGGTTCATTATTACTTAGAACTCTGGGGGAGGAGGTGGAGAACCTTCAGTGATCAGAAAGTTGTTCTTTAAACTCACCACAAGAGGGTGGTAAGGAATTACGCTTCACATCTGCACGCCCACAAAATGGTTGTCTTTCTCTTCACCCACCCACAAAAACAATTATTAAAATAGAAGATGGAGCTTTGGAAAAAATTTTTCTTTCTCATTTACATTTGTTAATCATATTTAAAATAGCATTGTTTGGCATCCTCAGAGTATATTGGCTGATAGCTGGGCATCTTTAATGCAGAGAACCCCAGTTATAAGCACATATCTCCATCTTCCATGTGTGCCTGTACACACTTAAAATGCAACAGCTTCATACATAAATTATGAGCACCTCGTCACTGTCAAACTTCTAATCTGTGATGATGAATTAAATAGAATTTTAAATGGATAAATTTCTATTTTAAATCCATCTCCCCTTCTTGTTTATGAAATGAAATATTGAAGTAAATTGAAGGGAGTGGCCCTGTGGTTCATGCTCCAGTGTTAGTCAAGCTCCTACTGTTTACTGTTCCCAGTGACCTTGATCAAATTGCTCAACTCAGCTGGGAACTCAATTGTGTATTTAGAGGATTAAGCAGTCCTGGGAGACATTTTGGAGTCAGACACACCCACCATAACTTCCTAAGGCATTAATACTGTGTTCCTTTTGAATTAAAGTGGAACTCCCCATTCTGCAAAGGGAAGGTCTCAGGGGCTTGAAGGCATGTTTACTCCATCCTTCTTGTGTTGATTTCCCTTTGTTTTCTTCATTTTTCTTTATTAACTGAAAAATTCCCAAACTTTTTAATAGGCATATTTTTAATTTTTCTAGAATGTTCTGTTTTGTGTACCTGTTTGGGTGACTGTATCTGTGTGTGTGTCTGTGTGCATGTGTGCATGAGTGCCTGTGAGTATTGAGCGCTTGCTTAACACATTTGTATGCATCTCTGTGTTTGTGTTGTTTCCGTGTGCCTGCACGTGTGTATTAAGTAAATATGTGAATGCTGCATGTGTGTGTGTGTGCATGTGTGCCTATATGAGGTGTGTGTGTGTGAGTGTGTGTGCGTGTGTGCACATGCATGGACATGCAATCTGTGGTATGCACCAGTGTATTTGCATTTATATGTGTGAGCATGGTATATGCATTATAATGAGTTCGTGGGTGAGAGATGCCTGGGTGGCTCTGTCAGTTGAGTGTCCAGCTTCGGCTCAGGTCATGATCTCTCGGTTTGTGGGTTCCAGCCCTGCATTGGGCTCTCTCCTCTCAGCACAGAGTCCTCTTTGGATCCTCTGCGGCCCTCTCTCTCTGCCCCTCCCCTGCTCACATTCTCTCTCTCTCTCAAAAAAAAGAATAAATTCATGGCTGGTGTGTATGCACATGGTATGTATGTTTGTACATATGTATGTTCTTGATGTATATGTGTATATGTATATGTATTTACCTATGTGTGTATTTGTGGTAGGCAGATTTCAAGTTGGATGTGTGTGTGTGTGTGTGTGTGTGTGTGTGTGTGTGTGTTGGCTATTGTCATGAGAACACTCTTCATAGACATTTTTCTTAGCCAAGAGAAGGCAGTGTGCTGCTTGCACCCCTCTTTGAGTTCAACAAGGAAAACCTCTGAAATCTAGTGGCCTGCTAGTGCTTTGCTGCTTTCTTCCCTTCATAGCACTTCATTTTACTGTATTATCTGAGAACCCATTTTAAGTCCCACTAACCCTCCCCTTAATTTTCATTTCCACCTGTGTGAAAGCTCTGTGCTTGAAATTAAGAACACTTTAGAGTAAGAACGCAAGTGATTTATCAGGGTATAAGAGCAGTGATTCATGTATTTGTTTCTGTCACTCCATTGTTTGACTTCCTTGGGTAATTTACAGTTTCTGCTCTTGGGTAATACCACAAAAGCCTTTGAGTTTCTTGAGAAAAGAGAGGTGTAAACTATGTTTGAACCGATCTTTTCACTAATATGACCTTTCATTAACCTTAGCAGATGCTTTAAAAAGAAGTATTTTAAGCTAATCTCTCTGAAGTTCAGTTTATGTCTGCTTTTAATGTAAACTCAGTATTTTTGCTTTTGCCAAAAATCCCAGAGTAGACTTTGCAAGTTCTGTTTTCTTAGAAAGAGACAATTGCAGGGGTGCCTGAGTGGCTCAGTCAGCTAAACTTGTGACTTGGGCTCAGGACGTGATCTTGTGGTTGCCAGGTTCAAGTCCTGTGTCGGGCTCTGTGCTGGCAGCTCAGAGTTTGGACACTGCTTTGGATTCTGTGTGTGTGTGTGTGTGTGTGTGTGTGTGTGTGTCTGCCCCTCCCCCACTTATGCTTTGTCTCTCTCTCTCTCTCTCTCTCTCAAAAATAAATAAATATTAAGAAAAAAAAGAGACAGTTACTCACATCTGAGATGTGTCTTCTGAATGTGCTCAATACTTAATCATTTTTTCCCTTTTCTTACTTGATTATGTTAGTTTCCCAAACCAGCTTTGCCTAGTTTTAGAGTATTGTAAATAAGAGAAGCCCAAAATCATATCTAGGTATCTAGGGCCAGCTACATGATAAGTTAAACTCGTGGTCTTTACAATTATCTATTATGATATCTTCTGAACATCTATAAAATGTTGTTCTGTTCTATACAATAAAGAGTCAAATAATATACTGCTTTGCATTTTCCTTCTTTTGCTTCTTCTTCTTCTTCTTCATCTTCTTCATCGTCTTCTTCTTCTTCTTCTTTTTAATAGAAGTAACTTTGGCCTCTTTTTTACTATAACCTGCATACCACTAAATTAGTTTGCCACATACTCATTGTCAATGAAATTTTATAAAGGAAACTTTTAAAACTGACAAATTTCAGACAGATTATATTTGAAACATGCATAAGAATCAGAACACTTTAGTTACATGTTATCCAAAATAGTGAACTTCATTCTTCAAAAGACCACTAAAGCTATTTACTTTAAAAGTATATACAGTACATAAAAATGTTTAGCAACATTTTTTGATAAATAATTTTTAATACTTATTGGCCTCATGAGAGATAACATTTTGATCTTGTCATGATGAGATATTGCTTAATGACCACAGTTTCTAGAGATGACCAAGATTCTTAAATTACTGTAATCACTCCAAAGGAGTATAGAAGTTCAGGTCTTCTTTTAACTCATATTCAGTAGGAATATGAGCTATGCCCTTGAAGGAGATGTTGGTAGATTATGTTTCTTAGTTAACAATGTCAAAACCAAGAGTCAGAAATATGAATGACATGGTGAGGTCAAATTATCAACAGGATACCTCCTTGTGAACTTGATTGGTTCGTGGTCCATGGCTACTCTCTCTTCTCTGTTCCTCTGATCCCAATTCAGGATTTACCAGTATACATTTCGTCATTTCGTCCAGTTTAGATTGATTCATCTTTGTTCTCATTTCCTTCTTACCCTACTTTGTGCCTTATAGCTAAACTGATAGCATGATCTCTACTACCTAAGAAGTTTAGGGGACACGTCCCTGATCTATATGCATTTTTCAAACTCAGTTCAATTTAACTGATGTTTGATCATTTTCTTACACGCAAAACACAGTTTCAGACTTTGAAGATTCACAGTGACAATTCTCTTCCCTATACCTAATATAAGCCCTTAGGTGTAACCAGAAAAACTAAAAGATCTATGGCTTCTAATGAATTATTGCACCATAAGACTCAGCTGCTTAGTGTAGTACAAATGCCAAAATAAAAAAAATAATTTTTTTAATATTTATTTTTGAGAGAGAGAGACGGAGCATAAGTGGGGGAGGGGCAGAGAGAGACAGAGAGAGAGACAGAGACAGACAGACAGACAGAATCCGAAGCAGACTCCAGGCTCCAAGCTGTCAGCACAGAGCCTGATGCAGGACTTGAAATCCCAAACTGTGAAATCATGTCCTGAGCCAAAGTCCAACACTTAACTGATTGAACCACCCAGGCGCCCCAAACAAAATGTTTTTAATAAAAGCAAAAACTCCCCGTTTATGTCACTGCTCTGAGATTGCCTGTCTTACTGCTTCATCACATGGATTAGCTGATCAAAACAAAAGTGATAGTAAACTAGTCGATGCTGTATGTTTTTTTGTTCATCTACTCATAACTAATACTATGTAGTCATTACTGACTCCAGCTGGGACCATAACCTTGTGTCATACTGAGTTCAATTGCTCAAGAGCCGTGCGATCTTCTCTAACTCAAATTCACTTTTGTACTTTAAAAAAGCAAAGAGCAGTGGGAAAGTCTAATAGAAGATCTAAAAGTACGATTGGATAGCCATTCCTTATTGCAGAAATGTTGTGGGTAAGACAGATGCATTCAGTGTTACCAATAAGGTACAGAGAAAGGTATGAAGTAACCCATGGCTTCTTATTACATATACGAGCACCTGGGCTTTTCTTCGCTTTTTCCAGACCTACATCAGCCATATTTACTTTATGCCATTTGCCTTCAACCAATTATATTTAGTAAACATCTGTTCAACAACTATGAAATACCGGAAGCTATATGTTTTAGGCAGCAGCTAATAGTCTTGTGAATAGTAATACATAATAAATAGTTGAGATCAATAACTGAATGAAAAGCTAAATGAAAAAAGGCAGAGTTTTTCCAACATGGAAATAATCTCCTTTTTCCCTTCCACTGATTTCTGGGTGTAGTGTAGCTAACATTTGTAGGTCCACAGGTGGACCTTTCACTGGTGATCCTATTCATTTTTGTTGACACAGGACTATCTCTGCCTATGCAGCACTCGGCTACCTGTCCACTGTCCTCTTGGGGTCTTCTGTCTCTCTGCTTGCCTGGGCCCTTGCTATTTGCTAGTTCCCTTCTGCTTAGCTGAAATTCCATTCTAGGATCTTCCTGACCAAGTGATTGGGCAGTCTCCAAAGTTATTCAAATTTAGGGCACAACATATAAGACCCAGAACTACTTGTTTATTTAATCATCCTTCCCCACCCCCACCCCCAGCCAAGAAACAACAATGAGCATCTACCAAGTTCTAGGCCAGGCTACACAAAGAGGGTCCCACATTCAATAAAAAGCACTTCCTACCCAGAAAATAAACAGAATGACCAAGAATCTGATAATTACCAAAAGACAGCCTAGCATAAGTACAAAAGTCCTATATTATATTAAAACCCATTCCTGAAGTCTCCAAAATGGCCAAAGTTTGAAAAGTGTCCAATGCCTAATTTTTGGTGATGTCAGTGGATATTTGCCAAAGACTGTTCTATTTTTTAGATGGTTGAAATCTATTAAGTCAATATAGATTAAATTGCGTCAAAGGATGGTATCGACTGGAATTGCAAAAAGAAACATGAAGTTGTAATTTATAACATAAATAACTCAAACTAAGCTAATAGCCTTTATATGCAGAAAATTCTAGAAGGACTGTTTAAAAGAGGAGCTAATAGTTATTCTAATTAGTTTATCGTTCTTTAAAATGATGCCTCTAAACTGGTAACACATGCTTTAAAAGAGTTCGCTTTCCTCAGTTGGGTTCATAGAACTGTGTCGAGTTGGTAGTGCCCTGTTAAAGGTCACTCCAGCTACTGCCACATGATCATAAACTCCAAACGAGTGCCTTCTAAATGAATGAAATTTTACTGCAAAATAATTCTGTTCGTTTCTGCCAGGCTCCATGAATGCTGTGAAAAATTTCAGGAGCCCAATTCTCATAAGCTACTCGGAACTCAACTTCATTATACAGTTATGGTCACCAATTTTTCCTGGGAATGACATATAAAACCTCTCATCTGAGCAAAACGAGGCAGATTAATGTTGCATAAAACATATACAGTCTGGATTACAAAATCAGAAAAGCTATCTCTTAGATAGAAAAGCCATCCCTCTTTAGATGTCTGTAATTACAAGACAAATTTCCCCATGGCCTAATATTTCTTACCCTTTCAAAAGGAAAATTCTACATAAGAGAAATAGGGAAATTTTAGTAAACTCATGCTGGTTAGGAAACATAAATATGAGGTATGATTTTTGATGACCTCAATTGCATATGCATGTTTTATCTTCCAAACCTAGGTAAGGTTTTTCTCATAAGGTTCTCAAAATATATTGTTAAGAGATGCATTGGACTTGAAAAATTAAAATAAAATCAATTTCAGCAAATAGTTATTTTAAAGCAAAATGTTGAAAATTGTTGGTACGTTTAGAGTATGTGTCCACACCGGAAGCTTGCTGCTATGGAATACCTGCTTGCCTGTCACCGATCCCCTTGTCTTCTCTTTGTCTTCTGCTATTCATCCCCCAATCCTCTTTAAATGTAGTTTTTATCCTGTCACTCACCTACTAAAACTCTTTCAACTCTACTGAAGGGGCATATTCTGAGCTTCTACTTATGTGCTTAACATATCTTTCCAGAGAGAGAATTGGTCGGTATGCTCAACCCTTAAGAGGTGAAAAGGGTAAGTATAGACAATAAGGGGTTGCGTCCTGTTTGGAATCCACACCTGCTGACAAGCCACTGCAGCCTTCGCGTTTCTAAGTCCCCAGTAAATGGAGGATAACTGGAGGGCGTGCAGGACAATGGCAGTAGTAGCCTCCTCCCCCTTCTCAGCTCCATCTCTGGGGAGGTGCTAACAAGCATGTAAATGCTCCCTGCAGGCAAGAAGCTGTAGGGGGGGTGAAGAGGCTGTAAGTCTTCAAAAACCCACAAATTGGATTATCAATTGCTAAATAATCAGGAGCCGGTCATTGTAATAAACCATGCCTTGAGGCAGAGAGTTCAAATGCCACTCAAAGCAGAAGTGAAGAAAGTATTCCAGTTGCATTCCTTTTGAGAGGCAGCATTACTTCGTGCTAAGAGCACAGACTGCATCAGCACACTGCTTGGGTTTGAATCTCAGCTACAGCTTGAACTAGCTCTCTGGCCTTGGACAAGTTATTTAAGCTGGACTACTTTTTAGGTTCCTCATCTATTAAATGTTAATAACAATGGTAGCCATATCATACTGAATGTATAAAATGCTTAAAACAGAGCCCGGTGCACTGTAAGCACATAATTATTTGATATTATTGGAAAATATTTATTCGGCCCATACTTTATGACAGGGACTGTGCTAGAAACTGGGGATAGAATGGAAAGAAATGCAGCTTTTCTTCCCTTATTAGGCACCTACAATACAAGATGGGAAGCCCTGTGAAGGAGGAGGACATAGGATGTTATGGAAGTTCACAGTAGGGATGCTAAAAGCAGGCACTGAGGAAGAGGAAAGCAGGAGAGGATGGCCTGAGTGTGACGTGAACAGCAGGCAAATTTGCCATGATGCTAAGGAAGATTCGGCTTTCCAGCCCTTTCCTTGAGAAGGTCCCTAGGAGGGCTGGGGGTGTTCAACAAGTGGGGACAGATCCAAGAGGCAATCAAGATAACATTTCCGCTTACCCATTTCTAGTCAACTGTGTAAAGAGGTCTTGGAAGAGAGTGCCTTAAATCGCATGTCTGTAGTAATTTGTTTGACTTCTCTTCTCATCTTTAATCATTATTTACTTCCAATATACCTTTTGTATTTGTAATTTTATGTATCTTTTTCTTAAAGTAAGCCCCTCCAAACCTTTGGGACCCACAAAATCTGTATCCACTTCTATTCAAAAGATAAATGGGCTTTAGGTAAGGGTCCCATGAGTTAGTTAAAATTGGTAAATCAGCAGTAGAGGAAGGGATACTGTCTTCAGCAAAAGGTCCTAGGTGACATAGTCCCGAACCTTGGGTAATCGCAATGAATTCCACAGAGTGTCTGCGGTAGGGCATTTGAAGTTTGCTTCCTTCTGTTCCCATGTGCTTGTGCAAGAACTTAATTGTGCAGACATTTGGACCCTTCTTTTAATTAATTTTCGAGTCACTATATCTTGACCTCTTTCTTTCACTTTTGAAAAACTCATATGGGAACAGCAGGCTCAGTCTGTGGCTGTGTATTTTATGCAAGGTGGAATCTTACATAAGCAGCACAGAGCCTTAAAGAAGGAGAGCATAATGGGACACCTGGGTGGATCAGTCAGTTAAGCGTCCGACTTTGGCTCAGGTCTTGATTTTGGGGTTCGTGAGTTCGAGCCCTACGTTGACTCTGTTCTGACAGCGCAGAGCATAGAGCCTGCTTCAGATTCTGTGTCTTGCTCTCTCTCTCTCTACCCCTCCCCTGTTCTCTCCTTCTCTCTCAAAAATAAACATTAAAAAAAAATTTTTTTAAAGAACAGAGCATAAGGAGGTCTCTCCTTAGACATCAGCTAAACAAAAAAAATCCTCTCCAGTTTTTTTTATTTGTTTGTTTATTTTTGGCAAAGTCCGAGAGAGAGAGAGAGAGAGAGAGAGAGAGAGAGAGAGTGAGCGCACACAAGCAGGGGAGGGGCAGAGAGATGGAAAGGGAGAATCCAAAGTGGGCTCTGCACTGAGAGTGGAGAGCCCTATGAGGGACTCAAACCCGCTACACTAACAGCGAGATCATGACCTGAGGCAGAAGTCTGAGGCTTAACGATTAAGCCACCAAGGTGCCCCCTCTCCAGCTTTTTATATTGAACACCATAAGTAATAAATGTATTTCTTTATGTATATACAGTACAGGGGCGCCTGGGTGGCTCAGTTGGTTGAGTGTTTGACTCTTGGTTTTGACTCAGGTCATGATCTCATGGTTCATAGGGCTCTGAGCTAACCGTGAGGAGCCTGCTTGGAATTCTCTCTGTCTCCTCCTCTCTCTTTGCCTCTTTTCTACCCATGTGCACTCTCTCTCTCTCTCAAAATAAATAATTTTAAAAAAATTTTTAAATAATATATAAGACATACAGTAGCATACATATAATAATACTTCTGTGCCTAAGTAGTTTTTTTAAGTAGACCAGAGTGAAATACTAGGAAAGCTCATTGTTCACATGGATCCATTATTTTTGTTTATGATTGTCATGGCTTTTAAATATGGGAGATTTGGATGCATACATGTTAGTCATTACTGCTCCTTAATATATATAATTCCCTTTTAAAGTGAACAAGGAAAAGTAATATGCAAACACTACAATCCTTGTAATGGGGTAAATTGCAAATGAAGAAAACCAGCATATTAAACTGTGGACCCTTTCAGAACAGCATGTTCTGGTCACAGATGTTATACATTTCACTTTCCTAAGAAGGAAAAAGAGAAAGAATGAGAAAAACAAACTACCAAATGCCATGGAATTATAAATCAATACGGGTTATTATGCTCTGTGATTTTAAACCTCTTGTTATTCCGTTGGATTATAACATAGCACCTCTTGCACTAGTGTGGCTTGAAATGAGCCACAGAGTCAGGTCAGAGTCAGGTGGATTCAGAGGCCATACACATTCTCACTCAATTACAGAGAGACCAAACAACCTCTTCCCTTTCTAATGAGCTTGAGAAAACTTGGGTTGTTTTCCCAAAATGGAGGAAGTAGATGAGAATTGCTCATTCTCTGAAAAGGAATCATGTTAATGAAATGACAAAGAGAGCTTTGTTCATTTAAATACCATAAGGTCCATCAGAATTGGTAATAGACCACATAATTGTCTCTTTTATATCTCAAATCTTTGCTAAGGGGCTGATCTCTCCAGTCCTTCTAATGAGAAAGAAAACTGGAAGGAACTCAGTTTCATCTTTCTTAAAATCCTCCTCAAGGGCACCCAGGCTCTAAGGAACACAAAAATCAATTACCACATTAATATAATTCATTGAATTATAAAGCAGACAAGCAGAAATAACAGAAATAACAAATATATATCAGCAAAATATTTCATTTCTATAAAAGTGATGCTTATATTTTACTTAACTGTGATTTTCCAGTTTGCAATGATTACTTTGTTAATTACTTTTTTTAATGAATGTGTTATCAGTTCATAAAATCCCATAGATATTCAACTACATCCATGTCAATATATATGCAAAAATAGAATGAAAATTTCATACTCCTATTTCTGTGTATTGAAATTTTTATCTTTTCCATATTTTGTACGTTTTCCATAATAGTATTTTGTTATGTGGGACAACTCTGATTTAATTTGTAAATCTTGAACATCAGTAATATATACTGATAGGTGTAATATATACCAGAATAAAAATCATTTTTAGTGGAATATTTATAAGCACTGTTGTATTACATCAAGTTTGGTAACTAGAGTGGCATGAGGTTCACCCAGGTTATTTTTTTAATTATCTAACCACAGGGTGAATGTGGCTCATGAAAATTAATTGGGAGCACCTGTTCCAAGGTAGCTTTCTGACAGAGGAACATTCATCTTCCCATTGCATATAATTCTTCCTCTAAAGAGACAAGAAATATCTCTTTTTGGTGAAGTCAACATATCTGGCCATAGAGCCAGACCTTTCTTTCCAACAGCTTCCTCTAGTGCGTCTAGCTTCATGTGACAAAGGGATGGGTCGATCAAAGTGTTTTTTAAATGTGAGTCAATCGGGCAGCATTGTTGAGGAAATCCATTCAGAATCTGCAGTTGTATTCCCCTGCATTTGAAGTGGGCCTGTGGGATTCAGATGTGATAATGGCAAAGTGGATAAATGACAGCTCTGGGCATCAGTTTCAAGGAAGTGCTTAGCTGAATATAGAAATCAAATGGAAGAAAACAAATAGCACTTTGTGAATCCTCTTCTCCCAAGCTTCAATTGTTCCTTGCTCTTCTGTGCCTCCTGAAGGAAGGCAAAAGGTCAACTAGTAACCTTCTGTCACCCTCAGAGTTGGGTGATTTTCTTCTCAGTTTATACACACAGTCTCTCTCATACTACATGCACACAGCACTAAAAGTCTTGGTCACCATTCCAGAAATACCTGGTAGTTTCACTGAGGCTGAATGGTTGTTTGCCACTTCACCAATGAACAGACTTTTTAAAAATAAATACAGCTCGATCGATTGTTTTGAAAACTGATTCGAAATCCCAGTCTGACTGATGAGCTTTTTAACCTCAGGTTCAGTTGACTTATTTGTAGAATGAAATAGCAGAACTAGAA
>NC_064816.1:40613044-40704328 GCF_023721935.1 Panthera uncia
CTCAGGTTCAGTTGACTTATTTGTAGAATGAAATAGCAGAACTAGAATTCCTCTAAAGGCCTCCGCTCAGGTTCAGTTGACTTATTTGTAGAATGAAATAGCAGAACTAGAATTCCTCTAAAGGCCTCCGAGTTCTCCATTTCATAAGGTATGCTTTTGACTACCACGTGGGATTATGCAAATTATGCTAGATACACATTGTTGCAGTATGAGGGGGCAGAGAAGTGGGCTCCAATTCTGACTGTTCCAGTTAGCTGTGTGACTGGGCAATTTATTTTTAGTTTCCTCATTTGTTAATGAAGATAGCATTTCTCATCTCATAGTGTCTTGTGAAAATTAAGTAAAATATTGTAATCTCAGCATAAGAGAACTGCTCAATAGATAACTTTTGATTTATTATTATTATTATTATTATTGTAAGTCTTATCATATCATTGATTCCTAACTTTGCTGACTTTCAATTTCTTTGTCTATAAAGTGAGAAAATGATTTTTCTCCTAAGGTTATTGTGATAATTAAATTAAATGATCTAATTCTGTATATGGTAAATACTTAGATGGTAACTGCTTTATTATTATTGTGACTATTACTTGAATGCCTTCAAAGCAGCATTTCCCAATGTTTGCTCTATGTGCTACCATTGGTATATGGAAGGAAAAAGCCATTGAATTTAAATATTAATAGTGCCGTACTTATATTATGTATATAAAATGAATGACTGCCAAAAGATACCTGTATAATCAAATTTTCTGTTATAACACATTTATTAAATTAAAAGCAGTGAGTCATTTTGGACAAAAAAAATGTAAGAAAATGTTGGTTCCAGTGGGATTAAAGGATGAAATTGACTCATTCTTTCATCCATCTTTCTAAATGCCAAAGGCGTGCCAGGCACTGTACATTGCTATGTAACAGAACTTGTCTTCCTGACTATCCTATTTACCACCTCAAACTTGCATACCGGATTTAAACAACAACACGAGAGTGCCTTCATGCTTCAGCTGAGCTGATTATTTTATTGCCACAAAAGCACACCCCCTGTTAACAAAGCTGAAATTGCCAATAAGGAGATTCTCAACATTACCTTCTAGTAAAAATCAGAGTGAAAGAAGATGACCATTATTCCTCACTTTTCTATACCCTCATGTTTTAGGGAAACACTGAGTTGTTTCAATGGAAACAAATCCAATGCAATCAATGTATCAGAGTCACAGATCCGACTGACTTCCATACAAGGGAAGGCTTAGAACATTATGGCACTTGACCAGGGGACTCTTATGATCCTTGTCACCACTGAGTTTGGCTTACTATCTAGGGGAAAAGAAAGAGCTGAGATGAAAGAAAATGCTATCCTGGTATTAGATGAAATGAGTGAGCTTTACTAAGGAAAGCAATATACATGGGGTAGTTTTAATAGCTTTTTGCTTCAGTGAAAGGTAAACCATACATGATGTTTTTGTTTTTTTTTTCCATTAAGGAAATGAATTACAGTTGCCTATAATTACAAGAGTAAACAGGGTGGGCTTGATTTTGCACATCATTTGTGAATAAATAGACGAGAAATAGAGCAAAGACTTGTAGACTTTCTCTTGCCGGCTCCTTTGTCTGAAACAGCACGGCACAGCATGTCTTATGCACAGTGACACTGAAGCACAGGGAAGCTCTTACCAAAAATGCAGACTTCAGTTACAGTGTCGTTTGATTTTGCTTCTCAAGATATCCTTTTTGAAAACATCCTTGCAGTTCAACACTGCATCAGGAAAAGAAAATCCGGCATACAAAAGCCAAGTCTATATCCAGGCAGCTATATGTGTAGCTGTGAAAAATTGCTAAACGTGTTAAAAAAAAATCTTGATGTAAATTAACCTAAACTTCCTCCATGGATAGTATCAATTATTCATGGCATAAATTATGCAACAGAGCTGACAGTACTTAATAGAATATACAGAATGAGATATATATGTATACATACATATACAAATATACTACATGCATATATGTTAATTCATATATATTCACACGCAATTCATGTGTATACGTATATGTATGATATATATGTATAATATAGTATATATAATCATGCAGACGCACGCACATATTCATAAATGAAATAAGGCAGTAGAGTGAAAGAGCACTGAACTGTGAGTCTGGAGATCTAGATTTGAGCCACTTGGTGTGCGTCACTCACTCCTGCGCTCAGGGCCTACATCGCCTCGGCTTGGACTAATGACCCTTTCAATTATAAAATTCTTTCTTTCTGAATCCCAATCTCCTGTCCTACCAGATGTGGTACAGATGTCTTCCTGAGGATGAGTCGTGGTCATTAAGCAGGGAGACTTGTACATGTTGATTTGGAGGAGTGAGAAAAGTTCTCCTTCAACTCACTAGCACTTGTTCACATCAGACGTTCCCTGGGTCGTCTCTGTGTCCTTTTTTATATCTTGTTGGTATTATGCTCTTAAATGCTAGAAAATGCTTCTGTGTTTAAGACCCACCCAGCAGAACATTGGCAGTTCATCCGATTTAAGTAGAAATAGGAGACCAAAGAGTTAATTATTTTATGAAGTGTAAAAGAATCAGATTAATTAGTTATTATTGTTTTATTGTACTTTTTAATTTTCTCTGTACTGGAAATGTTAACAAAGGCCTAACTGGGACTTTCCCACAGAAGTCTCTTCTTTAGAGAACTTAACCTAAAAGCAAATGCTTCCATTTATCTGTTGTTTTGTATTTGATATTTTGTCATTATTATTATTACATTTTTAGAAGTTTATTTATTTATTGAGAGGAGAGAGAGAAAAAGAGAGGAAAAAAAAACATTGAGTGGGGGGTGGGCAGAGACAGAGGGAGGGAGAGAGGATCCCAAGTAGGCACCTCACTGCCAGTGCAGAGCCCAATGTGGGGCTTAAACTCATGTAACTGTAAGATCATGACCTGAGCCAAAATTGGACGCTCAACCAACTGAGCCCCCTAGGTACTCCTGTTATTATT
This sequence comes from Panthera uncia, assembly GCF_023721935.1. Taxonomy (NCBI): domain Eukaryota; kingdom Metazoa; phylum Chordata; class Mammalia; order Carnivora; family Felidae; genus Panthera; species Panthera uncia. The sequence continues at coordinate 40,616,036 of NC_064816.1, forward strand.
ACTGCTTTGAATAGTAATTAGTATTTACTGAAGCCTTGCTTATATAAGGGAACACAAATTTTGTTATTTGATCACCACGTGGTTTTCCTAACTAACCTATTATTATCTCAGTTTTAGGAATAAGAAAACGTAGGCATAGACATGTTAAGTAACTTGCCCAAGGTCACGCAGCTAGTGTGTGCTCGAGCTGAGATTTGAATTTGAGAGATCGGGCTCCAGACCTTATATTATTAGCCAGTATATAATATTGCCACCCTTGAGATAATTGTCAGTAGGACTGTGGTGGGTACCAGGGAGTTCCAACTCAAACACGTGTAGTATCTACAAATACAGTCATGTTTTAATATTATATTTCTATACACTGGGACTTTTTGACAAATGGAACTAGCTGTGTGACCTTGAACTAATTATTTAATTGTCTCTACTTCCATTTCTTCTATCATCAGTGGTTACAGTACTAGCCTTTTGCTTTACAAAGTTGTTACAAGAGTTGTGTGAGGCAGTTCATACTAAAATACGTACAACTTTGCCTGCCACATAATGAGTGCTCAAGTAAGGTAAATTAGTAGTAGTAGTAGCAGTAATATCTCAGAGAGAAGAATTTAGATTTGGATATTAGAGAGGACTGAGTTTGAGTTCTGGATTTGTCCCATATAGATTTCACTTACCTCTGTAGCCTTGCTGGCACAATGTTATCTGTTTTGGTGGTCATTACATCTACAATATTCCTACCAAAGCAATCAAACCCTATTTTATGGAAATATGTTGTATAAGTACATATATAAAATGACATTTTGTATATTTTAATATAACATTGCATGTAGGTACATATAATAATTCTACAAAATATATGTATGTATTTGTATATTTTTATATGTATGTATATGTATGGGGATATATGTATAATACACACAGACACATATATAAAGGAGGAGAAAAAGACAGGGAGATAATATTGAAAAACTACTGGGACTCCCTTACCTCCTCACTTGAAACTGAGGAGTCCAATTTATATGCACAAAAATTAGAAGTACAAACATGTTGGTCAGATGAATAATCATACAATGTTAAAATAGGAAACAACCTAAATACTCGAACAGGGAATTGTTAAATGAACAATAAGGCACCAATATGAGTGAAAAGTATACAGCCACTAAAATCAAGATTAGGAGGAATGGTTAATTACTTGAAAAATCTTTTTAACAGGTTCTTAAGTGAAAAAATCAGGCTACAAGGCAAATTTTGTATCAAAATCCCAAGATAGTATATAAAAATTCAAGGTAGTATAAAAGTATACAAATAGATATGGTTAAACCCATACAATAGGAAGGACTCAGAATAAGATGTTAACAGTGGTTACTTCTGAAAGATCATTACCAGCAATCATTATTTTCTCTATGATCACTTGTGTTTGTGTGATTTATATAATATTTCACATAAATGTATATAATAATGCTAATAATGAAATTTCATAGATGATATTTTATAAAGTAAAATACAACTCAGCATTTTGGAGAAACTCTCCTCATGACCTTCCTCTCCAATCCAATCTACTCCCCCAGACAACCCTCTGTGCAAACGTGTGCAGCATGGTCATTACTGCTACCTGCTTGTCCTTTTCTGTCTGCCCAGCCACATACTTCTGCTGAAGGCTCTGTCAATGCTGGCTTTCCATAGTAGCTCTTTCCATCATAGGTCATTCCTGATGCTTGATCTTCTTGCTAATATGTCCTTTCCAACACCAGCGTTTAATTTCTCTATCAGGTGTATTTAAATGTACATGAGCTTCCACTGTTTTCTTTTAGGAGAGGACTGCATCTTCTCACCTTTGTTTCTCTTGATGGTGCCTCATAGAGACCTTGAGACCAAGGTCTTGTTTAGTGGACGGATGATTGGCCGGCATGGTTTTCTTCATCTGTCTAGACTCCTGGATCTAAATCTTTCACTGGATTGGAAACATGTAGCAAAGGAGTCATCCCTTCCTCCCACTCCACCTTATTGCTTGAATTTAATGCTGCCATTGGATAACAATGAATCTTTCACCTGGGGCAGGGAATGAGAATTCATGGACATTTGTAATCCAGAAATCAATGCTACCTCACAATATATCTACTTGTGGTTGAGTCATTCTCTTTACTGGTTATTCTTAAAGTGTATTGGATGAACAGTGAAGGAGAACCAGCATGGATTATGATGGAATCTGTAACTGTTTTTATGTACATGTATTTTGTATGTGTATGTATATATATATATATGCATGTCAATTCCTGAAGCACAAAAGCCACCTAGAGGTGGGATAACGATATTTCCAAGGTCTCTGTACCTACAGTCCAGCAAACTAGCTGGGAGATTTTGGGGATGTTCTACTCGCTGAAGGCAAGTAGATATATATATATATATATATATTTAATTTTATAAAGAAGGCAGGAGAGAAGAAGGACAGAGGGAAAGAGAGAGAATCTTAAGCAGGCTCCATGCTCAGCACAGAACCCAATGTTGGACTCAATCCCATGACCCTGGGATCATGACCTGAGCCAAAATCAAGAGTAGGATGCTCAACCTACTAAGCCACGCAGGCGCCCCTAAACTATCTTTTTAAAGGACTAAATGAAATAAGGTTTTAAAATGCTTACCACACAACACTTCTCTGTCTTTTGGCTAAGATTACGTGTAAAATGCTTCCCACAGTGCCTGGCGTCCATAGCACGGTATCATGCACTGTTAATTCCTGTGGTAGGGCAAAAAATGTTCCCCCCTACAAATATACGTCCCTGTCTTATACCCTGGAACTTGTGAGTATTACCTTTATGGCAGAAGACTGAATATTATTTTATAGGGCAAAAGATGTGGTTACGTTCAGGATCTTGAGAGGAGACATTTATCCCAGATTATCTAAATGGCCCTAAATGTAAACGTGGGCCATCTTGTTTATAAGATATAGATAGAGGGAGTTTGGACACAGACACACAGAGAAAAAGACAGAAAAGGGAAAATGGATACGAAGGTGGAGATGATGATTGGACTTACTTGTCATAAACCAAGGAATCCCTGTAGCCATTGGAAGCTGAAGAAGCAAAGAACAGATTCTCCCCTAGAGCCTCCAGAGGGAGCACAGTCTGGCTGACTCCTTCCTTTCAGCTCAGTGGAAATGATTTTGGATTTCTGGCCTTCAGACCTATAAGAAAGAGAGAGAGAAAAAAATCTGTTGTTTTAAGCCTCCAAATATGTGTAATTTTGCTATCGTGGCAATAAGAAACTAAAACAGATTTTTTATAACTAGTGTAATAAATTCTTAAAACCAAAGATGGGGCTTTGGAATTGGGTACTGAAGGGCAGCTAGAAGAATTTGGGGAAGTATGATAGCAAGTGCCTAGATTTCCTTGAGCAAATTGTTGGTAGGAATTTGGACATTAAAGGAGATTCTGGTAGGAGCTCAAAAGGTAGTGAGGAACATGGGAGAGAAATCTTCAGTTTTAGAGACTACATATATATTGTCATAAACAGAATGTTGTCAGAAATATGAATGCTTAATGCACTGCTGGTGAGGGTCCAGAAGGAAAGGAAGAACATACAGTTGGAAAACGAAGGACAGAGTATCTTTGTTATACAGTGACGGAGAATTTGGCTGAGTTGTGATCTATAATTGTATTAAAAGCCAAACTTCTAAGCAATGAACTTGGATATTTAGCTGAGGAGATTTCCAAGCAAAATGTTAATGGTTTAACATTTTAATGGATTTCTTCTTACTGCTGATGGTAAAAATCCAAGAGGAAGGAAATAAATTTTAAAAGGTACCATTATGCAGGAATTTGATAATTTCAGAAGTTCATAGCCTATCTAGACTGCCAAAAAAACAAAGCTAAAATGAGAGGAGCCGTTGTTGAAAAAGCATGTTTTTAGAAGCAAGCAAAGGATGTGGCTGGACAACAATTTGATGAAAGGATTTCGGGTGTGTGACTCATGGATGTAATCGTGTCAGCAGAAGTTAGGAATAGAGATGGGGTGATCTGGGAATGATCAATGGAGGGCACTCTTGCCTAATGGTGTGACAACCCCTGACATTTGTGGAAGACCCATAGGGTTTTTGAGAATTTTTTAGCAGCGGAAACAGAAGCACTGCCAGACTGGAAAGAAAGGATTCCTGGTAGAGTTCTGGGATTGTATAGACAGGAAACAGCGTGTTAGAGCTACTCAGCTGCAAATAGGTGCTACCCGTCTGTAAAAATGGAGGAGTGACTGTGAGGACAGAGACCTGGGTGCAGATCGGGCAGGGAAGGCATCGCTACACAAGCAACATAAGATTATTATCAGGCGTGGAAACCTAATGAAATGGGCCTGCTGGACTTTAAACTTGATTGGGATCTGTGAGTTCATTATTCCTTCCATCTCCTCCCTTTCAGAATGGGAATCTCTATAATTGTTATCTTATGCCCGTCCCACAGTTGTCCTTTGAAGGCAGGTAACCATTTTCCGGGTTTCACAGGTCCACAGAGGAAGAGAAATTTTGCCCGAGGATGAATTGTATCCAGAGTTTCAACTATACCTGATTTAGATGATGAAATATGGAGCTTTGGGGGCCGATGATGTTTAGATGACATTCCGACTAGAGTTAACGCTGTGATGGGTTGAACCTTTGGGGGAGGTTGGGATGGGGAGCGTGCATTTTACTTGTAAAGTCCAGAGGGCAGATTCTGCTAAGCTGAAAAATGAGCTCACCCCCAAAAGGTGTGACAGGCCCATGGCCTAATCCCCAGAACCTGAGGATTTCACCCGATGTGAACATTACCTCATAGGCTAATTAACTGATGTGACTAAGTTAGGAATCTTGAGGAGAGGAACTTATCCTTTGTTATTTGGGTGGACCCAAAATTCAATCACATGTATTCCTATGAAGGAAAGCAAGAGGGAGTTAGAGATAGGCATACAGAAGAGAAGATGCATGCAGAAGGGAAAGCAGTGTGAAGAGCAAGCCACATCGGCGTCCTGGGACTACAAGCAAAGGGATGCCAGGGGTTGGTGGCAGTTACCAACAGCTAGGACACAGGCATCAAATAGGGTCTCCCCACGAGCCTCTGGAGGGAGTGTGGCCCTACTGACACCTGGATATCTGATTTCTGGCATCCGGAATTATGAGAGAATAAGTTTGTGTTGTTTTAAGCCACCAAATTTGTGGTAATTATTTACAGCAGCGTAGGAAGCAAATACAGCTGTTTTAATTCTTTTCAATCACTGGAGAATGGAAAGGGCATTAGCCCAGGGTTAGCATAAAGCCTTTTTGATAATGTCTTTATGTCCTTATAATATCATTCATTTCTGAGGATATTGTGTGTGCTCAGTAAACACTTTTTGACTTAGATGAATGTCCCGAAAATGTGCAAATAGATTTCACGGACCTTTCCAGAATAGTCTCAAAGGCCACATTTCAAAAGGTCACTCTTTTTTTCTGAATAGTCTTGCAAACACTCATGACAAGTAAACAATACTCCAAAAAAACAAGTTTTAAAATACAGTTTGATTGATGGCTCACCAGCAGCAAAGAAGCACTTTCAAAACCACATATTTACATGGTCAATACACTAATTAAACATGAGATTTCCCTGAAGTCATTCTATGAACTTGCTAAAATGAAAGCAACTTTTACACTCCATTTCGGGGAAAGAGATCGCCCAATCCCCAAAATACATGTCAGATGATCTAAGGCTAGAAAAAATCTCTTTGTTTTGCTTGGTTAGGCTTGATTCAGAATTACTGTAACCCTATTGCATAGTAGGGGAGTGTTGACTGAAGCTCTCTCTGCCTTCCACCAGAGGGGAGAAGAATGCCCTAGCAATACCCACAAGGAATCTTGTTCTTGTTTTTAATCATCTCAAACACTGCTGACTAGTTTATCTCTCACAGGAGCAGCCTTCTTTGTTCTCACTGTTATGAAGTGAAGGGCGGGAGGCTGGGGAAGGCGGGGAGCAGTCTGCTCTCAGCCAGAAGCAGGTGCAGTTCTGCAAGATAACCAGGGGAGGTGAGGGTTCTGCATTCTTCCTTCTTTGTATAGCTAGTGAAACATTATGTCTGGGGAACGGCTCCACCCAGGGCGTGTTGCTTTCACCTTATTCTGTGCTGGCGCCCCAATAAACCTTACCCAAAACCAAGTGGTGAAAATTACTGAAATCCAGGAGGAGCTAATTTGTGAGACTCAATTAGGTAACCTAAATCTTGCGTCCAAATGGTGACTAAGCCACGACTTGAAAAACATCAGCATGAATGAGAAGGGTGTGAAAGGTAAAACTGACAAGGTACAGACAGAATGCAATGCAAATAATCAAAATATTAAGAGCACATTTTAAAGAAAAAGATTAAATGGCAATGACAGAAAACCTGACTTGGTAAAACTTTAGTATCTCTCTTTTTTAAGTTTATAGATTTGGGCTGCCAGTTTGTGGTTAAAATACATGGATAATTTATGAAGAATGCACTACCAAATTTTTAGCAAGTACTCTGTGCCAGGTATTGCCTTCAACATTTTATATTTGTTTCTAATATTCCCGCATAATGAAGTCAGATGTAGAAATTAAAACAGAAAAATTAAAAGACTTGCTTCAAACCACACAGCTCATAACTATCGTAGCCAAGATAGGAGGCACGTCCACCATCTTTCCATGCAGATACTCTGTAGTCAAACTCTCTAAATTCTGCTCTTCCGCAGAAACTCCTCTCCCTCTTTAATGTCACAGGTATGCTCATGAGAATTCTTAGCAGTGCCCTTCAGAGTAAAACACTACAGCAGTTAAGCAAGCTTTTGTACAATATTTTGAGAGAGATTCTCTCGGCACCTGCCATCTTTAGTCACCTCCTTCAGCTTTTGTAAGGACGATTGTTTGTTCTGTTTTCCACAAGTCTAAAGAAAGTGGAATGGTATTAATGGAAGTGTTTTTTTCAATTTATTGAGAAAGTGCAATATGCCTAGTTCTCTGTTGGTATGCCTTAGAAGTTGCAAAAGGCATGTATGTATGAATATATGTATGTATGTATGAATATATATATGTATGTATGTATATATACGTATGTATGTATGAATTAATAAAGGCTCTACTCTCAAAGAGCTTATAATCAATCTAGAGGGAAGGAATAGCCCTTGATGAAATAATCAGGCAACATAACCCCAAACTCAATTTAGGACAGAGACTTCCCTCGTTCTGATTCTGTTTCCTGTTTCTTTGCCACATCTTCACTGTCACCATCTGGAGAGTAAACTTGAACTTTCTCATCCAATAAGTGGTCCCTTGGGTGTACAATGGCTCATTTCTCTTTATCTGCTGTGGCAATACCTATTCTTCATTAGGCAGTGTGGCATTTGCAAAATACTTTTCATCGTGACAGAACATCATAAGTTAATTATTGACCATTAAGGACATTTAAAAGAATATATTTCAAACTAAACATGGTACCGGAGTCGCTAAATGCAAGCAGTGAAGACTGAGGGGCAGGGAGGACTACAAGTCTTGGAGATGATGGAACCAGGCCACTGGCATTCATTCATTCATTCCTTCAACACATAGGTGACAGAGAGGCAAAATCCATGAAGGCAAGAACAGCCCTTCTTCCCCGACGCCTTTCCTTGCCAGCTAAATAGAATCCTATCCTTGGCCTTCAGGTACTCTCCTTCTTCTGCTCCCTGCATAATTCCTGGACTTTTGTACAGTTTGAGTAAGGAGAGGAGGAGAGGTAGCAAGGATGGGAGACGGTGAAAAGGAATAACAGTGTTTACAGGGAAGTTTACTGTGGGGAACTGAGAAAGAATGGGAGCTATAAAACAGATAAGGAGAAAGAGGATTTTCTGAAGTGTTAATTTGCATTTTGGATTAACAGTTTGTGTTCTCGAGGAAATGGTAACTTTGTGGATATGGCTACAGCTTTCACTGCTTCCGGCTCCTGGGCTGGGTATGTTTGGCCAGAATACTGCTCATACACTGTGACACATGGGTGCCAGCTTACATTCAGGTTGCATTTACTTTGAACCATCTGTGTGGAGGCACCCGGCGAGGCATTAATATACATTAGTGATCAAGACTGTCATAGTCTTCAGCCCCCAAAGAACTTACTTTCCAATGAAAAGGCAGTGATCTAGAAATGATCACAATAGGACTAAAGTTTATAAGGACCTATGGTGCCTTTTACACACAATACCACTTATTCTTCAGATCAGTCCCATGAGATAGCATCATCAGTCCCTTCTAATAGTGAGAGAACAGTGCTCAGGGAGTCCAGGGTCTATTCAAAGAAGACATATATAAGTGATAGCGAGCTCAGATTCAAAATATAGGTTTGTCTGATTCCAAAGCCTTCACCTTCAGAGTGGAAGATATTGGATGGTTAAGCTGGGAAAGAACTGAGAGTTTAGAGCTAACCTTTGGGAGAGGCCGATGGTCATGGGTTGGAAGAGGAAAAGCTCATGGGAAGGACTATGTGAAGTGTTCAGGGCGTCTGGGAAATGCAGGACAAGCTTATAATACAAGGCAGTATAAAATCTTTCTGAAAACCAAAGACTATAAAGTGACAATATCACATAAGAGGGAAAAAGAAAAGAAAATATGTGGTCAAGAATCCATTTATGGAAATGCTAATATTAAGGAGCTGGATTTCAGGAGGGTATGAAGCTCCATACCCCTGACCTCCCCACAAATGCAGTCTCTGCAAAGGCAATGTGTTGTGAGAAAAGGGTGTGCAACACTGATCCTTTATTCAGTTCAAAAAAATAAGATATTGCAAGGGTAATCACTAAAAAAGGATAAATTTCTGAATACTCAAACAATGAGCTTATTGGTAAGTATTTGAAGGAGGAAAGAAAAAGCCAGTTGAGATGAAGCTATTAAACAATGCCACTTGGCAGCACAATTCCGGGGGCCTCATTCATTTTGAGTTTCAAGTTGTGCTTCAGGACATGCCTTGTTTATAGTTCACACTCTGAATAGTGCCCTCTAGAGGTGGGCAGTGGGGCAACCCTATAACTGTGTTACTTTGGCAGCAATGTCCCATGACAGCTGGCATGAAAACCCTATCATGAAAGAGTTTGCATGGTATTTAGAAATGTCACTGTGTGTCCCTATATATATATTTTTTAATTATCTGGGCCTTGATGTAAATAAAATAAAGAGATTGAACTAGGTGAATTTAGTGATAATATCTAGGAACATTAATTCACATTTTTGTTTATAAATCTCTTTTTGCCGGAGTTTTGGCGTGGTGGGGGTCCGGAGCTGATGGCCAAGAAAGAATTCTTGAGACGTCTTCAGTGCAAAAATGTGATTTTTTAAAAGGACAGGATCCGTGGGCAGAAAGAGCTGCAAGGGTTGGTGAAGAATGAATGGCTGTATACTGTGGAGTTGAGGGAGGTAAAGGCAACAAGGAGGACTCCAGGAGGACTTTCACGTGCTAAAGACAACTCGTAAGATATTGGAGGCCTTGCTATTTTCAGGCTAAGGTGGTTTTCCCTCTAGTAAGGCACTAACATTAAGGCAGTTGGGAGTTCCTGAAGAAATGTCATAGTCTGTATTTGTCTCAAGTATTGTCAGTGGGCTGCAAGTCATAAAGAAATTTAATTTTACCTGCCATTTTCTTCTTGTCTTTGTTCCCCACATCACTATGGAGCAGAGGGTAATGTTGGGGCTGCAGGAAACTGAGTCTATAGGTTTCTGGAGATTGGATTATTGATAAAATTGCCTTTTTCTTGTAATTTACTAAGACATTTGTAAGCTCATGGAGACTCATGTCCTGCAGGACTGTGATCACTATCAGTTAACCGTTTGTTTTCCCCTTCCCTTTGTTCTTGGGCAGCCAGGAGCGCCTAAGGAGTATCACACACACCCAGCCGGGGGGAGGGGGGACTTATGGGATGTCGGCTTGCCTTATTAAGCTCCTCATTTTCACAAACACAACCTCATTTCGTCTTAATAAAATATATAATGAAGTGCTACTATGTCAATCGTAGTATTTCATAATCTTATTTTTTCAAAAAAAAAAAAAACACCCCCAAAGTTCAGCAAGTTTAATTTTCTTGACTCTAGCCAGACATCTAGTAACTAATTCCCCACGTGAAACCCTACACAGAAGGAGATGATATCTAGAAAACAGTGGATTGATGGGGCATTCCGATGTTCTTCCCCTGACCTATTGGCAGATATCGTCTAAACACATTCCTGTTTCCTAATGTAGAGAAGTACTCTTACTCATTAACCAGGGAGGGTTTTTATTTAAGGCCCATAAGTTATTGCTATTAAAATGTTTGCAAGCAAAGTTATAATTGGATTTCTGGTGTCCCTGCATCTGTCAGGATTTTCAAATCACATAAACAACAAATACCTGAATGTAAAGCCTTAGGAAAAATATCAAAGCAATTTAAATAGAAAAATATACCTTAAAGAATACTTCTTACTCTTCTTCTGATATCTCGGCTTGTGAATGATAAAATTTGGAAGCCATCTGAAACAGAGGCCAAGTGTTTGCCGCATAGGCAGTCTCACTTAGTTGAAGAAACAGAAGCATGTACAGCCGCCGTATCTTCATTTGAGTTGTTATAAGGCCCTTAAACGTTGGTGGGTTTCGAACAAGTGATTTAGGCTTTGTGTGATTCTGCTCCTTTTCTCCTACAATTGTTGTGATAATTAAGTGGGAGAAGTGTATGGAGTAACTGATATAGCATGGCAAATGGTGAACTCTGAATTAAGAATAGTCATTTTTATTAATATTAAAGGTTCTACAAGGAGGTCTTTGTTTTTAAGATTATTTATTTATTGTGAGAGAGACAGAATGCATGGGAGCAGGCAGGTGGGAGGGGCAGAGAGAGGGAGAGAGAGAATCCCAAGAAGGCTCCATGCTCAGTACAGAGCCCAATGTGGGGCTGGATCCCATGACCACGAGATCATGACCTGAGCTGCTATCAAGAGTTAAACGCTTGACCAGCTGAGGCACCCTGTGCCTACAAGATCTTTAAACACACGTATTCATCTATTATATTTCAAGTGTTGGTTAATTTTAAAACATTTTGGGGATGCCTGGATGGCTCGGTTGGTTAAGCGTCTGACTTTGGCTCAGGTCATAATCTCACAGTTCATGGGTTCGAGCCCCGTGTCAGGCTCTGTGCTGACACCTTGGAGCCTGGAGCCGGCTTCAGGTTCTGTGCCTCTCTCTTTCTGCCCCTTCCTTGCTCATGCTCTGTGTCTCTCTCTCTCAAAAATGAATAAACATTAAAAAAATTTTTTTCAGTTTTATATTTATGATAATAAAGGCATGTTTCCCATGTGACTACCTAGAATACTGACCAAGTGTTACATGTTGCAGATTATTCTTGTAAAAATATGAGACAGCTAATTTAAATTCATACTATTGATTATAGATATGGAGACAAGGTTTATTAAAATTAAGTGATTGATTTGATTACATCAATTTGTGTTTAGGGACCTGTGGTCGATAAATTAGATCCACTGTTCCTTCCCTTTCATTGAATTTTATGAGCTTTGATCAATAATTTGGACGCAGCTTTCTTTTAACATGCCTCCACTCAACATAAACTGAACTGAACGACCTGGATATTAATAAAATGTTTCTGGCTTTCTAAGCTGTGGTTTTATTTTAAAAGGAATGAACATAAATGTTATTGAAAAATATGTATTCAAGTGAGGATGATTTAGGCTTAAATCCCAGTTTTGCTATTTATTGGTTGTGTGTTCAGACCAAGGTTACATAGCCTCCAAGCTTCAGTGTCATCGTTGGAATAACAATCAGTATTAATACCTAACTTAGCTTTGTTTGGCAGATTAAATGAAATAAATAATAATTTCATTTAAAAAAATTAGCACAGTATCTGGCATGTAGTTATGCCTCAATAATTGTTATCTTCATTATGGTTACTTTTATGTTTATTATTATTAATGTTTATTATTATGATTATTATTATTGTTCCGTGAGTTGGAATAGTTAGTAAATGTCTTTAGAAAATTTCTGAGAAAACGTCTTCCACTTAAGAATTTTTATATTCTAGATAATAAACATTTATGTCCAAGTATATTTTTAGAGTATATTAAATTAGAACAGTAGTTTTTAGTTTCTTCTTTTTAGGTCAGGACAGTACCAAAAACACCAAACAGAATAATCAAAGCCAAAGTAGTGCCATAAATTCAGAAAAATAGATGTCACATTCTTTAAAACCCTTTATTGAAATAAGATATTTGTAGCAGATCGTTATGAAGGCTTGGTAGAGCTTGGGCAGGAAAAAAAGATATAAATGCTTTGCAAAATTACTGCTTCCCCAATTACTGGAGGAAAACTAGAGTTTTCCATGAGCAGAAAGTCGAGACACATAACGTTGCTGACATGACTCACGTTGGCAGCTTTTTGGTCTCAAAATGCTTCTCATTTCCTTGGCTGAGAGGAGAATATTATGAGGTAAGAATGCACTGAAATTACGAAATTACAGTTTTTCATGCGAGTATAAGGAGTTGGCAGAGGGGAAGTAAGGAGAAGGCCAATTCCAACTGTGCCAACCCTTTGGCCACCCAGCTTCAACAACTAGGAACTAGCAAAAGCACAGGAAGTCATTTCTCTAACACAAGGATAATTGCCCTGAAAGGGAACTTGTGTTTTCAGCAGTTCATGCCAGTGGTTCTGAGGGTAAATAGAATCAATAATACTAGCAACATAGTAAGTGCTAAATGAGCCCTTAATGAATTGAAAACAGACTAGAAAGCCAGCTATCAAGACATAGTTGAGAACCAGGGAGGGAAGGAAGAAAATAATCATATCACCAATGAAGCACAAGTTGCTATTATATTTCTTTAGTTGACTTGACATCCAATTTATTTTTAAAATTATAATGTAGTATATTTCCACAGTGTGAAATTGGAAAATGCAAAAAAGAAAAAAAAAAACATGATTTAAAAGAGTAGTATGTAATTTTTCACCTTAAAAAACGATTCAAAAGGTAGTAGAATGTAATTTCTAATGTGGCGAGGCCATTTTCTAGGCTTATGACCTCAAGTGACTTAACAAAGCCTTTTTAAGCCTCTGTTCCCTCATGTGAACAATTATAACCCCTTCTTGTTAGTGTTTTGATGGGGATAAATGAGATGATATATAGGCTTAACACATGGAACATAATAATGGAGTATTAAAATTGGTAGCTTTATTTTATTTTATTGTATTTATTTATTTTTTTAGAGAGAGAGCAGGGGAGAGGTGCAGAGGGAGAGAGAGAAAATCTTAAGCAAGCTTCACTCTCAGCATGGAGCGGGGCTTGAGCCCATAACCCTGGAATCATGACCTGAGCTGAAATCAAGAGTCAGACACTCAACTGACTGAGCCATGTAGGCCCCACAAAATTGGAGCTTTAATATCGAAATATTATATTTTGTAAATATGTATTCAGTCTTTTTTCCATTGTATGGGTGACTTCAATTTTCAGAATTCATTTTCTTAGGTATAAACTTATATATCCTGCTTTTCCCATGTTTATCATAAGCACGTTCAACCATCAACAAAACCTCTTCATAAATATCACTAAATGGCTACATAATATCCTATCATAACAATTTACCAACTTTTCATAAATTATGTCCTATTGATGAAAATTTAGATTTTTTTTTCTTCTCACTCTCCCGTAAGTAAGACTACGTGAAGATTTGTCCATCACCTTGCCATTAATGATTCTTCTAATACCCTGATCCTAGTAACTTCCTCTACTCAACTCACCTCCATCCTTTCAAACACTTCACTGGGGAGGGGAGGGGTGTGATACATTCAATTTTTAGTCCTGCCTCTGAATGTCATTTGACCTTACTTGGCTCTGATTTTTTCCTCTGTAAAATGAGGGACCAGGTGATCTCTAGGTCACTCCCAAGCCTACCATTCCACTAATTTTATGTTTTTGAAATTTTTCTATAAAAGAACAGGTAAAGGGGTGCCTGGGTAGCTCAGCTGGTTAAGCGTCTGACTTCAGCTCAGATAATGATTTCGCTGTTCAGGAGTTCAAGCCCTTCATCAGGCTCTGCTGACAGCTCAGGGCCTGGAGCCTGCTTTGGATTCTGTGTTTCCCTCTCTCTCTGCTCTCTCTCGCTCATGCTCTCTCTCTTCCTCTCTGCCTCTCTCTCAAAAATAAATAAACATTAAAAAAATTTTAAAGGAACAGGTAAAATAAAAGATCATTAGCTTTCAAGTCATCAATTCCACTTATTACTGCCCCTCATGCATGTGACTAGATGACAATACCTTGACCAGATGGCCTTCTGAGGATCACTTACCCCCTTATTCCCATCGATATGCCGGGTTGACTCATTGGGATCCTACCCGCCCCACCCCCCACCCCACAACCCTTCCCACCCCCAACTTTCCCCTGGCTCTTTGGTCATGTGAAATTCTAAGGCTGACAGTCAACCAGAGGCTGTCCCACTGAATCACAGCCTACAGCCTGGAGTGATCTGGTCCCTGCTTTCATCTCTGACCTCTGTTCAAGCTGTGCTCTTAAGCACACTCCAGCCACATCACTCTTTTTGGGGGCTTTTGTTATGACAACCCCTTTCTTATCACAGGACTTTTTTTTTTATCTGTCTTCCTGTGTCTGGTGTGTCATTCATTCTCCTCCAACTCTTTGCATGACTACCTCTTTATTCTCTCTCTCTCGCTCGCTCTCTCTCTCTCTCTCTTTTTGGTCTCTCCCACTGGAATACAGCTGTCTTATTCAACACTGTGTCACTAGCCTCTACTATCCCCTATTATGGTACTTTTTTTTTTTTTGCCTTCAATAAATATTTTCTAGTGAAATTCTGCAAAGAAACCAGTAATCAAGGAAACCGAACAAAAAGAACACACCTCATCTCAGCCTTGTTCCAAGCTGAATAAAATAAGGAATCAGGAGTGTTTTAATATTCATGAAATGTTAGTTTACTTCCTACCCAGCCCTCACCGTTGTGCTTATGGCCAGAACACCTAGTAAATCAGCCTTTCACTTGGTAGAGGATGAACTGTAGAGAATGGATTTCAACAGAGATGAAGTGGGGACGATCATAGCAATCTTTAGAGTGCTGAGGTGATTTATAGGTACAGACTTCTTCTAGATTACCGGCTACCCAATTTCAACTGGGCCCCTTCTAATATTCCTGCCCGAGAAAAACACCACAGTTCTGGATGCACTGTCAATATTGAATACCACACCGAAAGGTGGCTTTGAAAAATGCACACATCTTCAACATTAACAATGCAGGTAGCTACATCAAGAGAATTGCCTTTTTTGCACTCAGTCCTGCTTTTCTTGAATAAAACACAACTGTTTCGTGTTTACATTGGAACTCTACTTTTTTTCTACGCCCTCCAAATTTAGGTTTAGCTTCTCTCTTCCAAAGAATCACTTTTTGCAAGTTGCAATATTGTATTGGTTTTGATCTGTTATTAGTAGTAACTTAAAAGAGACAAAAATCAATATTGAACACTGGCCATTGCCCAACCACCATATATCGTTCACCTCATTAAAATCAGACCACAGAGACTATAATGGACTCTAGCTTCAGAGTTTACCATCAGGCAAGGAACCGCTTTTGTTTTGAGGTCAAAAAATTTCATTCATGCTGCAAATCACTGTGCTTGCAGGCACTGTATAAAAGGCTGTGTATGTTTATCAAGGATTTTTGGATGGCTCCTTCTATCTGTGTATGTGCCAGAATCTTTGAAGAGAGCATTGTTCTTGTGCAGTGAATTCCAGTTCAGGAGAGAGAACATTCCTTCTCAAAACAACTCCTTTAGAACCAAGCCTCTGTGTACTATTTTTAGACTGACGTTGAGCTTTTCATGCACTCGTGTGTGTGTGTGTGTGTGTGTGTGTGTGTGTGTGTGTGTGAGTGCGCGCCCGGGCGGACCCGCGTGTGTATCTTTTTCCTGAAGTTTTGCCACTCAGTCCCAGGATAGCCTGTTCGGTTGCTCATGGGTGAAAATGTGTCAAAAACTGTCGTGATTCCAAAGCATCCCCATCTTTCTCAGTTTTCTTCCAGTTTCCACTTCCTGTTATTTTCATCCAGAGTGCCTCAAGTTGAGTGCCAATTAAAATGGAGAGGACATTTTAAGGTTCAGAGAGGCAACCATTTTCACCACCTTTGTAAACACGTGTCATTTTCATTGTACATGGAAAAGCTCAGAGACCATTTTCCACTGGGCCATCCGGAAGGGGCTGGTCTGGCTTCCTTGGCCACGGATTTTACCAGTTGCTACCAATAAGGAATCATTTTGTGATGTCTCCAGAATTTGAAACCCTCTGGCACTTTGAATTGGGCTTTTAAAAGTCTTTTTGCAATGCCTGCCAAAAGTGAACTTGTGTTTAGAGAGCCAGTGTTTCATTTGCAATTGAAAGAGACAGACCTATCTTTGAATGTGGTCTTTAAGGGGAGGGAAAGAGCAAAAGGATAGGGCAAAAGTTGGAAGGGAAGAAACTCAAGGAAGAGTCCCTTTAGCTGTGAGTAGACATTGTGAATGGCTTTTCTTAGAATTGCTACTGTTCTTTAATTTCTCTGCTTAGCACCTGTCATGGATCACTTGGCTTATGATTGTGGGTGTCTGGAAGTCAAAGTTGTAAACCAGGTCACTTAAACTCAGAATTTAGCTGGTGGCTCTTTCACATTTGTAAGCAAGAATATTACTCCCCTCCTCATTGAGCTAGCATGAGGACTGACCTTTCATGGATCACAAGAAGGAAGTCTGGCTTCTCAGAGACGTCAGACTGGTTTTGACATAAAAGACTTTGCCAACAGACCTCTGGGCAGAAGCAGGAATACTCCATTGGCAGGAGAAAGCACAGAGCATGGCAGCGGTAGAAATACAATGAGGTTAAAGGTAAAGGGGATTGTGAGGTGGCTAGGTATGGGGTAGAGAAAGGGATGTAAGCTAGATTAAGGAAATTGAAACATAGAGCAAATGGATTACACTCCATCAGAAGTAATGTGTTGTTTTCTCCAAATGTGTACCTAGGAAGGGTGGGGCCTTTCCAACCATTTTTAAGGTTATATATTTTTCAGGCTTTTACTATCGTAAAATAATACTAGCAGGAAGGGGGACAATAAGACATGTAGAGAAGGTACTGCAGGGAAGCCCATATTTTTTTTATGTTTATTTTTGAGACAGAGGGAAACAGAGCATGAGTTGGAGTAGGAGCAGAGCGAGAGGGAGACACAGAATCCGAAGCAAGCTCCAGGCTCCGAGCTGTCAGCACAGAGCCTGACTCGGGGCTCGAACCCCACCAACCATGAGATCATGACCTGAGCCAAAGTCGGACGCTCAACCAACTGACCCACCCAGGCGCCCTGGGCAGTACAGTTTTTAAAACCAGTTATACCACCACAAGTCAGAGAAGTAGTTTGGCTCTGCCTCTAATTACCTTGATGTTAGAACCTGATCGTTAAGGGAGGTGGTCCATTTAGATAATATGCATAAGAAAACACTGGGCTAAGGAGGCAGATAGACATCTGCAGAGGTGACTGCCAGCTTCACCCTCTGGACCTTAGGATCTTTGCCTCCTGAGAAATGCGGTATAGTGGAAAGAAAGCTTTGAACTTCTTTCCAAAAATAAGCCGGACAACTGGATTAATATCCTGACTTATATGCTCAACATCTGTGTGATCACAGGTGGATATTTCAACTCTCTGAACCCAATATCCTTCTCTTTGGAGGAAGATAATAAATGCCTGCTTTACAGGAATAGGTGGGATGAATTAAAAAGGAATTTACAGTGTCTGGCATAAGGTGGGGGCTAAGTAAATAATAGTTATTATCTGTCTAATGAGGGGCTGAATGAATCTTGTGATTCTTTCAAGCCCCTAGAACTTTCTCATTTCATGGATCATTGTAAGTGATTTAAAATTGTTGAATATGAGTATATGCACTACCATGATATAGCACATACTTATATCTTCTTATTTTTAGTAAGACTATTCTCCTTTTGCTGTTTTCACTGGTTTGTTTCAAAAAGAAAGAAAGAAAAGAATCATTGGGCCACATTAAAACAATTGCCCGGAGGGGTACCTGGGTGACTCAGTCGGTTAAGTGTCCGACTTTGGCTCAGGTCATGATCTTATAGTTCATTGGTTCGAGCCCCACGTCAGGCTATGTGAGGACAGCTCAGAGCCTGGATCCTGCTTCAGATTCTGTGTCTCCCTCTCTCTCTCTCTACCCCTCCTTCTCTCTCTCTCTCTCTCTCAAAAATAAACTTAAAAAAAAATAATAATAAATGAATAGTAAACATTTACTCCCCTGCCTCTCAACATTGGAAGAATGCTAATACAATTTGAGAATGACTTTTAAAACCAGAGTGGAAATTAAAGCGCTTTGTTGTTGCTTTTCTGGATGTGCCAATTAGGATCCTTCTGATTCCAAGGACAACTGAAAAAGGAATAAAAAATAAGAAAAATTGTGATTTCATATAAAAGGAAACTGAGAGGGACAGGCTTCAGGCTCGGTGGGGCAAATAGTTCAACAGTGCCATCGAAGGGTTGGGTTTTTAACATCTCCCTGTGTTGATATAGATCTTCTGAAGCAGTCCAAGGCATCCCATCCCCAAAAGGCAATGTCAAGAAGAAAGAGGGAGAATATCTTTCTTACCAGCAAGTAGATTTTCACAGAAAGCTGATGCCACATTCACATGAGCTGAGTCCTATGCCTGTTCCTGAAGCGATAACTAGGGAGGGCCATAGAAGTACCTTATAACCAATCGGACTTAGACAGGTCTGTGTCTCTGTGGGGGAGGGGTGGATAGCTTAACAGTGATGTAGCTGTGTCCAGAGAAAAAGAATCAGGGAAAGTATAGTGGATGGACATCCCAACAGTGTCCAATATAATACGATTCTTAGAATTTAATTTGATACTCTCACCGAAAACATAAAAATAAATAATGCTTCGCATATTCCAAACCAATATCCATGGGCCGTGGATGCTCTAATTATTTGGGAGTATTGTGAAGTATCTAGGATTTTTCTTGATCTTGTTGTCAATACTGAGTTTTTTGTTTATTGCTCATTTCCTTTTGTTTCTTTCTTAAAACTAGAATTCACGGAGCTTACCCCTTGTTTTTTTCTAAATGTTTATTTGTTATTTTTGAAAGAGAGAGAGAGCACGAGCAGGGGAGGGGCAGAGAGAAGGGAACAGAGGATCCAAAGTGGGTTCTGAGCTAACAGTAGCAGCCCGATGTGGGGCTTGAATTCATGAACCATGAGATCACGACCTGATGCGAAGTCCCATTCTCAACCAACTGAGCCACCCAGGTGCCCCTCCAATATCTTTTAATACAAGCATAGTGTCAGGGGTGTAATTCTACAGTAAGAGCACCTGGAATGTGGGCTTGGTGACTGTGAATATAAAAAGACATTCCTTTAGCAAGTATTGCAGAAAGGGCAGCACAGACACAGAAATCCACTGAGCAGCCTAGGTTCTATGCTTCGCCATCAGGTTTAGAGAGTTGTGGTTTCACCTCATTCCTGAAATAAGATAGTTACGATTTGGTAGAGCGTAGACAAGGAAATTACACTGTGTAGTGGGGGCAGGGATTTGGGTGGGTATGCTTTTGTCTATCCCCAGGGAGCATTTATATTTTACTTCTAATAAAAATATCAGAGGTTAGGGGAACCTGGGTGGCTCAGTCGGTTAAGGGTCCAACTCTTGACTTCAGCTCTGGTCATGATCTCACCTTTTGTGAGATTGAGCCCTCCGTCAAGCTCTGCACTAACAGTGCCCAGCCTGCTTGGGATGTTCTCTCTCCCTCTCTGTTTGCCTCTCCCCTGCTCACGCACACACACTCTTTAAATAAATAAATAAATAAATAAATAAATAAATAAATAAATAAATAACACATATCAGAGATTATTTGTTGTGCGTCACTGCTACCTTTTCCTAGGTTCAGTGTATAGGTTGGTATTGGACATTTGCTTTCACTGCTTTCTAAACTTAATGAGCCTGTGGCCCTTTTCATTACACATTTTTTACTGTTGAACTGTCAGCTTTTCTTTACATGGTCAGCCAAAAAGACAAAAAGTACATCAAAGCCACTGATGTCTTTGTAAAAAAAAATTTTTTTGAAATTATTCTTGACAATGAAATACTAGGTCTACTACTGTATGACAACTCCAGATACCTGAAATGTGTTGTTGTGATATTCTTGTGTATGTGAAAGAGGGAAGGGGACACTTACTAAAGCAATTAATGTGGGCTAGGCTCTGTGTTAAGTATTTTGAAAACAGTTATATAATCCACTGACTCTCAGGGTTAGTATCAGACACTGTTAGTGGCCCACCAAATAGTCTTCTCTTTCCTGTTCCATTTCTAATGAAATCCATGTGTCCAGCTAACAGAATTTACTTTCCAGACTCTTTTCCCTCTAAGTGGCCATGGTGGTATAGAGTACTTGCCAGACAAAGAGAAATCTGCTAGAAGGTTCTGGAAAAACTGTTGCTTTCCTCATGTAAGCTCTTTCTCTTCTAGCTCCTCTTATTTCCTTTTACCCTCCCCCATCTGTGACATAATTATGTTAAGTGTTTCCTCTATATTCATTGAAAGTTAGATCAGATAATATCGTAACTATTCTTTCAGCCATCAAGCATACTTTAGGAAATTTAGGAGGAGACCAAAGTCTATCATATATGTCCATATTTTTGCTGATCATGTTTTTCTTCCTTTTGTTATATTCCAAGCTTCATTCTTTTATTGTTTCCTTTGTGTTTAGGAAATTTCCTTTTGCCAGACTTGTGGGGTAGGTGTAATGGTAAAAAATTCTCTCAGCTTTCTTTCATCTGTGAATGTCTTTATTTCCTCTTCCTTCCTGAAGTGTATTTTCACTGGCAATAGGATTCTGAATTGACAATTCTTTTCGTTAAAGCCTAGGAAAATATCTTGACTTTTTGTTTTTTTC
This sequence comes from Panthera uncia, assembly GCF_023721935.1. NCBI lineage: Eukaryota > Metazoa > Chordata > Mammalia > Carnivora > Felidae > Panthera > Panthera uncia. The sequence goes on from NC_064816.1 coordinate 40,636,953, forward strand.
TGGCATACAAAATCTCAGATGTGAAAGTGTTTTCATTTTCAGTTGTTTTCCTCTTTAAACAAAGGTACCTCTGGCTCTCTGGCTTTTTTCAAGATTGTTATTTTGCCTTCGGTTTTTAGACATTAATTGCATTATTTGGGGGCATGAATTTCTTTGGGCTTATCCTGTTCAGCATCTGATCAGCTTCTTGAGTTCGTAGGTTGAATGTCTCTTGCCAGATTTGGAAAGTTTTCAGCCATTGTTTTTGTGAGCACTTTTTTACATTTTCCTTTCATTTTCATCTCCTTCTCGTACTTGATGACATCACTGTTCGGTGTTAAGTTGTAGTCCAGCAGGTTCCTAAGGCTCTGCTCATTCTTTTCAGTCTAATTTCTCTCTGTCGTTCAAACTGAGTAATTTCTGTTGTTCATCTTTCAGTTCACCGATCTATCCTCTAACCTCTGCTGTCTACTATTGAGTCCATCCACTGAACATTTTATTTGTTATTCTATTCTTCAATTCTAAAATTTCCATTTGGTTCTTCTTTATAACTTTTATTTCTTTGCCAAGGCTTTCTAGTTTTCATTTATTTCGTTTATGTGTATGATAACTTGCTGAAGCACTTTTAACATGGCACTTAAAAATCTTTGATAAGTCTAGCCTCTCTTCCTCTCTTGGGATTGTCATTGATTTTTTTTTTTTTTTTAATTTAGTTTGAGATCTTCCTAGTTCTTGCTATGATGAGAATTTTTTTAAATGGAAGTCTGGGCATGTTTATAGTAGAAAACCCTGGATCTTATTTAAACCTTCTGCCTAAGCTGACTTTCTCTGACATCATTCTGACATATCCGGGAAGAAGAGAATGTCGTCCCATTACTGTCAAATGGAGTCAGAAGTTCAAACTTCCCACTCATTTTCCTAGCAGTAATAGAGTAGTGTTCCCTATTACTGTTGGATTGGGATGGGAGATCTGATCTCCCATGTGGTCTCCACTGACACTGTAGAGGCAGGAACCTCATTACTTGCCTTTGGGGATGAAAGTCCCAGCTCCCTAGTTGTCCTTTTTTGACACTGCCCAGCAGGTGTTCAGGGAGCTTCGTTATAGCATGTGTGGGTGGAGGTCTATGTTCCTCTCTTGGCTCTTGCTGTTAGGAATGGGGCTCCCGTTCTTCTTGTGATGTTCAGCTGGAGTAGAGTGGGGATTGTATGAAGTGTTCTGTCTTGCTAGGCTGCCCCTTTACTTGAACTTTGATTAAAGCAAATAAGCTTTTGTTGTTTTTGTTGTTTTGGTTTGCGGTTTTTGTCTTTTGTCTACACTCACTGGTGTTTCTAGGTTGCTAGCTTCTTCAGCTCTAGGTGTAGGGTATATGAGAAACCCCGAGAAAGTCACAAGAAGCTCATAACTTGGGTCTTGAAGTCCCTAGGCAATCTGTATTCTCTACATCCTTTGGTTTTCCCACATTTATTTTATATATAATGCCCATGCTTTTTATTGTACTTAATAGGGGATAGGGAAAAGTATTTCTACTCTATATTCCTGGAATCAGAAATTGTTCAAGAAGGTACATTTTTAATAAGCATCCCAGGTGATTCTGAAGCAGGTGGCTATGGGCCACACTTTGAGGAACATTTTACAGATAATGGAACTGAACGTCCAGAGACACTAACCCAAAGATACAGATGTCAAATACTCAAGTTGCACAACACCAAGTCTAAACTAGGACCCATGTGTCCTAGTTTCCCTTCCAATGCCATTTCCTACTCTTAATGCTAAATAAAGCTAGTAAGAATACCAAAAGAAATTAAAGTACCAATTTTACTGATAGTTGTACGAAGATCAAATAGTTTGCCTAAAGGTAATGCATGGGCTTAAAGAAAGTAGAGGCAGAACTTTTCTGATTCACTTGCTTCCCACAATCTGCAATGTAATTTCTACTGAGGAGGATTCCAGGCAATTGTTCCAAGATGAGGCATTGTCTGCACATGGAAGAATAGTTCTTGGAAATAAAAGTCTGTGCAGTCTATTGAGGGTGCTGCACACAGCCTGGATCGTCTGACTCATACATAGTGAAGCTTTTCCAGTTATGTTAATACTCATTTGGCAGCTGCCTCTATAATTGCCTAAGTCAGTTGGTAGACATGAAGGAAATGTTAATTCTCTGCAAATATAGTTATTCATAACTTGGTGTCAATTGTATCATCCTCAATAGAGACAGCTCTTCAGATGTCACTGCCATTAGGGGCAGGAGGTCTGTAATTAGTCAGCTTTGGGGAGCCCTTGAACTCCCTAAAGGGAAATCTGGAAGGACAGGAAATGGTGTGAGACTGAAGGCAGCATACAAATACATCTAATGAAATATGGGCATCCTTCAGTGGCTGCCTTTCATTTGACTGTTCCCATGCACAGGTTGTAGCAGATGGCACTCTCATGGTTTCCATCAATGTGGAAATGTGATGAAGAAGGGGAGGAGAAAAATGGATGAGAAAAATAACACCAATCTGCACAGCTGAAAATAATTATGATTACGTAGCTAATGACCCAGGGAATTAGACAAAGCCAAACTCATTGGAACTCAGGCCACATGCAGGCAGATGTCACAACTTAATGACAAAAGACAAATTGCTTTATCTCCTACACAGTAACTTATGATGAGGAGTTGTGATTCTCTTTTTTGTTAATTGAAATATAATTGACATACAATATCCTATTGGTTTCAGGTGTACATCACAGGATCATTTCTGATATTTTTAAGCATTATGAAATGATCCCCGCAATGTCAGTTATCATCTGTCACCATGCAAAGTTATTAAAATATTATTGACTATATTCCCTATGCTGTACATTTCATCCCCCTGACGTGCTTATTTTATAACTGGAAGTTTATATTTCTTAATCCCTTTCGCCTAGTTTGTCTGCCCTCCAAACCTTCGTCACTGTGGTAACCAACAGTTTATTTCTTGTGTCTATGAAACCATTTCTGTTTTCTCTTATTTAGCCATTTGTTTTGCATTTTAGATTCCACATTTAAGTGAAACTGTATGGTATTTGTCTTTCCTGGTCTGACTCATTTCACTTATTGTAAGACCTTCTAGGACCATCAGTGGTGTTGCAAATGGCAAGATTTCATTCTTTTTTATGAGTGAGCAATATTTCATATTCGAATATAGTATATACATATCTCATATTTATATATAATAAACATATATAATCATTCCATTATATATATATCACATATATACATTGTATGTATCTCACATCTTCCTTATCCCTCCTATGAATGGACACTTGGGTTGCTTCCATATCTTGGCTATTGTAAATAATGCTACAATAAACAGAGTGGTGCATATATCTCTTCCAACTGGTGTTTTCACTTTCTTTGGGTAAACACCCTGAAGTGGAATTGCTGAATCATATGGTAGTTCTAGTTTTAATATTTTGAGGAAACTCCTTACTGTTTTCCGGAGTGACTGTACCAATATGCATTCCTACAAACTGTGTACAAGGGTTCCTTTTTCTCCACATCTTTGCCAACACTTGTTATTTTTTTTTTTTTCTTTTTGATAATAGCCAGTCTGACAGGTGTGAAGTGATACCTCATTGTGGCTTTGATTTACATTTCCCTGATGATTAGTGATGTCATACATCTTTTCATCTGCCTGTTGGCCATGTGTACATCCTCTTTGGAAAAATGTCTATTCAGATTTTCTGCCTATTAAAATTTTTTTTTTATTTGAGAGGGAGACAGCAAGCAGGGGTAAAAGGCAGAGGGAGAGAGAGAGGGGGAGAGGGAGGGAGAGAGAGAGAGAGAGAGAGAGAGAGAGAGAGAGAGAGAATATTAAGCAGGCCCTATACTCAGTGTGAAGCCTGTTGCAGGGCTTGATCCCATGATCCTAAGATCATGACCTCAGCCAAAATCAAGAGTTGGACACTCAACCGACTGAGCCACCTAGGTGCCCGTTTTGTTTTGTTTTTGACACTAAGTTGTGGAATTTCTTTATATATTTTGGATACTAACACCTCATCAGATGTATGGTTTGCAAATATCTTTTCCCATTCAGTAGTTTGCCTTTTTTGTTGTTTGTTCTGTTGATAGTTTCTTTTCCTGTGCAGGAGCTTGTTGGTTTGATATAATCCCATTTGCTTATTTTACCTTTGTTGTCTTTGGCTTGAGGAGAATGGTCCAAAAAGTATTGCTAAGACTGACGTCAAAGAGCTTACTGCCTGTGTTTTCTTATCGGAATTTTATGGTTTCAGGTCATACATTCAGGTCTTTAATCCATTTTAATTTGTTTTTGTAGTGGTGTCAAATACTGGTCCAGTTACATTCTTTTGCATGCAGTTTTCCTAACACCATTTATTGAAAAGACTTTCTCCCCACCGTATATTTTTGTTCCTTTGTCATAGATTAACTGATCATATATGCATGGGTTTATTTCTGGGCTTTTTATTCTATTCCATCGACATATGTGTCTGTTTTTGTTGTTTTTTTTTAACGTTTATTTATTTTTGAGACTGAGAGAGACAGAGCATGAACGGGGGAGGGTCAGAGAGAGGGAGACACAGAATCTGAAACAGGCTCCAGGCTCTGAGTTGTCAGCACAGAGCCTGATGCGGGGCTCGAACTCACGGACCGCGAGATCATGACCTGAGCCGAAGTCGGCCGCTTAACCGACTGAGCGAGCCACCCAGGCGCCCCATATATGTGTCTGTTTTAATAGTACTATATTAATAGGATGACTGGAGCTTTGTAGTATAGTTTGAAATCAGGGAGTGTGATATGTCCAGTTCTATTTTTCTTTCTCAAGATTGCTTTGGCTGTTTGGGGTCTTTTGTGGTTCCATACAAATTTTAGGATTCTAATCTAGTCTGTGAAAAATGCCATTGCTATTTTGATGGCAGTTGCGTTAAATCTGTAGATTACTTTGGATAGTGTGGGCATTTTAATGATATTAATTCCTCTAATCCATGAGCATGGACTATCTTGCCATTTATTTGCATTGTCTTCAGTCTCTTTCATCATTGTCTTATAGTTTTCAGAGTGCAGGCCTTTCAAGTCCTTGGTTAAATTGATGCCTAAGTATTTTATTCTTTTTGATGCAAAGAAATTATGGTTCCTCTTTCCAAATCCCTATCTTAGAATAAAATCATAAGGAGACCCATGTCATAAGTATCTTTTCATTTTGAAAGAGAATTTAGCTAGCAACAGTTTTGGATGCTTAAAAAAAAGTAAAGACATTTTAGTAAACATTACCTTGATATTTATTTTGACCTACAGGAATGGTAAGTAGCAACCCACAGGGTGTGGAAGACAGCCATTCTCCCACCAAAACATAGATTATGCATTCCTTGGAGGAAAGGGTCACATCATATACTTTTTTTGTGGTCACTTGAAAGCGTTTATTGAGATTCTGCTGTGTATGTGCCCCTGCCTAACAACTTGTATTAGAAAGATGAAAAAGACACTACCCTTCCCCCCACACCACCAGAGTTTTGCTCACAGTATGGGTACACTTTGTTAATATTGATTCATTGTGCATGACTGATTGCTCTTCCCTGCATATACTCTCCTGAGGTTGCTAAAATTCTCACTGCCTTCCATTAAAGCTGTGACAGCTAATATTCAAATGCTGGTGGTTGGAGTATTCATTCTTTGACTCGCTCATTCAGTTATTCAGCAAATCTCTATTGAATACCTGTTATGTTCCAGGCACTGTGTTTGGCCCTAGGTATAAGCTGGTGAACACACTTTTAATATTAATATATCATTATGATTATATGATATATTAAGCTATGATATGTTTGGAAAATTAATAGTGCAGGAAGAATAACAATCTTATTATTTAGAAATCACCGGCGGAATTATTGACTATTCAAAAGGTTTGTGAGAAAGAGATAATAGTATGAGTGTGTCAACTAATGTATTAGCCAGTTAGGGGGGGATTGTAAAGCAGAAGTCATTAATATCTTGAGTCCTAAAAATTATGTTTTTAAAAAAATGCATTTGGGGAGCAGATAGCTCAGAAGTTTGGCAATGAAAGACCAAACATTTTAAGTCCATGTAATTGGTTGAAATCCAGCCAAAATTGATAACAAATGCAACTCTTCCCCATCTGCTGGTTTATGTTAATGAGTCGGTGATCTCATTTAGTTTGCTAGGAGACAGGTGTCTATATTGCTAAAGCAGCTATTCAGTTGGCACCTAGCCCTAGTCTCAGGCAAAGTCTTGAATCTAGCTATGGGGTAGGACTCAGCTTACAATATGGTCCCAAGAATCCCAGGACAGGACAGCAAAGCTAGAACTGAAAATCACTGTAGGTCTGTATCCAGTCTGTCCAAGAAATGAATCAGCCGTGGCAGATAAGATTCCAATCAGCTGTGCATACATTCTCTGATTCCTAGAGTTGAAAGTCTGCCAAGCAGAGAGTTCTGATAGAAATTTTTGCTAGAGACAGTCAAACCCAAATACCAAGACCAAGCCTGATTGGGTGGTACCTTATTTCCTTCTCGAACTTTCATGATTTTCCAGAAAACAAGAGTATGCAAGTATTTTTTTTAAACACTTGTAAGGATAAAATATCACAGATGGAATATCACAGTTAGGAAAAACCCTAACCTTTAATGTGTACCTGTTATTGATAAATAGAGGAGTGAAGGAGAATACAGACTATGAAATTGGAGAAGAGCTTCGGTTCAAATTCTCCCATTGTCACTTATTTGTGTAATTCTGTGAAAGTTACTCAACTTTTCTGGTTTTCATTTCTTCCATCCATAAAATGGAGATAATAGAATTACCAAGTTCATAGAAAATTGTTACGAGGATTGAGTTAATGCATATATTTAGAACAATACCTGGCATATAATAAAGGTTTGCACAAATTATCTCATACTACTGTGTGCCAAGAATTATGCTGATTCAATGAAAAAAATCCTCACGTTATTGAATTCTGGCATCAGGTATTATGTGCTGCCACTTCATAGATGAGGACACTGAACTTCAGAATGGTGAATGATAGGGAGGAATTAAGGTGGCTTATTGAGTCTTTCTAATGCTAAACCAAGATCTTGCTACCATAGTTAGTTGCTTGAGATCACACCACAAGTAAGAGACCAGGGATTATAATGCAAGTTTCCTGGTTCTCATTTGAATATACCTTTCATGCATTATGTGAACCATAATTAGAGAAACACAGTAATTTCCAATTTCTAATTTTGTTTAGCACAAAGGAAAAATATATATAATTTAGTAAGGAGTGTTTAATTTTATGATTTTTATTAAAAACAATGATTAACGGCCAGAAAGATTTAATTCTTAAAGAAATATTAATAATAAATATTAATTAAGTATTAATTTCTACTATGTAGCAAGTGTGATGCTTAATCCTGGGGTCAGTGGGGTAAATAGTACAGGTAAGATAATTCCTGGAAATTTTCTAATAAATTCTAATTACTCAGATAATTTTTTCTTTCACCACATTCTTTCACAGTTTTTACCAGTTTGAGAAAGTGGCTCTGATTCTACTTATAAAGAAAAAATTATCCTTGCCGATAACAATTTGATAGCAGCTATAACCATAATCTGTAAAAACTGATCATCAAGGCACTTAAAGGAAGAGATTGTTTTAATTATTCTTCTATTGGACTTGGTTTATTAAGATTTGCACACATTCATGATCCACTCACAAATGAGTAAAATGCCTAGTGGTGCTAGGACAATATCTCCATGACTTTAAGAGCTTCCCAAAGAGGTAGACCATAATGAAGGCATTCATTAGAGGTCTATGAACCAGCGAGGTGGCACACATTGAAGTTCCCACATCATCATTCATACTGATCTGATTAACTCTCCCAGTTTCATTTCCAGAGTGCAAAGATCAGGAATTTTGGCAACCATCTGGGTAACAGGAGTCCCTCCCCAAGGATCTTGTAAATTTCTGCCCATATGTTCCCTGCAAAATTGCACTGCCTACAGCTTTCTTCCCACCGCTCATGTCTGCAAAGATGACCAACCAACCAGATCTTGTGACAGGGCCCTTCAGCCTTCCAGGAGTATGCCAATGTTGTCATTCCTCACTGGGACATATACCTGACTTTTATTGATAGTGTGAGCACTGAGAATTGTAGCCAAGACCATTAGACATGAGAAGACATTGTCTGACACTAAACTTACAATGCATAGAGCCATTAAAAAAGGAGTTTGTATATAAAAGGCACCAAAATATAGTGCCCCTTCTATCTTACAGTACAACACCTGGGAAGCAACCTTTAGGAACATAGAGTCTGATATAATTCTCTCCAAATGGGGAACCTCCAGGGAGAAAAAAGATACAACATTGATTTATTTGGATTATCATACAAATGCCATTTTTAACAACCTCAAATCAAGGGTTGATTCATGGAATTATGCTTATTAAAATGATAGCAATCCCAGGCAGGGTTTCCCTTATCTGATTTCCCTAAATCCCAAGATAGCCCTTGGTAGAAATGTCTTATGCTTGTCAGCATCTTTCATCAACTGAATAATAAATGAAAGTTTCCCTCTTCTGAATAACTCAAAGGAGCATGTGCTTAGAGATTCTACATGCTCCCCTTTTCTCTAGTTTTCAGTCTGAGCTAGAATATTTATCTCCTTGCATTCATCAGAAGATATATATTTGAAGGGTGTTCGATCATGGCAGTAAACATTGAATATTTAACTCATTTTTGAGAGCGGAAAGATACAGACTTCTCTCTAAGAGTATTCTTCTAAAGATTTTGTTTACAGCCCTGTTATTGAAAGGGAGAACCACATAAACATCAGGTTTATCAGGGGGTAGAGCTATTAAAATCTGCCTCCTGTTCTCAGATAACCAGAAACCCAGGTGTAATCAGGTGAGAACTGGTAAAACTTGACCTTACAACACCTTGATCCCTTGATGAGAAAACATGTCATAAAACCTAGATTGTGTCTGCTGAAGCTCTCAACCTGTCCTAAACTATTGGAATTCCCCTCCAGATAGTATCTGACACTACTCTAATTAATGCTTAGATAGAAGATTGTGTGATTTTCTCCTTGTGACCCAAGGCCCAACCACACCCTTGTGGGGTAGGTGGAGCATACTTAAGAAGAAATAGTTGTCTCCATTAGCAATCAACCTGTAGAGATGTGGGTCACAGGGCAGGACAGAAACTCATTCATCCTGAGAGTTTCATGAGTTGCAATCTTGTCTACTTTGTGGTGTTATGGGTTATTGCGGCCCAGCTTTTGGTTCCCAGACATAAACAGAGTGATTCCAATGGTAGGTATAAACTGCCTCTTGCCAAGTTAGGCATGTTGGAATAAAACAAGAATGTGGCTGGGTAAGGGATCCTGAGGTTCTGTTTGAGTCTATGCACAAACTGTGCACAAACTCTGTTAATCAGACTCCACTTAATTTATCGGCTTTACCCATTCTCTGCTTCTCTTCTATAAAGCATAGCCACTAATGCTCATAGCTACAGTGAGCAACCTATGTAGTCTGCCCCATTCTATCCTGATTTTAGCATTGACAGTCCTGAATCCCAGGAAACCATCAGTGCTAGGAGAACCCAGATAGTCACTTTATTCATTACACACTAAATTTGAATTTCTAACAAGAAACTCGGTAGTGACTCATACACCTTTTTTCCCACCAGTTGAGTTGAATGTTTACCAAGAATCTGTTAGGCCATTTGTTCCCAAACCTGTTTATTTACTTGTTATAATTATGTAATTTAATTAAATACAGTATAAACCGATCAAATATCTGTGTGAAAATAAAGTGTTGTGTCACTATGGAAACTAATTGCACTGTTTTAGAAGGACCCAATAAAGGAAGGTTGCTAAAGAAATTTTGTTCAATTATATGTGACAAGATAATAGTAAATGAGTCAGAAAAAGATATATATCACATATATCTGTAAGTTCTTATTCCTTGTAGAAATTGAAAGTGGATATTACAGATAATCCATTATGAGTGTGGCTTACTTATTACTCTCCATCAGTCACCGTAGGTTGATGCCTGGCATCATGCAGCAGAGAGGAGCGCAAGTTGTTAAGTTTTGTGTACCGGGGACCAGATCTGTTTTACTCCCTGTAACCAAGTACCTTGATTGCTACCAGGAAAATACTAAGAGCTCCCTGTATGAAGAACGTTTAATAGATGAAGAGTCAGTGAATGAATGCATGAATGAATGAATATCTTTCAAGAACACTATAGTTCACCTTGGAGAATTAAATTTTAAATTATTAAAAATTAAAATATGTGTTATTTATTTAATTATTTCATCTTTTTTCCTTAGAAAAAGAATAGATAGGTATCTGATTTTCTAGGCATTGGAAAGATTCTAAAGATGAATAAGCTACATAATACAAAAAAGTACAAGGACACATGTGTTCAGAATGTAATGATGGCTTCAGCTAGGCATAGACCAATCAGAAGAAGACTGGACAGTCAGAAAGGATATCATTATTACACAGTAGTGGTACGTGTGGACTGAGGAATTGGAACTCAGTTTATGGAAGAAAATAATCAATGCTGAGTTAAGTCATCATGCATATAGGCTTTGGAATCAAACAGACCTGAATTAAAGTCAGACTCTCACACTTAGAACCATTTGCACTTGGGTAATTTATTTAACCCCTCTCAGCTTCAATTTTCTCATCTGTACAATGGGGATAATGATGGATGCTGAAGTCATTACAAGGATCAAATACAGTAATATATTTACATACATTACACTTATGCACAGTTTCTCACCCATGGCAAACACTTTCCATCTGTAAACTATTATAAAGAGAAACAGGCTGTAAAAAGTTGAGACTTCAAGAAGAAACTAGCATTTGAGCTTCTAAAAGGATGTAGGTTTAGATATGGGTAGGAAAGGGTGTAGGGAGGACAGAGAATGCAAGAGAAAGTGTTTTCAGGCACAAGAACAAGAGGTGTACAGATTCAGGGAATGCTGGTAAATGTACAAGAAGAACAAGAAGGTTGGAGCATCAGAAGGAAAGGGAGTGGTTCCCTGACTTTGAACACCCTGGAAATGCTTTTGGAGTTTTGGGAAAATACTTACTGCAACCTGGAATATTTATCAACTGTATTGCAGAGGGTAAACTCCTAAATTAAAGAGAAAGGGACCAGGTATCAGTCAGTCTGTCCCTTGGAAAAGTAAGAGCTATTTGAAAACTGCCTAGGCAAACATGGGCATGAAAAAAGGAGAAAGGGCAGCCAAGGAAGTGATCCAATCCCATATCTTTCTACTTGCAGAAGTTAGCAAACTGTCTACAGGTGCCCACACTGTGACGTTAGCTACAGAATATTTCCTTATCTCTTCTTTTGATTTTGTTATAGATTTTGCAGTGCTTAAGTAATTTGGTTTGAAATAGTCTTTCTTCCTCATGTGATGTGCTTTCAGTCACCTCATTAATTTTGATTTTATGGTCAGTAAAGTTTCTGTTATTTCTGCAAATTTCATATCTGGTTAGTCTCTAGGATTTTTTGCCTTTTTATATTGTTTTCACAAGTACCCATCTTTCAGCATTTGCCATTTCTTCCTTCCCTTCAACTGGAGTCTTACTGTCTCTGCAGAAGATCTTTCCCACCCATGCCAACCTATATATTTTTCGTGTTCTAATCTCCTATGGACCTTATTAATCATGTTTGTCACTGACCTTTATATCACATACATAATTCTTAGATTTTAGGTGAATAAATAGGTTATGTATCTTTCTATTCCATTAAATCATAATCCTCCCACCATGCTATTTATTCCACAAATATGATCTAAGCATGTCCTTTGTACACGACACTTCACTGGGATTATGTATAGAAGAGTAAACGGCCATACTACCTGCTATCATAGACCTTAAGTATAATACGATGACAGAAATGAGATGTAACTAAATGAGATAATTTCAGATAATGATAAATCCTGAATGAAATTAACCAGATGATGTGTTAGGAAGAGATTGTTAGGACGAGGCAGGGTATGTTAGGGCATTCAGGAAAATCCTTTTGTGGAACCTATGTTTTGAATGAGACCTGCATCATCAGGAATAGACTATGTCGTGATCTAGGAGCAGTTTCTTTTGGACAAAAAGAACAAGTACAGAAGTCCTGAGGCAAGGCCAGGCTGACCTGTTTGAGGAACACAAAATGGTAGGTAAGACTGGAACCCAGTAAGCAAGCAGGTAGTGGTGCAGAGGAAGAAGGAAGTGAGACCGTGTAGGTCTGGGTGATGTACACAGAATTTGGATTTTAATGTAAGTGAAATGAAAAATCAGGGTACACTTTAAAAAAATTTTTTTTTTAATTTTGAGAGCGCACAAGTGGGGAAGGGGCAAAGAGAGGGGCACAGAGGATCCAAAGTGGGCTCTGCACTTACAGCAGCAAGCCTGATGTGGGTTTTGAACTCACAAACTGTGAGATCATGACCTGAGCCGAAGACGGACACTCAACTGGCTAAGCCACCAAGGTACCCCAAGACTTTTAAGCAGAAGATACACATAGTCAGACTTCAGTTTTCAAAAGATCCCATTAGCTATTGGATCCTTTGGAGCAGGGGTAAAAAATCATTAGGAGCAGGGGCAAAAAATAAATCTGTTAAGATGTCATTGCTAAAGTCCAGCTGGAAATTTATTTTGCTTCACACGAGGATCACAGCAGGAGTATCAGAGGGAGGTGTACGGATTGGGACACCTGTTGAAGGTCATATAGATAGTCATGACAGGATTTGCTGATGAATGCGAATATCAGAGGAAGAAGAAGGGACAACTTCAGAATGAATCCTCACTTTTTGTCCCAAGCATTTGAGTGGATTGAGGTACCATTGCTGAAAAACCAAAAAAAAAATGTTTTTAATTTTAATTTATTGATGTGTTCTCATCTGAAAAAAAAAGTTTTTTTTTTTTCGAACTGAAACTAATGATAGTCCTTTCTAAAAGGTGTACAACTTTTCCAAGTTATGCTGATGGCTATGCAATACCTCCCCAACTTTTTTTTTTTTCACAGTTCCTATAGTATATGTCAGAAGTTGGCAAAACTTTTCTGAAAAGGACCAGTTAGTAAAAAATTTAGGCCTTGGGGGCCATACTGTCTTTAGCCATAGGCAGTTTATAGGTGTATGAGTGTGGCTGTGTTCCAGTATTGTTTTATTTAGGAAAAACAGGTGTGGTCTGAAGTTCCCCCACCCCTCTTACACCTGGTCATAGAATGATATCCTGAACAAAACTCATATATGCTTCTAATTCATACTACTCATAAAACATATTCAAGTTAGGAATAGAGGCTACACAAAAGAATACAAAACCAGTCTTATGTTTTGTTTTGTTTTGTTTTGTTTTGTTTTGTTTTTAAGAGTCATTTTATTTTCCTTGTTAAGAATTCCGGTGAGCATTGGACTGTGTTCAAACCCCTAGGCTTTGCACTGAGCATGGAGCCTCCTTGGGATTCTATCTCTCTCTTTCCCTCTCTCCCTCTGCCCCTCTCCCACCTCCCCTCTCTAAAATTAAAAAAATATATATTCATCCCCAAATGTACAAGGTATAGAATCTCGAAATATGATCTGTGTGCTTTGATTAAAGGATCTCTCTGTTTTCAAACCTCAAGAGAAAAATGGAGGTTAGGAGGCCTTTTAAAATTGAGTGACAGAGGTGGAATATTTATTGTTATTTTTAATTCAGCTCAATTATTCCAAGTGGCTTTTCATTCTCCTAATTTCTTTTGGAAAGTACACGTCCTTGAAAGCTGTCATCTGAATTCGACAATTACTTCCCCTTTGCAGGGGTCAGAGCTAGTTACTGTCTGTATCTCACAGAAGAATACAACCCCTACATTCTAAAGGTTATTAATATTTACTCCAAATTGTGATGTATTGAAGTCACAGCTTTTATCTCGCCTCTGAGATCCTGATAACAAAAAAGACAGGAAGATCAATAACCACATGATGGGTAACTAATTGCTTTTGCTTCAACCTGCAACCTTCCATCCCTCTCAGAGCTCATTCCAAAGTCCATTTGACAATCTTGGATATTGTTTTCAACTGTGGCTCTCAACAGTCTGGATTCCAAACTGAGTTGGAAAAATATGTTGATACCTTTTCAGTCGATAATGCGTTACACATACGTATTCCTCAGTACTATCCATACAGAAAATTTATTAGAGGTAGTAAGGTGATTATCAAGAAATGGAATTTCTTTTTGCTAAGAGTAATTATCTATTAAATGGTATTTAATTACTTTGGGGGGGTATGTTTGTAATGGTGACTATTGTGGTGACTTGCAAAGTCAAACTTCTCATCCAAAAATTGTTTATTTAACACCACTATTTTTAGCTAACACATTCTCATCAATAACCAGAGGCCACATTCTCATCCAAAGGCTTAACAAAATTAACTTGTGGAATCTTTACAGCTCCACAAGGTGGGTTCTCCTATTTTCTAAATTGAGACACAGAAGTTTTATGGTAAAAAAAAAAAAAATTCTGGATTTGCTTCTTATCAAATTTGTGCCCTTGGGCAAATTTATTAATCTCTTTGTGCCTCAGTTTTCTCATCTATAGATTGGGAATAACAATAATGCCTTCCTCACTGGGTTATAAGATAAGTTAGAATTTTAAAGCTCTTAGAAGAATGCCTGGCCCACGTTAAGGATTTTTAACTACTAAGATAAAGCTAACTTGACCAAAGTCACAAAGCTAGTAATAGCAGGAACATTATTTATAAGATGCTATGAAGAATACAGAGATGAATCAACAGACTGGAAGATCTGGCATACGTGTATCCTAACAGAACATTTTAATGGCATTTAAATGCATTATAGAACATTTTAATGGCATTCAGTCTGTTTTTTCCTTTTAGCATCATATTTCTATTTTACTGAGTAGGGAATAAATCTCCACCCATGCAAAGTGAGAGAGAAATTGCGCCTTTGCCAGTCAGTTTATATCTACTGGTGGGAAACACTCATCTTTGAGCTAAGAGGCAAACAGTTCCCCCTTATCCAAAGTTTTCTGCAGATTCATTACCCTCAGTCAACTGTAGTCTGGAAGCAGGTTATCTTTCTGTTGTATGTCAGGTCAGCAGAAGCCTAACACCACATCACAATGCTGACCTCATTCATCTCACTTCATCTTCTCACTTAGGCATTTTATCATCTCACATCATCATAAGAATAAGGGTGAGTACATTACAGTAAGGTGTTTTGAGAGAGACCACATTACAGTATGTTATTACTAGTTATGGTTGTTAATCTCTGTTTCTTTTTTTTAAATGCTTTTTATTTTTGAGACCGAGAGAGACAGAATGTGAGCAGGGAAGGGGCAGAGAGAGAGGGAGACACAGAATCCGAAGCAGGCTCCAGGCTCTGAGCTGTCAGCACAGAGCCTGACATGGGGTTCGAACTCATAAACCCTGAGATCATGACCTGAGCCGAAGTCAGATGCTTAGCCAACCGAGCCACCCAGGTGCCGCTATCTCTGTTTCTAATTTATATATAAAAATTTATCATAGGTAGGTATATATACAAAAAGAAAACATAGTATTTTTAGGGTTCAGTATTAGCTGCAGTTCCAGGCATCCACTGGGGGTCTTGGAAGGTATCCCCTGTGGATAATGGAGGACTGTATATGAGTTCATTCTTGTTTATGTTGTTTGCAATGTTTGCATTAATTTACAACTACATTTACAACTTCCTGTTGAGAATGTGCTGGGTGGAAAATTGTAGAGAGTAGTTTTACAAATAAATCAATTACTTATCATTTTTCTGTTAAAACATTGATTATGTTTTTGCTTAGTAACTTTTAAAATTGTAATAACTTCTTACCGACCACTGAGCATTAACAGTATGGCTATTCATAATTAAGAGTTTTTGAAGGCCATTTACATTCCTATGGTTATAGGTATGTTGCTTCATGACCCACATCCTCAAACACAGTATTTCTTGTGCATTTTGATGGGTGATTAATTTTAAAGATGACGGAGATAACTTTTGCAAAAGTGCACATTTATTCTTTTCTGCTCATCTTGCCCAATGGCTGCCCTCAATTTTGATCAAAGATAACCTTCTCGCTTTTTCTTAACTAGCAGTGTTTTAATATTTCATCATCTTAAATTAAACACTTGATTATTCACTTTCAATTCGTTTCACTTTGAGCCCAAAGTTATTTCTTAGCTAGATGAGAATTTAAAAAGGAGGTAAAAGAAAAGCTGTAAGAGAGAGTCCCAGCCTATCTGATGAATGGAGCAAGAAGTGTTGAGTTTGTATCTGTGTCAGGAATGTGTCTTCTTTGGTTGATTAGCCTTCTATGCCTCGGCTGCAGTGAGAATGTTTTTTTTTAACCAAAGTACTAACACAGAAAGCCAACTGAAAGCCTCTTAAAGATTTCTCGCTTATATCCATAAAATCCTATCCTCAAATGTGGACAAATTGATGGGGGTGGTGTTGGAAGTACAGCCTAAGAGATTTAGTTAAGTCAGGAGATACTTTCTGCATAGAATGAAATGGCCCTGTATATTGAGAACTGAGTATTTGATGTGGCCATTGCCTTAGAATCATTTCCTTGTTGTTGCAAGTCCTTTAAAAGCTTTCCGGAATAAAGCCGATTTGCTTTCTTGGAGTCTTGTACTTTTAATGGGTTTCATGCTGTTACAAATACTCAGACAGGACTTCCCTTTCAATTCCCTGAAACGTTAGATTGAGACAATTAAATTCCCTTTGCGAATCTTTTGGAAGTAATCTGGAACTAAGAGAGTGGGGAAATAATTGCTATAGATCAGTGGGCCTCTAAGTGTGGTCTCCTAACCACAAGCATTAGCCTCACCTGCTAATTGTTAGAAATACAAATTTTGCAGCCTGACCCCAGCCCTCCTAAGTCTGAAATGCGTTGGAGGTGGGGCCCAGCAATCTGATGTACTCAGGTCACAAAGAAATGCATGCTCTTCTGTGAAGTCTGTGAAAACACCATTATCTGTGATTCTGATTTTTGACTCTTTAGCACGCTTCCAGAGTGAACCATTATTTCAGTAAGTACGAATCTCCCCAAGCCAATCATCCTCTCAGCATAAAACCTACCTGGCATTGTCACGCATTATTTTCTGATGTGACCACTACCTATGTACCTACCAAATTATACCAGTATTTGTCTCTCTCATTTCCATCAAAACATAACCCCTTTTTCACCTCTCCTTAAAACATCCATAAATACCTTCAGTGGTTCATTCTTTCTAACGTGTTGTTGTAAGTGCTGTTTCCCCCATTAGGGAAAGAGCTTTATGGATTTGTTGGTGTATTCAGTCAAGAAACAAGTAGTCTTCTCATATGTTCAAGGTGAGGGGATGGGCTATATTTTGTTCCCATCCCTGCTCTGCAGGGCAAGTGCATTAAACCCTCTGAGCTTCAGTTTTATTACCTTCAAAGTGGGGATGCTAATTTCTATTGTTAAGTATCTGCATATTGCTTATTATGTATCAGACATCTGTTTTAAGCTCTTTATAGGAGCTAATCAACAAATTCTCACCACTCCCCTTTAGTGTAGGCATCATTTTTATCTCCATTTTGCAGGCAAGAAAACTGAGGCAGAGAAATGATACTCACCCCACGTCCTGGTCCTATATGTGATAAAGCTGATAATCCAACAGTCTGGAGCCCAATACTAGATGCTGGATCCCAATGCCTACACTTTCTAATCTGATATTGTAGGTAATGCATATACTTTGACAGGACCTGACATGGATACCTTTGATATTGGGTTGCTACTTTTAACCTACTTTAAGAAACGTGCAGTTCTGTGGAAGGAGAAAAACATGGAAACAAAATCAATAAAATGTTATGGGTGTGCATTGGTTTCCTATTGCTAATACAATACATTACCACACACTTGCTGGCTTAAAACAACACAAATTTATTATCTTGCCATTTGGGAGGTCAGAAGTCTGAAATAGGTCTCAGTGGGTTAAATACAAGGTTTTGACAGAGTTGCATTCTTTCTGGAAGCTCTAGGGGAAACATCATTTCTCTGCCTTTTCCAATTCCTAAATGTTACCTGCTTTGCTTGTCTTTTGTGCCCCCTGCATCTTCGGAGTGGGCAATGACATCACTTCAGCCTCTTTCATTGGCACACCTTCTCTAACTACAAGGCTTCTGTCCCCCTCTTCCACTTTTATGAACCCTTGTGACCACATTGAATAACTTCCCCCATTTCAAGATTTACAATTTAATCCTATCTGCAAAGATCCTTTGGCCGTGCGTGATAACACATTCACAGGTTCTGTGGAGAAGGATGTAAACATCTTTGGGGAAGCCTTTATTATGCCTACCACAATGCATTTTACAGTATGTTTGCATACACACACGTACATGCTTGCACACACAAGCAGAAGACAGGGTGAGGGAAGTCAGGAAAGCTTTTTGAAGAAGTCGTGCTTGAACGTAATGCTTAATCTTAAATAGGTTTTTAATTAGTCCAATCAAGGAGGAAGGAAAGGCAATTTCCAAGACCCTCCTATCCTTAAACAGTCATGGCACAGTTAGGTTGCAGGGTAGTTCCAGTGACTGGAGGATTGGGTTCCACGGGTAGCAGTGTGTGGAGTTGAAGCCAAAATGGTTAGTAGGGTCAGATAATCAGTGTCATTGAATGAGAAGCTAAGGCATTTGGCTTTTATTGGCCGACAATAGGCTTCTTTTCCTATGAGACACAGTAAGGTACATATGGTAAACACTCAGTAAATACCATTGATTCATAAACTATACAACTGAATAAATACAGAGGTTATTACACAGTTTGGTCAGGAAAAATAAACCTGATAACTCCTTCTCTGTTCTGAAAGCAATATCTGATTTGAGCATTTCATTGATCTGCCTTATGTTCCCCTGGGAAGCAGAAGAGCATTAATTGCCCCTGAGCTGCCTGCGCAGACTTACTTACACATTCTGGTTAGGAAACCACTTGGATTTAAAGGAACTGTTGCTCTCCCAGGCCAAAAGGTTCTGTCTGTTGGTGAGGTACAACAGTCAGTTTGGAATTCAACGCATATGATGCACGTTCCACCCTACACCTTCATGCACCCTCACAGAGTAATATGTTAGCCTTTGATCCAAAAGTAAACAGGACTCTGTGAGGCTGAGACTAGGTTGTTCACCAACCCATTGTTCACCAACCCATTGGGTGTGTTCTCAGGGCTCACTTAGTATTAAAATCACATTCTATCGCCTCTCTCTGTTGATATGCTTGTCTGAGTGCAAGCTGTGCCCTATGGCCACAGAAGTAATAAGAAAAATCATTGATTTCATAGTTTCTTCCTACAACAGGCTTTAAGTTCTGTGGTTGTGTCATCATGGCAGCTTGAAGCCTCAGGAGAGGGACGGGCATTATCAATCATGCCCCAAACAAAGGGAAGAGAACATAAGATACAGACCTGTGACTTCTCCAAGAATTACCTCCTATCTATTAGTTCATTGCATTTGCTTTCTCCAGACTGACTCGTCTTAAGAATGTCTCAACACGTTGGCATTCTTACATTTTGTCTCTTGTCCAAAATTCTTCCCCTTGGTAGAATCAAGGGGTAGAGTGGAATTTCTAAAGTTGAACCATCCTGGTTTCAGCTTTCTACTTAGACTTTATAAATAAAGCAGCTCTAAATAAATAAAGGGCCTCCCTTTTTCAAAGAAGATAGCCATTCTTTTTTCATTTGTTTATTCACTGAC
The DNA here is from genome assembly GCF_023721935.1 of Panthera uncia. NCBI lineage: Eukaryota > Metazoa > Chordata > Mammalia > Carnivora > Felidae > Panthera > Panthera uncia. The sequence continues at coordinate 40,656,626 of NC_064816.1, forward strand.
AGCATATTAGCTGAGTTCCTACTACATAGCTGGCACTTTGCAAGGTACCATTAATATTGCAATGCATGAGATAGGAGCACTGTGCCTGCTTTTATGGAACATGTCCAGGTAATGGGGGAGCTAGACCTTGGCAAAATAAATAAATGGATAAAATAGTGACTGCTCATAGAATGCTACTCAAGGGCTGGCACTTAGAATGCTTTACCCTCTGTAGATCCCCACAACTCAGTGAAGTGTAGGTGATTCTGTCCTATTTCAACCAAATTATCAGAAGTCATAGAGTTCTAAAGTATTGGAGCCTGGATCCCATTTTCATGGCTTACCTTCTTATGGTCAGTGCTCAGAAGAAAATCACTGGGTGCCCAGGGAGCCTGCCATCAATTAAGGTTTGACACTTCCCCAGAAAACCAGAAACCCACAGCCTAAATCATGACAACCAATTCCGTAGCCAGGCTGCATGTTGCGTTTCATCACCATGGTAATGAGATGCATTTCTCACTAACCTCTCCCTAGACCTCCCCAGATCTCCCATCCCCGGGGGAGCTCCTTGAAGATCATTTATGAAAATCAGCAGTAAGCACCAGTGGCCTTTTGAAACCTCTCAGTGAGTGCTTAATGCAGTAATTGTTTACTCTGATTTGTAATGAGAGAGAATAACCTGGTGATGTTAGTGACTGATTAATTTTCCTGCATGTATTCCAGAGCAGAAGGCACCTTGAAGAGCGAGACTCATTTTCTCCTCCTGCGGATTACCCTGTCTTGATTCATGCAACCACACTGTACCCCACCGGCACACCTCAGATCACAGCTTGCCTTGGATTTGCATAATATGAAATTACTTAGCTAAATTATTATCACATGTAGGATCTGTTATCACTTTCTTACCTCCGAACCGGTGAAAATGTTGCCATGGAATCACTAGTATAAAGGAAGATGTCTGTGGGTTGCTGGTTTATTCAGAGGATGAATGGACAGAGTTTTATTTTTCCCCTTTACGACAGACACACGGAAAGCAGCTAGTATTTATGGGGCTCAGAGTGGCCATTTTGAAATTGCCAAGAAGGAATATAAATACTGAACAGATGTAGCAGGTCATGGGATGAATAAGACAATGAGGCTTCTATGAAATCAAGCTAGTGTGTTCGGGGCAGGAGGAATTTCTCAGATGTGTGTATGTGCCTTCCTATTTGGAAACGGCTTGTTTACACCAATTGGGCTTTTGTTACAGGGCAGCATGTGTGATGCTGGAGAACTGAGGCCTTGTAAATTGGCCCTTACCAGCTGCTTTGTCTTGTCTTCTAAATTGCTTGAAAACCTATTAAGATATATGACCCACATAAAAGTAGGACCAGAGGGTTTCTGTATCATGGCCCTTGGGGATCAGATTTTACTTTATCGCCCATTAATGCAGAAGGGATTTCATCAGTCGGCTTACCTTCTCCCACCTCCAGGGGTTATAAAAATCCTAAAGATTAGCCTCTCTAGCATATTAGCGAAGATGTGAATACCTAGACAGCCATTTGACAGACAGATATGCAGGGATTTAAGGGATAGATGCAACGTGGGTCATGGGGTAGAGATATACCAAGTTTGTGGAGAACTGGTTGGCCCGAAAGGGCCTCAAAATATTAGACAATTAGCCCCAGAATTAAAAAGATGTGAACAGATCTTTGTTACTAACTTTCTAATGAGGTGGCTGTCCTTTGTTTTTCTTACAAAGCAGGAAGGCAGTCTCACATCCTCTGGGCATCCTGTTCAAGGCATCTTTGCTTCCAGTGTTGATTTCTGTGGCCTGGATCATGCTGCTGTCACAGCTTCTTAACCAAGTTTACACGTTGTGTGTGCTCAGAATGAACCACAATGCCATCTTGTTTCACATGATGACAGGAAGCTAAGTCTTGCCATCTCTATTCAGGCAGGAGAAAAGAGGTTTCAACTATGAGCTTCTGTATTTCATTCATTCATTCATTCATTCATTTATTTATTTTATAGACAGTGCATGAGCAGGGCAGAAGGGCGAAGGGAGAGAGAGACAGAGAATCTTAAGCAGGCTTCATGTTCATCATGCGGAGCCTGATGCGGGACTCGATCCCACAACCCTGGGATCATGACCTGAGCCAAAATCAAAAGTCAGACGTTCCACGGACTAAGCCACCCAGGTGTCCCTGAGCTGGTGTATCAATTAATGAAGGCAAATGGCACCAACTGCTGGCCTGCTGGCTGGGTTAGACCTGGCAACATGTTTTGTTGGGCTTGTGCTGTATTTTAAAACTGTTAAATTTCCAGTGTATATAGATCGGGAGATTCCACCAAAAACAACAGGTTTCCTAAGTGCTTTTGACAGCAGTCTTCACTGTTCCCTGTGATTATACGTACTCTTGCTTCATTCCTTTATGTTACTTCCTGGCACCCGTGAACATTTCAGTTTTTCATAGCAGAGTATGCCAACTGCATTGTTCTGGCTTTTTCTCAGTGGTCGTGCCTGAAAACTGTTGATGGGTCCATCAGCCCTCTATTCCACTCTTATCTACCCCTCGGGGATCACCTTCAACCTCATCCCTAGGCTTCTCTATGCCTCACCATCCCAGTTTCTGCTGCTGCCCTGGTCTCCCTTCCTTTCCCAAGGACGCCACGGAGAGTTAATAGAAAGGGTTTGTAAGATGCTCTAAGCTCTCAGGGACAAATGCACCACTGAGGCCAAACACATTGTGTTGTTCCTGTTTGTATGGGTGGTTTTCATCTTGCCTCTGAGAGCTGGTCTGGGGCTTCCTCCCGCTTTGGCTGTGTTGTCTGCTCTGGGATCAGAGGAGATGCAAAGCGCCATCGCTCCCTCCACCCCTTTGCCCGCGCCCCCCCCCCCCCCCCCCCCGCCGTGGCACAAGATTGGCAGCCCTGACTCTGCAGCCTTGCATTTATTAGTCGGGAGATGACTGCCCTCCGTTTATCTGTGACTGGGCTCTGCTTAAAGAGGGTGGCTTCCTGCCAAAATGAGATGCATGCCTAATGAACTTGAATGCTCAGAAGCCTGGGTCTCACAGAATCCCTCCACATTAGCCTGCAGCCACTGGAAAAAGTGGAGAAGATTCCAGAAGGTTAATATTGATTGAGTTAACCTCTTGAATTAATTTTCCATGCACATAACTCCACTCACAGAATTGCAAATCCTTATTTTCTAAAAACCGTGCATTAGGAATTGAGATGGGCACTTGCTAGTCTCACCTTTTCTAGTAGAATTATAGTTTGTTTCTTGTTTCTCTTTCTTTCTTTTCTTTTTTTTTCCCATGAGAAAAAGACAAGTATGAATGTGTGCAGAAATGTGGCAGCAGTGGGGGAGAGTGTTATATTCATTTCTAATCTTGAAGCAATTCTTCTTTTGTAGGGAGGGAAATGAAGCTATTTTGAGTTTCTAATCTGGAAGTGAATGCTAGGTTCAGAGTCCACAGTTGTGCCTGTATCAAAGTAGGAAATTGGAAAAACAGAGAAATAATGGCTGCATAGATTTCTGAGCTCACCTTGGCTTCTCAATCCCATGGAAGATTAGGTGGTAGGAGCAGAATGAGTCCTCAGATTGAGTGATTTCAGGCTGTGTAATACCATGTTATGGGCTTTGTGGGAACACAACTGACGGTTTGCAAAATATAGTGGCTGCTAAACCCAAGTGTCTGAAAGATGACAGATCACAGCCTGTCCATTGGTGACCCTGAAACGACAAAGCCAGAGCAGCCACCCGGCCCCATTGTTAACTCTTTGATTTACATGTGGGAGGCTTCGCTCATCTCATTGGCAATAAAGTCGCGATAATGTGGTTCCTGACCTCACCGGCACACCCAATAAGCCCCTTTTCCCCCAGTGCATTAGCCACACACCAGGAGGAAAATTAGTGCACTGAAGCAGGGATTTGCCAAATGCGTTCCCTGGGGAGTAGAAAGAGTTAATGCAATTTTCCAACCTGCCTAATTTACTCCAAGAGGGTATTATGTCCTCTGAGAGAATTGTAGTCAATGTGTGCCTGCAGAGAAGCGGGGGGAGCAAATTTAGGGAAAATACATAAATGATTCCCAGCCCTTTCCCAATATCACATTACAGTACATTTGCATATAACTTTTCTTAGCCTACAAGTGCTTTGACATTCCGACAGTCTTTCAAAATAGATTCAATTTTTTTTTTCTTTCTATTTGCAACCGCCTGTGGGGTGTAGAAGAAAGAGCCCAGAGAACCAGTACACCCTAGTTACAGTCTTAGCTCTGCGCTATCTTGTTGTGCCTGAGCTGGTCACTTCTCAGCTTTTTCAACTGTAAAATAAATAGTTTGAGTCAGATGTTTTCTAAGGGTCATTATGCTTTTATGATTTAGTGCTGTAGATGTTTGTAAATATTAATGCTTGGAGCACCTCTTTATCACAACATTTTTAAAATGCATGTAGCATCTCTTCTCCTCATTACTCAAGGCACTACCTAAAACAAATTTATGCGTTCCTCCCTCGTGGAATACTTAAGAACAAATGAAGCTGGTGAGGCTGCCAGGTCACATTTACCAGCAGCTCACGCAGCATAATTGGGGCCACCTTTAACTGCAACCACATTTGAACTCTGAGAAAGGTTTGTGGCCCACAGACCTGGCCACTCGTGACTTCTGACTCTTTTCATCTCCCATTATATTCTGATGAGTGACCCCAGTGCCTGTCGGAAATCCTCAGAACTTAAATATATCCAAGCAGGCAGGTAGAATCTTTAAATCTGACTCTAATAAAAGATTTTTAAAAGGGGGTGGTGGCGGCTATAATTGTAGCACCCGAAGCTCTCTCTCAAAAATGGGAAATTTCACAAGCTTTTCCAGTTTTGTGGGTGAGAGCAGGATAAACAAGGAACCAAAAAAAAAAAAAAGAAAAGAAAAGAAAAGAAGAAACTTACTCATTTTGTTTTTCAAAAAATGAGTAAGTTTTTAAAAATTTTTGTACTAAGTCCAAGATCTAGTTTCCTGTAGTTGATCCTTGACATTCACTTTGATATAGTAGCCATAAGCCACATACAGGCGTTGAAATTTGGGTGAATTGAATTTATATAAAATTTATATAAAATAAAAAAGATCGGGGTGCCTGGGTGGCTCAGTCGGTTAAGCGGCCGACTTCGGCTCAGGTCATGATCGCGCCATCCGTGAGTTTGAGCCCCGCGTCCGGCTCTGTGCTGACAACTCAGAGCCTGAAGCCTGTTTCAGATTCTGTGTCTCCCTCTCTCTGACCTTCCCCCGTTCATGCTCTGTCTCCCTCTGTCTCAAAAATAAATAAACGTTAAAAAAATATTTAAAAAAATAAAATAAAAAAGATAAAGGTTCTCAGTCATACTACACAGTTCAAGTGCTCAATAGTCTCACATGACTAGTGGCTACCATATGGGACAGTGCAGATATGTAACATTCCCACATCACAGAAAGTAATAGTTCTGAAAAAAAGTTGATGAATGTTTAAACCTTGAGGAGCTCTTTGTTATGTTTTTGTTTTTATCTTTCCCATTTAATCATTCATTCAAAATATATTAGTTTAAAGGCGGTGTGCTAGATGTCAAAAAAAATTATCCCACCTTCTGAATCTTTATTGTAGATTAGATGTTATGCAAAGTACTTCCCAATACATTATCTGGATTTCTCCCTTTGAGCTAGATACGTTCTATCTGTTGTACAGAAGAGACATCTGAGGCCCAGGATCACACAGTTGGCCACTGCAGAGCTGAGATGCATAAACAGTCTTTCAGATTCCAAAGCCCATGTTAACCTGTGATAGAAACGGTTTCTGGAATACTCTATAAAAAATTAACTTTCTGGACTACAGGAGCAGCAGCAGCATTTGTGAGAAATGGTCGAGCTTTCATTTTTGTTGTTTTTTTTTAAATCATTTTGGAAAAGATTTTCTTTTAGTCCAAGAACCTAGGGTTTTAATGTACGGATCACTTCCAAGTCACGTTAAGACAGAGCAGGAGAAAAGGCGCCAAAGAAAGAAAACAAAAGGCAAGCATACATAAGTAACTCACACATTTGTATTTCAGTTGTGTATTTGTAGTCATTTTGTTTGGAGCTGCTGTAGACCCAGTTTAGTCTCCCTGAGCAGACAGCATCCTTCCAGGTAGAAATAAGTGTTAGGTACTTGTTATGCGGTGCCTTCCTTCCCTGTGAAGCAATTCAGCTGAGAAACGAAGAATTGCACTTGAGACTTTATACATTTTATCCCTTGGCAACCCACTGCAGTGATATTACAAACATTGAGGCTGTTAGACTAATGGGAGTAAATATTGCTAAAGCTGTGAAAGATGCTGTAAAATATTCACTCATTCGCGGGAGAACAATTTACTGAGCACCCGCCCTGTGCTAGGCACTGTGCTGGAGACAAGCTCTGAAAAAAAAGACGTCCTGAAAATCAAATCCTTTCACTGGAGGAGCTCACAATTAAGTAACAGATGTGGACTGTTATATCAGTAACTATAAAATAATACAATCACTAGTGTTGGTAAATGTTTAACCAGATTTTCAAGAAAACATCTTTGTATCAGGCACAGTTGCCATGATGCAGTACCACGACCAGTATTAAGTTACCAACATGATGTCATAGAATCTGGAGTTGGGAAGAGAATGGTTAATGTAAGCAGGACCCGTCAGCCCCAGCTTACCATTTATTGCATTGTATTATAATGTTATAATTATACATTATAGCGTACTGTAGATAATGCCATGTTAGTATTCTGGTTAGAATAAGCAGGTATCCTGAGCAGCGCTTTTAAGGTTAAACACCGCAAGAGATCCTGAACTTCTTAATGGTAGAGCAGAGATTAGAAATGAGACCGCTTAACTTCTTTCTGTTTTTAAATGTTTATTTATTCATTTTGAGAGAGTACATGCATGCATATATAAATATATGTATGTAACATGTAAAATATGATAAATGCAAAGTAATCTAAAATCATATAAGATAATGCCATGTTAAGGTGATATAAGCTATTAGTTAAAAGTTTGGGTTTTAGGGCACCTGGGTGGCTCACTCAGTTAAACATCTGACTTCAGCTCAGGTCATGATCTCGCGGTTCGTGAGTTTGAGACCCACGTCAGGCTGTGTGCTGACAGCTCAGAGCCTGGAGCCTGCTTCAGATTCTGTGTCTCCCTCTCTCTCTGCTCTTCCCCCGTTCGTGCTCTGTCTTTCTCTCTCTGTCTCTCTCAAAAATAAATAAACATTAAAAAAATTAAAACAAAAATTTTAGGTTCTAGGACAGGAGCAATATGACCTTAAATTTCAGCTTAACTACTCATAGGCTGTGTGGTTTTAGTAAATTACTTCGCCCCTCTATGCCTCAGTGTTCTTGTCTATTTAATGGGAGAAATGCTCGTACCTATCACAGAGGGCTGTTGTGAGGAAAAGCCTAGAAATTCCTAGTCCCTGATTCATGGTAGGTCCTTACTAAGTCCTGACTTCATGCGTGAGGGAGTGATTAGCAGCATCGCTGGGTAGGAACTAAATGGTCCTGAGGACCTAGAGAAAGCAGAGATTAAGTCATTGTAAATCAGCCAAGGTAGCACAAGAAGACAAAGTGTTTGAAATGGCCCTTGCAGGCTGAGGAGGATCTTGCCAGGCACTTAGAGAGGAGAAGCTCACCCCGGGTCGGTGCAGTGGCAGGAGCAATTCTGTTTGTGGTGGTGGTGCTTCTGTCAGATGACTATTGTCCTTTGAGCACATCTGCCTTCTTTCCCCTCAGACAGCTAGGACCTGCCACGCATCTGCTTCTGCTGTTACTCCTGGAACGCCAGCTTCCTCGGGACCCACTGGGCCACTCAGGGTGACAGCCACATATTGCTAATCCTTCCTGAGGACTTTGTGAGTACTTCTATGAATAGCTTGCACTTTTTTGCCAACAGCCTTTGTTTACCGAAGCCCCAGAAACTGGCGAGGGAGACGTATTAATGATGAGGGCCTCGTTTCTGTTGTATCTTACTGAAATTCCATTTCAGCTGCAGAAATGCCAGATGCCTTCCAGTGAAACATAATTTCTTGAAGTACACATATTAAAGGACATCATATTTCATCTTGCCATGCCTGTGGTTTATCCAAACAAAGGAAATGGGTTGTTACTAAGGAAAGCATAACTCAAAATTCCAATTATGACTGTTAAATCACATGTGAAATTACTTTTAATAATTAAAAATAGCTCTCCCCACTCTGCAGTCCTAGCCCGATATTATGTCTGGTGCCATTTTAAGGAAAGCTAATAATCCCTAGGAAATCCCAGTGACCTTAATTGTCTTCATATCCACCCTTCAGTGACCTTTATCGCTTAGATGGTGAAAATCTAAAATAAATGATACTAATATATCTGATGTGCAACTGCATCAAGTTCATTCGTTTTATGCATTTGTTATGTTTCCATGACACTATTTCCTCTGAAGAGGTGAACACGCTTTGTAGAGAGTATTTATTATATCTCTTTCTTAAATTCAAATTTGAAAGCGAGAGGAAAATGTCAACGAGGAGATCGTCATTTGGGGAAGACGTGAAAACTACACAAGGAAAAGAAACTGAAAAGAAGTGGAGCTAAAGAAGAGAATCAGTCATTATAAACTCCCCTGGCCAAAGGCCAGTGTTGCATAAAAACGGGTAAGAGAGCAGCCAAACCTATTTCCAGAAGCAACAAATTAAACATTTGTGGAATAATTCCTTTGACAAAAGATCCTAAGGTTCTAAGAGAGCCCGTAGGTAGCACCAAGGCCAGACTACCTCCTGGCTGTTTATCATAGGAGCCGGTTTTTATGTCTATATCTCCTATCCAGGAACATTCTTAGAGTCAACCCCATAACTGGTTCTCTAGGGACTGCACATGAAGTGTACGATGCCAAATTTCTTCTTTCTCATGCTTCAAATTAGTGGTGTCACTTTCATACCATTACAGGCTACATTTCCGTCATTTTTCCTCAACAACACTGCAAGAGCTGCTCTTCTGTCTATTCATGTAATTAGTCATTCGTTTATTCATTCAACAAACACTTCCTGGGTGTATATTATGTGCTTGGACTGTATTTGTTTGCTTGTTTTTTAAATGTCTGTTTTGGAGAGACAGAGTACAGGTTGGGTAGGGGCAGAGAGAGGGGGGCGGGCAGAGGATCTGAAGCAGGCTCTGCGCTGACAGCACAGAGCCCGATCTGGGGCTCAAACTCATGAACTGTAAGATCGTGACCTAGCCGAAGTCGGAGGCTCAACCGACTGGGCCACCCAGGAGCCCCTGTATTTGCTTTTTTTGTTTTCAGCTGCTAAGTTTGAGAGTCACTTGGTATGCAGCGGCAGATAGCTAATAACACCCATGCTGTGCTAACTGCGAGGCCCTGTTCTTGAGAAAGAATCTCTCACGTAGTAGACAATCAACATTTGTTGGATATATTAACAGATGGAAAGGTGGTGGAGAAAAACTCCTTAATTTGATTTAAAGCCATTTACAACTAAGAGTAGCTATAGTTTCACTGCAAGATTAAAAATAGAACCAATTACTAAAAAAATTACTTTACAAACTATGGCTACCATGTAATTGATATCACATACATGAATACTTAATGCAGCCTGCGCCTTCTTTCCTATTTAAGTCCCAAGTTTCTTTGGCTTAGCAAAGGCAATGAGCAGGAGGGAATTTGTCTAATTCTCTCTTAAAGATCTTTAACTTCTATTTGCAGGTGTTTTTGCCTTCTAATCTTTGTCTCCGTTGTTTCCCCAGCCTTTGTCACGATAACAGATGTACTTTTTGTATTCTTTCAAACCCAGCCATTTTGGTTAAGAAGGAAAAAGATTTAAATCAAATTGTGGTTCATTTGTGGTACTCTCCACAGACATTTATAACTGACAACTGAATGCATCAGTTGCTTTAAATAGCCTGACTCTATAGTCATTCATAACAAAAACAAAGGGGCTGACTGATGAACAGTTCTCTGGAGTTGGAGGAAGGTTGGAATACTTTAGATTTCCAATTTAAAGTTTCACAGAAATCTCTGAAACGTGTTTGTATTATAGATCCTGGTTCAAATTTTATAGCTGAGGGCAACTTTTGACCCAACTGGTTGACTCTGACTTCTTTTCAATATGTTTTTCCTCTGTGAACATCTTTGATGACTTTTCAGACATTTGCTTCTGTCTACCAAAGGCTCATTTTTATTAACAGTGATAAGTAGCCTCCATTTTATCTGCATGAATTTTATGATAGGCAAAGACACAATAAACCTTGTTTGAAATGTGTTTCATGTAGGAAGAGTAAACTTACTCTTTGTAACCATGTGGGCCTTTAGCTGCCAGTTTGCAATGGGGAGTCACTTTGAAAAATGTACGTTATTTTGTTTTAATGATATTTTATGCTCATGATTCTCATTTTTGTGTAGATAAAACAGGGCATCATTAAGAGCAGCACCATTGTGATATCTTGCAGTGTTGAATTCTCTGAGCAGGATATGTTTAAGCCTCAGTAGTTTTTGACCATGAATTCACATTTAAAAGAAAATACATTCAGGGTTAGGATAACAGCAGGTGCAAAGGGAGTTGTAACTATCTCTTTTTACTAGGAAGGGAAAATAAAATTGGCAGGAATAGACTTGTTCATCTTCTGCACTTCTATTCTTAATGATAATTATATGACCAAGCAATACACATTAGCTATGGCAGTTGGGGGTCTCAAATTATATAGCATTATTGGCACCATCCCACAAATAGAAAGCAGAACTGGAAAAAAATAGAGGCATTAGATTTGTTTATCATTGATGAGATGTAGCAATGTGAGATTAGCATTCTGCAGTGCACAGTGGCATTAAATTCTATGTAGCACAGGGTTTCCTAATGGCAGCACTATTGACATTTTGGGCTGGATGATTCTTTGTTGTGGGGACCTGTCGTGTGCAGTGTAGGATATATGTACAGCAGTATCCCTGGCCTGTACCCACTAGACGCCAGTGGCATCACCCCAGCCCTGACAATCAAAACTGTGTCTAGTCCTTGCCAAGTGTCCTCTGATGGGCAAATGAGCCCTTGCTCCCTGCCCTGAAAACCAATACTTCAGAGGGGTACTTCAGAGTAAAAATGCAAGATACAGACAAACTTAAGACCTACGCTATGTCTGTCAGAAATATCCCCCTGAAAGGGCACCCAGTAGGTTGACCAGGCAGAAGCAGAGACTCACACAGCTGGAAGAGGCTGTGGGAGATAGGTAAGCCATCTTTATTTATTGAATCGGACCCTGAGAACCTGGAAGGGTGTAGATTGGCTCAACGCCACACAGCTGGTTTGGGACAGGCCTGAAACTTGATGTTTTCCTACTTGTATACTGTCTTTTCTTCCTATCTGAACCTAACTCAGCCTCAATAAAGCTTGGATTCAAATATTCATTTTGGGCTTGCCTCTTAATGAACTGTGTTTGCTTTGTCTTAATCCATGGGAATGACCAGTGGTGCTGTAAAGAAAAAATGTTACCCCTACCTAGGAAAATTGTCTACCCCTTCACTGGAGTGAATAATGAGGGATCTTGAGGTTTAATTCTGTGTTTTCTCTGTTAAATCATTCCTATAACTATGCTAATGATGTAAGTTTAAAACTTTGAAGTGCAGCCTATTCAATATGAGTATACAGAATACAGCCTTATTGCCTGGGTTCAATCACTCACTCTCTATGTGCCCATGGACCCATTAGATAACTTCTCTAAGTCTGAGTTTTTGTATTTGGGCAGGGGATGGCCAGAGGGGATAATTGAACGTAACTCATAAGGTTGACATGGAGACAAAAAGCAATGACAGGCGTAAAGAAGTTGAGCATATCTTCTAGTATACAGAAAGCGTTGCCTAAATACAAGTGCTGTTATTGTTGCTATTGTTGTTATTAGTAGCACTAGTGTTGAATCAAATGATTTCCGGGGCGCCCAGGTGGCTCAGTCAGTTAAGCGTCTGACTTCATCTCGGGTCATGATCTCGCGGTTCGTGAGCTCAATCCCCGTGTCAGGCTCTGTGCTGAGAGCTCAGAGCCTGGAGCCTGCTTCGAGTTCTCTCTCTCTCTCTCTCTCTCTCTCTCTCTCTCTCTCTTTCTCTGCCCTTCCCCTGCTCATGCTCTGTCTCTCTCTCTGTCTCAAAAATAAATAAACATTAAAAAATAAAATAAATCCAATATTTCCAAATAAGCTAACTGTGCATGGAGAGATGTGAGTACTATTCTTTGTAAAGCACACATCAGAAAGACTAACTGGGAAATAAAGGTGTGTGAGTGAGTAGGGAGAGTGCTCAGTCCTGGCAGGACTGAGAAAAGCTGTGTGGAAATGTCCAAGAAATCCTATTCTGAGAAAAGGGTTTTAAGATAACAAGAAATCTTCAGAATTATCACAGTTTAAAATAGAATTTTCGAAGTTAGCTTTATTTTGATGCTGAAATAAGACAAGTTAACATAAGTCTGTATGTTTAAATGTGATTTGTTTTTGTTTTTTTTTTTAATTTTATCTACTGAATGACTCCTATATGCCAGGCATTCTCGTCTCCATGGCTCACAGTCTTCACCAAGTGAAGTTAGTAACAAGACTCAAACACAATGCAAACCGCCTATTATCTTTCCCCTCATCATTTCAATAACCAAGAGACTCTGGGCCGTTAATGAAATATAATAAAGGATTCCAACATGAATTGTGGTTGGAAAAGAGATGGGAAAATGTCATGTCTTCTCTGTGAATACTTTGAAATGAAAAAGCAAATCGTATACACTTTGGAATAATTTCAGAAGTTTCTTGTTACCTCAGACCATTTCTGGCCATTAAAAAAGACAATATTGTTGGCTCCAGTTAGTCTGTTGGCACTGTGTTTGTGGGGATATCTAGGCATGTAATTTGGTTGTGTTACTTATTAGGCTTTATTGGTATCCATTTGAGTTTTCTTGGCTTTTTTGGGAAAGTTTTGTTTTTGTGTGTAAAATATACACCCAATGTTTTTGTTTTGGTGCCTCAGCAGGTCTTAAGGATGCCTTGACACTGTATTGTAAGAACCTAAAATGCTTTGCTGCTCTTATATATACAACAGTGAGGAATACATTATTTAATATTATTTTATTTTTAATCAAAAATTTTTTGATGTTTATTTTTGAGAGTCAGACAGATAGACAGGTTGTGAGCAGGGGAGGGGCAGGGAGAGAGGGTGACACAGAATCTGAAGCGGACTCTAGGCTCTGAGCTGTTAGCTCAGAGCCCGACGTGGGGCTCAAACTCCCAACCGTGAGATCATGGCCTGAGCCGAAGTTGGACGCTTGACAGACTGAGCCACCCAGTGGCTCACCCACATGTAAAGCCACCTACTTTACATGTATGCCCCTATTTTTAATTTGAAAAAAGGAAAAAATGGAATATTCACCATGGTATTGAAATGAGCAACAAGTGAAATCCTGCTGTTCACTAAGCAAAATGTCCTACTTCTCTGCATAATAAATAGCAAATCCTCATTGTTTGTCCTCTGGTTGCTCATTGTCCTGATAAATTCTCATGTGGAAATAAATTAATTCATGCCCCCCTTTAAAGGAGACAGTAGAAGGGAATAAAAAGAGCGCTGGATTGAAGTTAAAGGAGCCTGATCTAACGTATTTACTGGCTGTGTGAACTTGGATAAGACAGGGTTTGAGTCTGTAAAATGGAATTAAAACTATCTATCCTGCCTCCTTCTGAGAGTCACATTGACAATCAGATGAGATAACATATGGGGACTATGTTGTAAAATGAGCAGCATGATGGGAGGGTGAAGCATTACCAGGAGGGACGAGGGACATCGACACTGCGCCTATCACCAGGATTCAGGCATGTCTGAGCATGACTGCTGAATGGTGGAGCCGTTCTCCCCAGAGTCTGTTTGCCTAAGAGACCTGGTGCCTGCTTCAGTAGAAGTCATAATAAGAGAAGCCTGTGGCAGCCATGACATTCTGGAGCCAGTTTCAAAACAAAACAAAACAAAACAAAACAAAATAAAACAAAACAAAAACATCAACCAAAAAACAGTTTTGCTCTCTTGAGAAAGCATATGAGTGTGAAACCAGTACAGGAGCTATGCTTAGATTTCTCTTCTGGCTCTTCCTCTTTGACCTCTTGTGTAAGTCACATGGAAGGAGGGTCAGGGGAGCTCTAAGGAAAAATGAACAGATCCTACAGGATATTTGGAGAAGCAGCAGGTCTTGGAGACAGTTTATATGGAGTGAAACTCTTCAAGTAGGAAGAGGCATTCTCCCCATGTGCTGTGAACAGAACATCATTCACCTTTGACAACTCAGATGATGCGACAATTCATCATTGGCATGGCAAATACCTGGCATTGCAGACATTCCAAGGTCATTACTAAAAAGTGGTGAGCATCTGTGCCCAGCTCTGGCAGCCACCAAACCTATTTGAGGTGGCACAGCTCCCAATTACCAGGGGCTGCCGATCTCCCAGCAACTACCCTTTGTGTAGCCCTGGTACCCATGTCTGGGCTCTCGGTGGCTATCTCTCTCCAATGTGAGCCCCTTCCTTCTTCTGGTAGTCTGTTTTCTAGGTTTGATAACTGATTCAGGCAGACAGTAAAATTTGCCTTACTCTAAAATTAAATTTGATCTAATTTAAAATATTGAATGGGGGGGTGCCTGGGTGGCTCAGTGGGGTAAGCCTCTGACTCTTCATTGTGGCTCAGTCATGATCTCACAGTTCTTGAGTTCAAGCCCTGCTTCAGGCTGTGCACTGACAGCACAGAGCCTGCTTAGGATTTCCTCTCTCTCTCTCTCTCTCTCTCTCTCTCTCTCTCCCTCCCTCCCCTACTCGTGAGCACACGTGCTCTCTCTCTTTCTCAAAATAAATCAATAAGCTTAAAAAAAAACCATAAAATATTGAATGAAGAGACAGATTGAAAGTCACCAAATACTCCTCACCTAATTATCCCAGTTCTAGAAACAGTCCAGAGAATTGGCCCTGAAATTGTCTGGTTGTGCTTCAGTTCTTGCTCTTACTGAAGATGCTTTGCCTGGTGATTCTTTTGATTCCCAATACAATGTTAGTATTCTCTTAATACTTTCTGCTGAAAAGAACAAATTTCTTTTTTTTTATGTTTATTTATTTTTGAGAGAGAAAGAGACACAGTGACAGAGCATGAGTCGGGGAGGGGGAGAGAGCGAGGGAGACACAGATCTGAAGCAGGCTCCAGGCTCCAAGCTGTCAGCACAGAGCCCAACGTAGGGCTCGAACTCACGGACCAAAAGATCATGACCTGAGCTGAAGTTGGACACTTAACAGACTGAGGCGCCCAGAGAAGAACTAATTTTTGTTTTTTCAAACCAAATGAAGTTTAACAAGTAATTGGATAAAGAGGACTTTAGAGGTGATAGGGCTTAGACTTTAGCAAGTGAGAGGAAAAGCTAGTATAATATAAGTTATTTGGTCAAACATTATTCTGGATGCTTCCATGAAGGTACTTTTTGGATGAGATTGACATTTAAAATGGTGATCTTTGAGTAAAGCAGATGACCCTCCCTAATGTGAGTGGGCCTTGTCTATTCAGGTGAAGGCCCAAGAGAACAAAGAATGACCTCCTCGAGCAAAACGGAATTCTGCTAGCAGAACACTTTTGGGCTCGGACTGCAACTCTTCCCCAGATCTCTAGTTGCCCACCTAGTCTTCACACTTTGTACTTGGAACCCCACAATTGCATAAGCCAATTCCTTAAAATAAAACTGTCTTTGTACACATCTTGTTGGTTCTGTTTCTTTGGAGAACCCTGACTAATACATGCACTGTTACCTCACTTTGTGGCATAGATATCAAGCCCCTCTGAATTAACAGTTCTCACTCTTACTGCTGTAAGGTAGGTAAGGATCAGCTGATGACAAAGGAGTAAGAATATTAAAAAATAAATTGGAGATTTTAAAAAAATCCTCAGCCTCTCTTATCTCTACAGCAGACTGGGATGCGAATTGTTTATTAATGTCTATATTAGTTTCCTATTTTTGCTGTAGCAAATTACCATAAATGTATTGGTTTAAAACAACACAAATGTATTATCACTGCTCTAGAGAGCAAAAGTCTAAAATGAGTTGGCAGAGCTGTGTTTCTTCTGGAAGTTCTAGGGGAGAATCTGTTGCCTTGTCTTTCTGCTTCTAAAGGCTCCCTGCATCCCTTGGTTCATGGCTTCTTTCCACAATGACTCCAACCTCACCTGTGTCATCACATCTCCTTTTGATTCTGACACCTGCCTCTTATGAGGACCCTGTGATTACGTTGGATTCACGTGGATAATCCAGGAGAATCTCCTCAGCTCAGGATCTTTAATTTCAACATGTTTGCTAAGTTCCATGTGCCATATATGGTAACTTATTCACAGGTACTGGGGATTGGGACATGGTCATTTTGGGCAGGGATATTACTTTCCTTTTCATAGAGCCACACATGGGAATGTGGTCCTAATGGGTGTTAAGGCTCAGATAAACCTTGAGAACGATTTTTCTGGAAGCCAAAAGAGAAACAATTCACTGATTTCTTTGTCGATATTGTCTTCAAAAGTTGGATTCAAGAGCTTCTTCTCTCCAGACTTGGGGTAGAAGTAGAAAAACCAATCCAAGGACAGAAGATATGTCACCAAGAGCATAAGAATGCTTACTGATTCCTGGGAATAAGTGCACAAGCATAAGTGATGGAGTCCTTATTCATGTGGAAATTAAATTCTTTGGGAAGGAGAGAAATAGTAAGTATACAATAAATTGGGATACATTTTGACAGTGGAACTGAGTGGATTTGCTGGGAAATTAGACATGGGGAGTGAGAAGAAGGGAGAAATCAGGACTCGAGCCCCCTGCTGAGTCGGGGAGCACCTGCTGAGTGGATGATGCAGCATTAGGCCCTGCAGAGACTGTGATGGCAAGGTAGAGACCAGATCCTCCCTCAGTGATCAAAGTTCGGTAAAAGGATAAACTCAAAAGGCCAAGAACACGCATGGAAGTACTGTCTTGTTCCACACAAGGAAGAACCAACCAGGGGGCAGTACACATTTGTAAAGATGCTTAATCAGTGCTCACCAGAGAAATGTAAATTAGCTTTATGACTTTTTTCACAAAACTGGAAAAATTAGAAGACTGGTAATAAAAATTAGCAATGTGGTGAGGCTGCCTGAAAGACTATCTCAGTCATTAACTGCATGAAAAAGAGACATCAGACTCTTTTTTAAATTGGCAGAGCTGTAGGGAAAACAAATACTTTCCATTTTTGTTGGGAGTGTGGGGTTGGAAAAAAAATGTTTCTCTTCAGAAAAAAAAATGTTTTGGGTCACCTGGGTGACTCAGTTGGTTAAGCGTCTGACTTCGTCTCAGATCATGATCTCATGATGTGATCTCATGACTGGGAGTTCGAGCCCCACATCGGGCTCTGCGCTGACAGCGTAGAACCTGGAGCTTGCTTCGAATTCTGTGTCTCCGCTCTCTGCCCCTCCCCCACTTGAGCTCTGTCTCTCTGTCTCTCTCAAAAATAAATAAACATTAAAAAAAATTTTAATGTTTCTGCATCTCTTAAAATTAAAAATGTGCCACTAGCATGGTCCAGCAATGGACACTTTTAAATGTAAAGGGAAATTACGGAGGTGTACAAAGAGGTAAGTTCAAAAGTTTCACTGCAGTATCATTTATAATAATGGAAAAAAATCAGAGGAAATTTAAATACCTCTTAACAAACTACTTGTTAAATTGACTATCCATATCCAAATAACAACTATTCATAAAGAAAGCAGTAGGTAGATTTTTATGCACTGGCATGCATAAACGTTAAAAACACATTGACAAGTGAAAATGCGTTGCAAATATTTATGCACAGTATAATATAATTTATGTCTGAAATCTTTATAGACAAAACTAAATAATCCTTATGTACGTATGTAAGTTGAAGCATAATTCTATTGGTGAGGGAGTCAGAGGGCATTCACTTTACCTATATTGTTTGATTATTGTAAAATGATATTGTATTAAGGTAGCATCTAATTAAACAATTAAAACAATGACAAAAATAAGAAGTCAGCTCAATAAAAACAAGGGCTTACTGTGATGTATGGCTGTACATTTTCATCAAAGCTTTTTCCATTGGATAAGCCCCAAATTCTCTTGATCATTTAGTGCTTTTCATATTGACGTGAAAATCAGATATTTTTTTCAGACAAAAGGAAGTAGAACATCTTTGAAATGCAAAGCAACATATAATAGTGCAATACTTAAGGGTTTTATTCAACTGCAAGGTCAATATAAATCAACACTATGATAAGGCTTCCTGCAAAGCTCTCTCTATCATTAACGGCATTAAAAGAGACATAGAATCTTGAACAAGGGAAAAAAACAGCTTGTCTCTTTTCTATGCTGCTCACACTCTACCTGGAGTATTCCATCCAGGTGCGAATGCCACATTTGAATCATGTGCAAAGAAAGAAAGCATAGCCATTAAAGGGTTTGAAAAGATGACCTGTGGGGAATAGTAAAATGAATGGGGAATTATTTAACCAGGAGAAAAGGATACTCAAATGACATACGACGGTTGACTTTAAGCATTGTGATACTGCTACACAGAGGACAAAAGGAGCACATCTGTTTTTATGCAGTGTACACAAAATAATAAGTGCCATTTTACAAAACACTAACATGTGTATGTGTTCTCAACCCTGTGAGTTATGACCATCCTATTTGACAGTGGTGGCAGAGAACAATAAAGTTCATGTTTCCCTTTTCTGTAGTGTTACCACTAAGAAGTGACTGCCAGCCAGGGACTACATTTCCTAGCCCTAGCTGAAGTTAGCCATGGCCCTCTGACTGGGCTTTCCGGTCAGTGGAATATCAGTGGAAGAATTGGAAGGCACTTCTGTACTTACACACACACACACACACACACACACACACACATGCACATTCACGCACAATGCCCTGTGTGAATTCTTCCGTGTGCTTTTCCCCTTCTGGTTAGCTGTAATAGAGTTACAAAAACTTGGGGCGCATGAGTGGCTCAGTCAATTACGTGTCTGACTTTGGCTCAGGTCATGATCTCACGGTTCGTAGGTTCGAGCCCCGCATCGGGCTCTGTGCTGACAGCTCAGAGGTTAGAGCCTGCTTCAGATTCTGTGTCTCTGTCTCTCTCTACCCCTCCTCTGCTCACTCTGTGTCTCTCTCTGTCTCTCGAAAATGAGTAAATGTTAAAAAAAAAAGAGAGATACAAAACAACCTAATCATAATTATGATGAAGCCTCCATCCACCTGGGTCCCTAACTGACCGTGTGTAGAAGGGCTGCTCCACCAATCTGTTAATTCACTCGGTACAGTTATGTAGTAAAAATTCAGTTTCTAATGAGTTTGAGCCATTAGACACATTGAAGTGTATTGTTGAAGCAGTTAGTCCACTTCAGTTCATTGAATAGACTCAGAAAGTGAAACTCAACAGGTAAGTGTAGAGTCCAAAACAAACTTTCAAATCATTCAGTTAGACTCCAGGCCACCTCGTTCTGAATCCAAGTCTTTTTCTCTTGTGCTATACTGCCAGGCAGCTAAACCAGGACAAATGTTATAAACGAAAGGAACAGAGGTCACCGCTGAAGATAGAAGACTTCTGTAACAGGCCTATCTTTGCATTTCTTCAAGAGGCAGTATGCACTCCATCACAGGAGGCGTTCAGAAGGGAACATTAGAGAAAAAAATTAAACCATGGTTGAGTGTCAGAGTTAGATGATTTGATGTTTTTTACAACCTGAGATCCCATGATTCAGTGCACACTTCAAGCCCTCAAATGATATTTATTAGACAAACACTATGCACTCAGCAGCAATTTGGGAACCCTGTGGTCTCCTTAGCAAGGTATAATGGGAATGCTAGGAAGTGAGCCAGAAAGAGAAAGTGAATGAGAACTATAACTGGAGCAAGTTCCAACAAATTTATCATTTGGAAAGGTTTGTAAGATTGAGAGTGATAAAGAAGCTCATTAGGACATGTGAATAATTCTCTCAGCAAATAAAGTTTCTTGTGTAAAATGTTGACAATAGAAGAGTTTACACAAATGTAAAAACCCATGCTTCTGACATTTATTCTTCCTACTGGAATGAGGGTCATAGCCAGAGAACCTTGAGTAAGGGGTAAAATATTAGAGCAGATGTCTCTGATTGATACTGGTGAGGTTAATACAGGCATGAGGGCTGCAGGAAGGAGAGGATGATTTCAAGTTTTTGTAGCTTTACTGTAATAATGTCAACAGGTTCTTGTAACACGTAGAGAGTTGCGTTTGAAGCAAATTCATTTGTGTGTACAATTTTCCCATCCTCAGCAAAGCTGAACATGGCTGCTACTTCTTGTCCACCATTTTGTTTTCTAGGGGGAAAAAAACAAAAAGGAATAGAAGAGAAAGCAAGGAGGGTATTCAAGTTAGCATGAGATAAACAGCTGAAGTACAAGTGACAACCCTATCTTTTTCTCCTTAACACCTTATTGGCATTTGTCTAGAGTGCCCCCCAAAACAAGATAGATGCAAAAAATAAGTTATTTATCTTAGTTCTTTTTACATAAGTTTCAAGGTGATTTGTTGATTCATCAAATACTTTTTAGTTCTCTACACTATGTCAGAGTGTGATCTAAGTACTAGGGTAGCAATAATAAACAGAAAACAACAACAGCAATCACTACCGTCACTGAGCTTCCATTCCAGTAGAAGAAAGAGACAATATACAAATAAAAGATGTGTGACAGTGATAAGTGCAGATAAAGAGCTTAAATCAGGGCATGTTGGAGGAAATTTTAGTAAAGGTAGTCCTGAAATGCCTTAATGAGACTAGGAATTGTGAGCAAGTTGAGAAGGAAGTGAGAGAGTGAGCCAGACAGATGGTTCAAGAAACTCATTCCACGTTGGAGGAGTCAGGTGTCTAGGTCCTAAACTGCCCTTGACATCAAAGAGCTGACATGGTTGGAATAGAAGGCAAGACAGAAAGAATGCAAGACAATGATACTAGAAATATAACAAGGGTGAGGACAAGTACAACCTTGAGATTATAGAACCCTCAGTCTGGTTGCAGTGAGAACTCTGGAGGAGCTTAAGCAAAGAGTTGACAAAACCTGACTTACTTTAAAACAATGTTTTGTGTTTTTTAATTTTTTTTTGTGGGAGAGAGAGAGAGAGAGGGAGGGAGAGAGAGTGCACGTACATGGGGCAGGGGCAGAGAGAGGGGGAGACAGAATCTGAAGCAGGCTCCAGGCTCTGAGCTGTCAGCACAGAGCCTCATGTGGGTCTCAAACCCACAAGCAACTGGCGCCCCCTGAATCTGACTTAACTTTTAAAAAATTTATTTAATGTTTATTTATTTTTGAGACAGAGAAAGACAGAGTGCAAGCAGGAGAGGGGCAGAGAGACAAGGAGACACAGAATCTGTAAGCAGGCTCCAGGCTCTGAGCTGTCAGCACAGAGCCCAATGTGAGGCTCAAACCCATGAACAGTGAGATCGTGTCCTGAGCCAAAGTTGGATGCTTAACAGACTGAGCCACCGAGGCACCTGAATCTGACTTAACTTTTTAAGGAGATCACTCTGGGTACTATGTCAAACAAATTTGGCCAAGGTGGAGGCAAGGAGATTAACTAGATCATTATAAGAATCTTGGCATAGTGGTTTGGTTCAGGATGATGGTTGTAGGAACAGTGAGAATGGGATGAATTCTGAATTATGTTCTAAAATTAGAATTGAGAGCATTTGCTGATAGGCTGAATATGGAGTGTAAAACAAAGAGGAGAGTTCAGGAAGGTATCCAAGTTTGGGGCCTGAACTAAAAGAATAGATATGGGGTGGGGGCGCCTGGGTGGCCTCAGGTGGTTAAGCATCCGACTTTGGCTCAGGTCATGATTTCATGTTTATTGTGTTCGAGCTCCTGTCAGGCTTTGTGCTGCCAGCTCAGAGCCTAGAGCCAGCTTCAGATTTTGTGTCTGTCTCTCTCTCTGCCCCTCCCCTGCTCGCACTCTGTCCCTCTCTCTCTCTCAAAAATAAATAAACATCAAAAAAAAATTTTTAAAAGAAGAGATATTGGGGCACCTGGCTGGGTTATTTGGTTAAGCATCTGACTCTTGATTTCAGCTCCCATCATGATCTCATGGTTATAAGATTAAGGCCCATGTCAGGCTCCTTGCTCGGTGTGGAGCCTGCTTAAGATGCTCTCATTCCCTCTCTCTGTCTCTCTTTCTCTGTGTCTCTCTTTCTTCCCCCCTGTCAGGAAAATCTCTGTAGGTAAAGAAGTTTTGATAGGGGGAAAGGTAGTTTGAGAAGAAGAAATAATGAACTCAGTTTTAGTTACACTAATATTCAGGTCACCTTTTAGGTATTCAAGTGGGAATGACAAATAGTGGGACATACAAATGCAGATTTCTGGTGAGAGGTTGTGAAGAAGGTAGAAATTGAGGAGACATCAGGACACAGATAAGTATTCAAAAGGATGTTACTCGGTGAGAGCACCTAGGAGTGACTGGAGATTGCACAGAAAGGTCCTAGGATTGTGCCCTGGATTCTTACTACATGCAAGAGTTGGAAATGAAGGAGAGCCAGTCTAAGAGACTGAAAATAAGTGATTAGAAAGGTAGGAGGCAAGTTATAAAAGTGAGCTGTCTTGGAAGCAAAACAAATAAACTTTTCAAGGAGAGAGATCATTTGTGGCGAATAATAGGTAGACTGAGAGATGACCTTGGATTTAGTAACTGTGGGGTCATTGTTAGCATTCAGAGGCCAGTTATGATGGAGCGACGGAGTGAAAACCTGGCTGTAGTAGTGGAAAGAGAGATGGATGTAGAATAATCGGTCACAAGGCATATAGTTATCTTTTCAAGGAAAAAAATATTAGGTGATAGTTTCAGGGGGAAGTGAGGTCCAGAGAGAGAATTTCCTTTAATAAAGGCTAAATGGCAGTGTATCTATATGATTGTGGGAATGGTCCAATAGATATTTTAAAACTGAGAGGGGAGAATTGCCAGGGCAACCTGAGAGAGCAGAATAGAAAGAATGGGGTCTGGATTTAGTGTATAAAGTAGAGGGTTTGACATTGGTGAGGACCCTGAATAGTCCATCCTTACTAATGAGAGATAAGGTAAGTGCATGACCCCAATTGCAGGACTGTAGGAAAGTATGATGAGCAATGCTTACAGGATTTCTACTGTGATTTCTTCAATTTTCTAGTAAAGTAGGAGGCAAGGTCAGTCAAAGGTTGAGAGTGATCATGGGGAAAACATAATGGAATTTTGAGAAAGGAAAGAAGGATCTATAATCATTATTGGGCCATTCCTTCTTTTAAAAAAATTTTTAACATATATATTTTTGAGAGAGAGAAAGACAGAATGTGAGCAGGGGAGGGGCAGGAAGGGAGGAGACAGAGAATCTAAAGCAGGCTCCAGGCTCTGAGCTATCAGCAGAGAGCCCTAGCTGGGGCTTGAACTCACGAACTGTGAGATCATGACCTAAGCCGAACTTGGACGCTGAACTCACTGAGCCACCCAGGCGTTCCACAGAAGTTCCATATCAACTTCTTGATATACCAGCAGCATTATTATCTAGGAGGCTACTAGAAATTCAGATTCTCAGGTTCCACTACACACCTACAAAATTAGAATGGGTATCTCAATAAGGTCTTCAGTTGATTTTATTTTTGCCTATTAAAGTTTGAGAGGCACTGACTAGAGACTAAGAAAGAAGGGGTTAAGGGTATATACTATGTTTGGCCAGCAGCAACAAAGGCCAACTTGCGGTAATTGATGAATTTAAAATGAGATCAGTCAGGATATTTTGTGTCTTCTCCAGCCAAGTTCAGCAGTACTGGTGGAGGCATTAAGTACTCAAAGAGATAGACTTAACCAGGGATGTGGTTTTGCGAAGAGAGTAGAGAGGGGTGATATATTTGAAGAGAATGACTATAATAATAGATTAATTATAAAAGGTAATAGTAACTGACCATGAAATATGAGTGGAATGTAGCAGGAGGAGAGGGCTTGGGAAGGCAGGGAAGAACAATGCCAAATTGATGGATCGAGGCATTAGATATTCTGGAGGGGCTGAAGTGTTATTGGAGCTTAAGTACTACAAGAAGGGAATTGAAAAATAGAGTGGAGTTTGATGCCATTATTGGTAAGTGTCCTGGTCAAGCATATAGCAGTGATAATAGAGTGCCTGAGATAGAGTGTTGGACAGAATCACTGGAGCAGAGAAGATCAAGAAGTTAAGATGAGGACATTGGAAAGATCTTATGTGTGGCTACAGAAATTATCTAGAATTATCTGGGATGCCTGGGTGGCTCCATCAGTTAAGCGTCCAACTCTTGATTTTGGTTCAGGTCATGATCTCAAGATTCGTGAGTGGAGCCCCATATCAGTCTCTGCACTGACAGCGTGGAGCCTGCTTGGGATTCTCTCTGTGCCTCTCTCCTGTTTGTGTGCACATGTGTGTACACTCTCTCTCTCTCTCTCAAAAATAAATAAATAAACCTATAAAAAAAGAATTACCTTATCAATAGTGTCAAAGGAAGTGAAATATACCAGGAGAAAAATTTTCCAAAGAAAGAGGGAGGGTAATCTGACAGTGGATGTAAAATAAGGAGGAATGTTCAGGGAAGAATGGTCTGAAAGTGGCATTGCAGAGCAGTAAGACAAGTATTATGCCTCCAGATGCCTTGACAGGAAAATTGTAGGAGAAAAATAAACCACTCCCTTGAAATTGCTTCAGGAAAAGTAGTGCCATCAGCAGAGAGTAGATTTTTGAGCAAAAAAGGAGCAAACATTTGCTGATGAGCCTGAGAATATGTGCTTGCTGATGATTAACCTAGAGCTCCATGAAAGGGTTTTAGGAGATGGGGCAGGAAAGATTAGAGTCACAACAGGCAATGGGGACAGAATCTGATGATGAGCAACAATGTGAAAATCCTAAACATCCCAGGATGGTCAACCTGAATCCAGCAAGAGTCATACTCATTAGCCCCTGTGGTCCCAAGGCAGAAGGATGAAGAGATTGCTAGCATTGAGGAGAAAGAGTGATAAAGGGGGCCTTGCTAGAAGGAAGAAGAATTATTGAGTTCCCCCTTGACTCATGCCATTGGAGACAAGATGTCCTACTGAAGGATGGTCTTCCTCTGAGGCTGTGGGCACTGCTTGGCCCCTACTGAATGGAGCCCTGAATAGGATGGGCCCTCTTGGTAACTACACATACAGCAGCCTGCCAGAATGACGCTTATGACAGTAGTAGATTTGACTCAGCTAACAAACTGGTAGAACATCAAGGGGAAAAAACGGAATATCAAGAAGGGATATACCCAAATAAACTCATTGCAATAAGAAAAAACTGCTATAGTTGACAAGCATGTTGGTCGGTATGCTGAAATTAGAGTGGAACAATCCATTATGATAGTTTGTTATACCCTGTCGACTGCCTTGTAGCCATTTATTTAGACTTTGTTTTGACAACTGCCTTATTAATTAGCTGTTGTGATGCTATTGATTCTGATATTGAAATGGACCTAAACTTTATGACTAAAACTAAATCTCATGGGATTTCCTTTTTCTTTGCCTCTTAGTCAATCACAGAAGTCTCACTTTCCTGAACACTCTCAGGAAAGCTTTAGCATTCTTAGAACGCTATGGAGGAAAAACATGGTGAGTGCTACCCACTGATGGTGGAGAATGGAATGTGAAAATAGGATATGAAAGCCTTTCTCCTTTTTCTCTTTGTCTGAGACCTAAAACACTGTATTTATGGCCTTGAATATGATCCTGTAGGTCAAAAGCTTTCTAACTCCTGCAAATTATGCTTTTGTCAAACTGTCAGAACTTCTGTAGATACCTAGAATTCAAACCCAAAAACCTAGCAAATAGTTCCATCTTCTATGTTTAAATCTCAGTGGGGCTTTATAGTTCCTTCCTGGGGAGCACAATTCATGTTTTTAAAGTCCAGCTTACCATTTCATGTTGAAAAATTGAAACAAACACGGTGCAGTTTTTTACGACCATATAAAATTGAAGGACCAAAGAGAACAGTGTGCATTTCAAAGTGTTTCATATAGTGTTTGAGCATAACCTGAGGGAATCAATGCACCTTTTAAAAGAAACTCTTGGGGCTCCTCATGCAGCAAATTCAATCATTTGGTAATCTACTCTACAAATCTATTGTACATTTACCATGTGCTGTACGCATCTGAAGGAACCAAACCAGCTCTTGAAGAGTGGCCTGTAGGAGTAAAACCTATTGTGTGTTGAAAAGACAGTATAAAAAATAATATAGCTATGAGCTATGTATTTCCCGGATTTCTTTAAGGACATCATTATCAAGTTAAGTAGATACTGTGCATCAAATTGTGCATCAAAATAATAACGCCGTTCAATGAAATGAAGAGATTCACGTTTGTTCATGGAAAATGTAGCAGATTACAGTATTAAAATTATTACTTAGGTAGTATGAGAAACTCTACCCAAACTAGTTTAAGTGAAAATAATAATAATAAGAGGTAAAAGAATGTATCGGCTCATGGAAGGATGAAATCCAGGACTGTTACAGCTTTAGGCATAGCTCGATTCCAAAACTGAGGGCTCGTTTTCTCTTCTTTAACTTCTCAAACAATCTCCACTGTTGCATTATCGTCTCTCTCCCTAACCACAGGTGGGTTTCTCCCAAGAGATCTTACTTTATTATGACGAGCAACACGAAGGCAAAGGAACAGTTTCCCCTTCCTTCCAACTCGTCCCTAATATCTACATACCATTCCCTGGATGGGCTCTTATATCTGGTATGTTCTCAATATTAGGCAAATTGCTTCTCCCAAGAGATAAAATATTGGTTAAGCCAAGGTCACTGTAGCCAGGGATGGCCAATGGATGAGTACTGACATGTCTCCAGAATTAAGAGAGTGGTAGCGTCCTCAAAGAAGTAATGCTGGGGAGGACATAAAACAACACATCTGTTATAAGCAACATGGCAAGAAGGACTGAAGCAACCTAGTTCTACAACATACAGCTTAATTATGATACAGCTACACAACAAAACCTTATGCAGGTATTAGAATTATGTTGTCTAAGAATATGTCACGTCCTGGAAAATATTCACGATGAATGGTTATATTTAAGAGGTAGTTTACTAAACAGGAAATATAACATGATCCTATTTGGATAGCATTTTGGTCTTCTTTTCACATTGTCTTATTTATTTTGAGAGAGAGAGAGAGAAGGTGCTTGTGAATGGGGGAGGAGCAGAGAGAGAGGGAGAGAGAGAATCCCAAGCACTGACAGCCTGGGGCTCTAACCCACAAACTGTGAGATCATGACCTGAGCTGAAATCAAGAGTCGGATACTTAACTGACTGAGCCACGCAGGCGCCCCACATTTTGGTCTTATATGATGAAAAAGGTGTATTTTACCTGTTCAGAGAAACAATACTGTAAGGAAATACACTAAAATGTTAACTGACCATCTTTGGGAGGCGATATTATAGAGATATTTTATTTTTATTTTCACAAAATTGTATTGGCTGCTTTTTCATAACAAAAGGTGTTACTAGTGAAGTCAAAGAAGAAAGAACTATCATGGTTAAAATGCAAATCTAGGGGTTTGGGTTTATTTCCAAAAGAAAATGTTGCTCTGATAGAACCCTTGCAACAATTTTTCACAGATGCACAAAATGAGTGCATGTCAGGTCCTCCTGAGGCCGAATCACAGTTCGTTCATGGACTCTCATCTGAGCCCTGAGAAATCTTATTTTCAGTTTGATTCCCCACATATTTCAGAAATGGCAGGATGAGATGAGAGAAGGATTAGAGGCATGTCTAAAAATTGGCTGTACTAGGGCAAGTTAGACCTTTTTACGTTGTAATTCTCATTTTGAACTGCCGGACATTTGGGGGAGAATTCCTTAAACATAAAAACAAAGACTTTTTATTGTCACAGTGTAGTCCCAATTTCAGCAAAATACAGTGCATACAATAAAAAATAGATGGAGGAAGACAGAACAAAAAATATTCAGAGTAGATCTAGTACTGATTAAAGCTTAATACTTTGTCTAAGGGTCTGAAATAATCTTTTCAGAGAAAATAGTTGTCAGGACAGGTGGTATAAAATTGTGTGTTCTTTTTTTATCATGTTGTATAAATTTTCAGGTTTCTCCTTTGTGGCATGATGCTAAAAATCTCTATCAGGTTTTGAGAGATGTATATACTTTATTATCTGAATTTGTTAGAGAAGAGAGTGATCTTATCATTCACATGACATGTATTTATTGGTTGCATACAAAAAGACACATACTCATCTAGCCACCAAAAATACAATAGTGACCAAGAAACAAAATCACTCTCATCTTGGGGCTTATACAGTAAACACAGTAAACAAATAATTCAATAAATACATAACGCAACATGATTTAGTGATGAGTGCTATAAAGACCACAGAAGTAGTCAATGGGAATAGACAGTGAAAGAAAGTAGATTTTATTTCTTTTATTTTTTAATAAATTTTGTAAATGCTTATTTATTTATGAGAGAGAGAGAGTGAACATGCACGAGCCGGGGGAGGGGCAGAGAGAGAGGGAGACAGAAGTTCTGGATCCGAAGATCCACTTTGACAACAGAGCGCCCGATGCTGGCCTTGAACTCACGAACCCTTAGATCATGACCTGAACTGAAGTCAGACGCTTAACTGACTGAGCCACCCAGGTGCCCAGAAAGAAGGTAGATTTTAAATGGAGAAAGCAGGAAAGGATACTCTGAGGATGTGACGTTTAGGTAGAGACTTGACTTAAATAAGGGAATGGGCTATGAGAATATCTGGAGGAAACACAGTGCAGACAGAAGAACATCAAGTCTAAAGTCTCTGAGGCATAGACAGGCTTTCCATGCTTGAGGAGGACTGGAAAGGACAGGATAACAGGGAGAATAATGGAGTAGAATGTTCAGAGGAAAGTCAGCGACAGAACATATAGGGCTTTGTAGTTCAATGGTAAGGAGTTTGGATTTTATTCCGAGTGTGTTGGGAAGATATTAGATGATATTGTGCAACGGAGTGATGTGATAAAATTATATTTCTAAAAGATTACACTGCTGCTGGGTGGAGAACTAGGTAACATAGAAGGGATGCAAAAAGGATACAGAAACAATAATCAGAAGATCCTGGAATTTAGGTGAGAAATCATAGTAGCTTAGTGTAGAATAGTAACAGTGAAAATGCTGAGTAATAAATATTTTAAAGGTAGACTTGAGAGAACTTGCTGATATGCTCTATGTGGAGTATGAGGGAAAGTGAGGGTCAGTGATTAACTCCCGAAATCTGAGTCCACAACCAGTGTCCTCAGTGCTCTACATATATTGATAAATACAGTCAACATCACAACATTATGCGATGTTACTATGATCATCATCCTCATTGAACACATGAGGAATGTAAGGCAGAGAATGGTTAATAACTTACAGAGGCCACACTACTAGTACTTAGTAAAAGCGGGATTCAAAGCCAAGGCCTGGCCCCAGCGTCATCCTCTTCTGTGCAACCCTATTCTGAGATGCCTATTAAAGATCAAGTAGCAACATGGAATAAACAGTTGCACATACGGAGGTGAAGCTCAGGGGAGAATCAAAGTTGGTGACAGAAACTTATGAATCATTAGAATGTAGATAATAATCAAAGCCATGGGACAGGATGAGATCTCCTAGAACAGAGGTTGGTAAACTCGTTTTGTAACGGACCAGATAGCAAGTATTTTAGGCTTTTCAGGACAGACTGTCTCTGTCATGAGTACTCAACTCTGCTATTGTAGCTTGGAAGCAGTCAGAGACAATAGTCAATGAATGGGTGTGGCTGTGTTCCAGTGCAACTCTCTCTGCAGGGGCAGATTTGGCCTCTGGTCTTAGTTTACTCTCCTGGTCCTGGAAGAAAACTGAGAGGAGGACCCTGCAAAGAAACCAGCAAAGGAGACTGAGGAGGGGAGGTGACAGAAGTGGGAAGAAAATCTGGAGTAACGAGTGGGGAAGTTCCATGAAAGGGAAAAGGAGAAAGGACACTGATTCCGAGAGGACAAAAGAGTTTGTCCAGAGGGTCAAATCCCAGAATCAGAGACATGGAAAGGCCTTTGGTTATTCACTCGAAGATGGCTAATTCTTACAGATGAGAAAACTGAAGCTCAATGTGGGAGATGGGGTAATGATTTGCTCAAAGTCATTTAAAGATTACAATACATTTTCTGAGGCATCCACTTTAACAGATGTTATGGAGTTTAGCCTCAGATAAGACAATGTTGCCAACACCACCACCTTGTATGAACACCCCAGTTTGGTTCAACAAATATTTGTTGCACACTTACTGTGTGTCTATAAGTGTATCTGGCCTTGGAGTCACAGAGCCAAAAGATGCAGGGATTGCGTTCCAAGTCACTTGCATTCCAAAAGGAAGAGCAGAAAAGAAAATGCATATGCAGTAAGTTAAGGTAAGATTTCTGGGAGAGGTTAGCCAGGTGCTATGGAGTGAATTGTGTACCCACCCCCCCCAGATTCATATGCTGCCCCCTCCCAATGTGGTGATATCTGGAGGTGATGCCTTTGATAATTAGGTTAGATGAAGTCATGAGGGTGATGAGATTAGTGGCTTTATATAAAGAAGAGAGATCGCTCTCTCTCACCAACTTCCTAGAGGAGAGAATACGTGAAATGCCTCCTCCAGACTTATTAGTGTTCCTCATGTATGTTCACATATTCTCTAGTCTTTTCATCACCAAACACATACTCTTCTCTAATTAAGTGACCCTGATTATATGTTCATCCATCTGCCAATGCCATCTTCCCACAAACTCCTTGAGGTCAGAGAGCCATATTGTTTGTAGTCACCTTTTATTGAATCACTACTCAATAAATTATAGTTCAATGAATGAATGAAGGCATGACCAAATGACTCAATGATGAAATGAAGCATTAATTGGAGATATTTAATTGAAGAAAGAATAATGTTAACACAGGCAAAGGAAGCAGTTTTTCAGGAAAGGTGTGAACATAGGATACAACATGGCTCATGCAGCAAGCGACGAATACACCAGAATGTCTAAGGTACAAAGCTGAGGTCTGAGGAATATTTAGAGTGCTTATTGTTTATCAAGTAGTATCCTAAATTATTTACTATATTAACTCCTTAATGCTCATAACAACCTTTTAAGGTAAGTAGTACTATAATCTCCTTTTACAGAAGAGGAAACTGAAGCTAAAAGGTGTGGAGAAACTTGCCCAAGGTTACACACCAGTGAGCAGCAAAGCTGGGACAGGAACTCAGTCAGCTTCCAGTCCACTGTATGCAGATGAGGCTTGACAGAAAGGCAGTGACCACACTACTCAAGCCCTTTAAGATCATGGTAAGGAAACTGAATTTTAGAATATAGAATATTGGGGGGCACCTGGGCACCTGGGCTCAGTTCGCTAAGCGTCCGACTTCAGCTCAGGTCATGATCTCATGGTTTGTGTGTTCGAGCCCCACGTTGGGCTCTGTGCTGAACACTTGCTCAGAGCCTGGAGCCTGCTTCGGATTCTGTGTCTCCTTCTTTCTCTGCCCCTCCTCCGCCACACTCTGTCTCACTGTCTCTCAAAAATAAATAAATGTAATAAAAAAATTTTAAAAAAGAATATAGAATATTGGAAGCTGTTCAGTTGTGACAGCCCCTTGGTCAGCTTTCATTTCCTTAAAGAGAGATCTGAGCTAGTGTAGGACTAAAGGTGCAATACTTCTTTTGAGAAATGTTGGGAAGCTAGGAATTTTAAATGAGACAGATTTCAGAAATATTTATGGGGTAAAATTGACAGGGCTTTGTGCCCATGAAGAATGAAGAGTCTAGAAATAGAATGCATCCAGGATGATACCTGGAATGATAACTTAGGTGACTGGGTGGATGATGAGGCCATTAACTGAGACTGGGAAATCTAGGAAGAAAAGGTAGTAGGAAGCATAGGATACATTTAGATTTGCCTATGTTAGTTTGGCGGTGCCTTGGGGCATTCTCATGCAGATGGCGAAAAGGCAGCTGAATTAGAAGTCTGACACTCACAGAAGAGGTCTCTGCTAGAATTAAAAAGTTAAGAGCCATCAGCATGTAGGTGGTAGTTAAACCACGAGAGCAATAAGATTGTTATTGTCAAATTTATGTGCATGAATATTACCTGTCAGTGCACACACAACTTCGGAAGCCCAATTATTAAAAGCCTTCCATGGGGGCCTGCTGAGTTAGCTGAATCTGCAAAATACGTTAGAAGATGCCAAAGTCGCTTTACTGGTTTCTGCCTCAAAATGTATCTTCAGAGACCTCAACAGGGAATAAATAAGAGTCTCCCTCATAAATGCCCCCAGAAAATAATTTTTTTAAGTTTTTTTGTTTTGAGAGAAAGAGAGAGAAAGTGAGGGGGGGGAGAGAAGAGCAGAGAGAGAGGGAGAGACAGAATCCCAAGCAGGTTCCAAGCTGTGAGCACAGAGGCCAACGTGGGCTTAGTCCCACAAACTGTGAGATCATGACCTGAGCCGAAATCAAGAATGGTACACTTAACCCACTGAGCCACCCAGGCACCCCCGCCAGCAAATATAATTTAAAAAAATTAAACTAAATGAAAAAGTAAACAGCAATCCCTCCCACTCTGTCAAACATAAATGAAGTGTAGACAGAGGTTGGACTCTGATGGATTTCCAGTACTCTACTGTAGGGAATTTTTCTTCATTATATGAATATTAGTTGTCTCAGTTTGCCTCAACTCTGTATCTTTGGTTGTTCCTTTTAAAAACTTTACGTATGGCATTAGGAGAGAGTCTTGAGGAATTTCTTATAAGGGCAGACTTAATTAATGTTTCCAGCTGTGTGGGACTTTCCAAGCCCCAGCTGGTAAAGACGGATTTATGAACCAGAAGGCCAGTCTGTCTTCATCCCTTCAGTGTAACAGCTCTTAATCACAGCTCAGGAAAGTGTTAAATTTGGGAAACAGGAAGGGGATGTTTAAAGTGTTTACCACTGTATCATGACTCACTTCTTTTTTCAGCCATTTTCAAAATTAAATGTTCCGATCAATTCCTGTATAGTATGCTCAGAACAAGACATGTGTGTATCACAGAGATAGGGCACCATACCTGGAAAGGGGCATGTAGAAATGTGCTTTTCACAGCATAGATCACATGGCTTTACTCCACTCCAGGAGCAAGATAGCTGAGGCAGCAGAGAGGCTGGGTCACAATAATAGATGTCCTCCCTGAGGTTTAATACACTTTAAAAACAATCATGCTCAATTTCTAGAAGGGCTTCTCAGAGTAAAAGAACATGGGGGTTTGAAAGCAAGAGATGCATTTATAGCCCAGTGGAATGCTGAATTACAAGTGATTTTGAGTAAGCCATTTAACCATTTGTAATCTCTGTATTGAGTTTAAGAAACCATGAACGGCCCAACGCTCCAGCCTTACATGCTGCAGAATCACTTAGCTTTTGCTGCATAGCAAATTATATCCAAATTCAGGGGCTCACGAAAGCAATTCATTATTATTACAGTTCATGCAGTTGTAGGTCAGCTGAGGTTTCTGCTTAGGTTGGGCTTGGTTGGGAGAGCTTTGTAGGACATTTCTGCTCCATGTGTCCCTCATCCATCTCCTGGAACCAATAGGCTAGTCTAAGGATGTCCTCTGCATGATGGTGGCTGAAGCCCAAGGGCAGAAGGAAAAACCCATAAGACATCCTGAGGTCTAAGCACAGATTATGCATACATGTACCCTAACCTCATTCTATTGGCCAAAGCAGGCCACATGGCCCAGATCAAATCCACGGCAGGGCCACATGGCAAGAACATTCAGACTGGCATGCATACCAGATGGGTGGAGAAATGTTCAACAGTTAGAATATAAAAGTACTTTGGTAAGTTTGAAAGACTATGTATTATATACTATATATTACATATACATTGTAATAGTATATACAGTACATAATTGACCCAATTCCAAAAGGTATAATTAATTAGATTTTTTGTATACTTATCTTCTACCCAAACGTTCAGCAAATAAAAAATATTCTAATTTTAAAAATCTACAGTATGTAGTTACCTGTTCATAATTAACTATTTCAGAAGCAGAATAAAAATTCTTTCATCATTATAATAATACCTTGAGTTATATAAAACAACAAGAATCCTTCATATTAAACAAAAAGTTTGATGTCTTTTAATAAACTAATACAAGATTGTCAAAGAATGCACAACAATAATTTCAATATCTTCTGTGTCTGTTAGTAAATTACCTGGCTGACACTTAGTGCTGAAGAAATACTTTTCTTATTTTATCCACATTTTAAAGGAGAGGATCATTGATCCTTTTTTTCCCCACTCTAATCACAGATGTGACAGGTGGAATCCTTTCCACTTTGGCATCCCTAGATCATTCCAGAGACAGGCATGCTTATGTGAATCAGCCTGGTTAAATGCCACTCAGAAACCACTACACCTGCCCATAGCCTTTAGCTGCAGGTAGATTTGTCTCTCTGTGCACAAATTCTAGTGAAAGAATAGGGTGTCATAGACAGAAACAGGTTGGGCATTTCTTTTTTTTTTTTTTTTAAGTTTATTTATTTATTTTGAGAGAGAGTACAAGAGTGAAAGCACACACATGCAAACACAGTCACACAGGGGAGGAGCAAGCAGAAAATCCTAAGCAGGCTCCACACTGTCAGTATGGAGGCCAATGTGGCGCTTGAACCCAGGAGTCATGAGATCATGACCTGAGCTGAAATCAAGAGTCACATGCTCAACTGACTGAGCCACCCAGGCGCCTCTAGACTGGGCATTTCTAAAGCTAGCTAGCAAGAGATTAAGTAGCATTCACATTTCTATTGCTATTTGCAGTTTGTTTCTCTGGCTTCTTGGTTAACTAAATGTGTGAGTTTTTTCATTAAAGAAACAAACAATGATCCAATCAGAGAATTTCTTTGTTTTGGATTTTTAAAATTCTCTTCCTCATAGTGATAGATATAGGCAGTTTAGCCACCCCCATACCATCCAATTCCATATGAGGGTGGCCTTGGAAACCAGCCAGATTGCATTGTTATCCTTCTGTCAATTACAAATGTGCCAGACACCCAAAGCATTGGGGAGGAAGTGCAATTATTAGAAGCTACCCAAGAGAATATGCCCAATGTCATCCCTGACTTGCCAGGCGACCTTTAGAAAATCAGATGTGTAAAAGAGGGATGATAAATTGTTCTCTAGGCCAATCATGTAAATGAGTAGAAACACCAAAGATGGAAAGAAATAAAGGTAAAAATAATTCCAAAGAAACCATTTTTTTGTTCATAAAAGAATTGTCAACTATACAAAGGGAACCTAATCCAAATAATAGCTGAAGTCCTTCCCCAGATACTGGTAATAATTTACCCCCCTATCCCTATTCATGTTTGTTAATCCCAAATGCCTTCCTTCTGCCAAATATCCATGTCTCTAACACCCATTCTTTCATTATTTTGGTGAAGCACTAATGGTTTCATAAAATAAGTCCTAAAATCCCCAATCCCAATGCCAGAAAAACATTTTTTTGCCCTTGGATGTAAGGCTGTGGGGAGCAGAGTGAGAAGAGAATTGAGAGCACAGACAAATCCATTTATAGTATGTATCTATGGTGATCACAACTTCTCTGATCTTATTGGGGTCCTCCACTGAGGGTAGTATATTTTCAGAACAGGTATTAAAAATGGGATTTTTTTCATCACTAGAGGATTTACTTTCTCAAAGTCTGTGCTAATAAGATATAATTTGAGCTACCAAAAGAGTTGGACAATAGCCAATATGAAATGACCACTGAATTTGTATATAATACTTTCTTTGGAGGGCACCTGGGTGGCTCAGTCACTTGGGCATTCGACTCCTGATTTTGGCTCAGGTCATGATCCCAGGCTCTTGGGATCGAGCCCCATGTTGGGTTCTGCTCTGAGTGTGGAGCTAGCTTGGGATTCTCTCTCTCCCTCTCTCTGTGTCCCCCCCCCCCCCCCGCTGTCTCAAATTAACTAATAAACATTTGTTTTAAAAGAATGCTTTCTTTGGCACTTATATATGTATCATTTAATAAGTACTAAAATCACTGAGTAATTAAATTCAAGTAAGAAGTGAAAGGCACTGGGTATAAATCTCTACCATGGACAGAACCAATCTAGGCTTCATTGCACATTGTTCTCAAAGAGTCTTGAACAACTTTTTAAAACATACGTGAAATATTGGACATTATAAACAAAGCATTATCTTAGTATTACATATATCGTTCAGGGTACCAGACCTTCATCCTTCATATATGTATACTGGAGCACTGCAGTTCAATTCTGAAAGTAACTGGTAGGAGTTAGCATCAAACTACCATAGGTTAAAGAACATGGTCCCCACTAAGACTTCCCTCATTTAAGATGCCAGCAGTGAAGTTGGGGGTTTCCAGGCCACCTGCTTTTGATCAACCGACTACAGAACTAAGAAGTTCCCACGACTCCCACTCATGTTCAATAATTCACTAGAATGACTCACAGAAGTCAGGAAAGTGTTTTCAATTACAACGAATACAAATCAGGACCAGCCAACTGAAATCAACTGACACATAGGGTGGGATCTGGAAGGGTCCCAAATGCAGGGCTTCCAGGCCCTCTTCCCAACAGGGCACTTTACTCTCTCAGCACATCGATGTGTTCATCAACCAAGAAGCTTCCCCAAGCTTTTGGGTTGAGGGCTCTTTGTGGGATTTCTTTTTGGGATTTAATTACAGGGCTCTTTTGTTGATGGAATCATTGGCCATCTTGTTGAACTGAAACTCCAACCACCCACTTCCACTCCTCTCTGGAAGGGAAGCTGGCTCAAAACCCTAATCCTCTAAGTATAAGCTTGGTATTTCTGGTGACCAGACTCCATCCTGAGTTGTCTCTTTAGCATAAACTGAGGTGTGATCCAAATGTCATGCATAACCAAAATACACATTATTTGGGAAATTTCAAAGATTTAAAATCTTACCCCCAGTAACGAAGGACAGAAGCCAGTCAAATTCTTTATTATGCAACATATACTTAACTATAATTTACATATGTAAATAAGTGTAAATCTCTGTCCATGCACATGTGTGTGTGTATTTCCTTTATATGTTTATAGATAAAACTAGACTATGGTGGTATTAACAGGAGAATGAAGAAAGCAGTTGTTAGTGAATGAGAGTCAAGATCAATTAACAAACAGATTAAAATCACTATAATACTTCTATCAGCTGAAACAAACATTAGGCACTGTTTCAGTGGTGTTATTCAAACTTAAATTCAGTCACATGGTGACTGAAAGTAACCAATACCATGTTATACTCATGGATAACATTTATTACAGCAAACTTTATAAAGTAAAAACAGCAGGAGAAAGATATACATCAGATGGAGTCCACATATGATGGAGTCCTTCCCCATCATGGTTCCAGGATCTCTTCAAGACAAGCAAGGAACAAGCAACCACATTTTCTACGTTAACTCCTCAAAGTCAGTTACCGCAATCAAGATCTATGAACACATGAATGACATGGACAACCGAAAAATCTTAAAATTCTAAGAAGATGGGATTAGAAATGTAGCTGGATTTGAGCAAGGTGTGAACCAATACATGAAGGTAAAAAGCTTCCCATCACTAATAAGAGAAAGTATAATAATTAGTTTCTTGGTAGGAAGACATGGAGAAAGATTGACTCATAGATGAATGACATACAATCCCATTCAGTGCAATAAATCTATCTACACGTGTTATTCCAAAGAATTACATAGCAAGCCATCTTGTTACCTTGCTTAAAATCTTCCAGTGTCCTCCATTCTACTTAGAATAAGTCCAGATCTCCCATTAAATCCTGCATGATTTCCCTCTAGCCTCCCTCTTGTACTTTTCCCAGTGTACTTGCTATCTCCCCTGATTGTACCTGCCACATTATCTTCTCTTGGTTCCCCATTGGTGCCAAGCTGGTTTCCTACCAAGTCCCCTACACACTAGGTATTCCCTTCTCTCTCCCTTGTGCCTGGTTCTTACCCAATGCCTTCTTACCTCAAAGATTGCAACTTGAATGCCCATTTCCCCTGAGAAGGCTTCCCTGACCACTCATTCAAACATAGCCACCTCCCACCCCACCCCCCACCACCATCACCAAGCCCTCTTCACAAAGTTTCATTTCCTTCTTTGCACTTGGAGTCACTTGATGCTTTCTTACTTTATTTGTATCTATTTAGTTTCTGTTTTTCATGATTAAAATGCAAGCTTTGTGTAAGCAGATAACTTTATTTCTTTTGCTCTCTGTTTGATCTCTATTGCCAGCATCTGGTTCCTATTAGGTGCTCAGTAAATATATGTTGAAATCATAAATTAAAAGTCCTATAAAGCCTGATTTTAAAGTTGATTGTAGATTCTCTATCCTTGAGCTACTGAGAACATTCAGATAATGTAACAATCCTATGCCACCGTGGGAGTCACTCCAAAAACCATCTTAAAATAATTGAGTAATGTGGCTCAACATGTGGTTCACAGATCACTTGCATTAGAATGACCCGATTATTGGTAAATGTGTTGCTTCATGAATTCTACTCCCTGAAATTCTTGTTTAGTAGATTAAACTGGAGCTCAGAACATTGCATTTCAACATATTTTTCAGTGATACCTATATCTACAAAAACAGAATTTCTGGCTTAAATCCTGTAATGGTAATTGCCCATAGAAATAGTGACACAAAAACTAAAGTGCCCAAGTTGGAGAAAGTGTAAGTATGCAACAATTATTGATACCAAAGCAGAATAAGCATGGACTTGGTCACCTTATTAAAGAGCATTAGTTCAGTTTGGAAGGTCATCATTGAGTGATACTGCCTCTGACTCTTACTAGATGTGAAATGTTGACTTTTTAAGCATTCTGAGCCCTAATTCCATCTTCTGTATATTAGGAATAGAAATGTCTAACTTACAGTATATTTTTAAAAAATTGAGATAGGGGCAGTTGGCTGTCTCAGTTGGTAGAGCTGGCAACTCTTGGTCTCAGCGTTGCGAGTTCAAGCCCCACTTTGGGCATGGGGCTTATGTCATTAAAATTTAATTAATTAATTTAAATTAAACTAAAATTAATGAGATAATGTATGTATAATAGCACAGTATCTAATAAAAAGTAGTTTGGGAAGTGACAAGAGTTTGACAGTGAGATTTCATGCAGGTAGAAACCAAAGCCAACAGACCACCGTCTGCTCAGACCAAAAGATCAAAATAAAAACAGAAGCTATCTCATCACTTCTTAAAAATTTATTTAGCTATCTCATCACTTCTTAAAAATTTATTTATTTATTTATTTATTTAGTCTTTTTCTAAAGCAACGTTGTCAGTAAAAGCTTTATTCTAGAAAGTACTCATCTATGGCAAACAGTGGAGATCTTTTAACTTTCCCATCCGTTATGAGTTAATTTTTTAAAGGAAAGAATTCAGCATGCCTGCAGTGAACCCACCTGAAGGCTTTTGTCTTGAGAGTTACGATTCAGCCTTCCTGTCTGTCTGTCTTTTGGTTTTATTACACCCCTCATTTATTATTTTATGTTCATTCCCCATGAATATTAGCATCACCTGGGTCAAAGATCACATCTGCACATTTAAATCTTCAGCACATATTAGAGTGTTTGACACATAGTAGATACATAATAAATATGTATTAAATGAATGAATAAATTAAGAATGAGGGATGCTCTAGGAAACATTTGGTTTGGACCGTTTTCCAACCTGGCTAGGGGACTCAACTAGAAAGCCATTTTTTCAGAGAAAGTAGGAAAGAGAGGAGTTTTCCTTTTTCATCTTGTGACATTTCATCCTCCCAGAATTAACCTTCTTCCTAGTTAAAAGTAATGATCTAAACCCACAGTGACAACTTGATACAATTTACTTTTTTCTATCCTAGACATTAGCAATTTTAAATTCAGAAATCTGCCAGGCACTTTTCCATGTGCTGATAATATAACGATAGTGAACTTAGTAGACATTGCTCCCCTCCTGGTTCTATCCCTGTAGAGACAAAGGAACAAACAACCAGCATTGTATTCTTAGAACCTGCTCTGTCTTCTGTCTGCCTGAATCCTGACCTCTCTCTCTCTCTGTTTTAATTGGTAGTTAAAAGCACAGACATGTGGGATAACTGTGTGTCTGCTAGTCATTCTCAATATCTGGACCTTGTAAATAGAAAACAAGGGAAGATATAATCAGCACCAAAAGAGAAAATATTGAGTAGGCTTTGTTTCAATCTGCACAAAAGCCTCAGGTTTTGTTATAATATAAAAGGCACTGATGTAATGCTTGTTTGACTTGCTTAAGCAGGAACACAACATGAAAATTTCTTGAGCAGGGAAAACAGCTGCTTTGCCAAATCGGCACATTTGGCTGTGCAACTGGCTCTATTGGTAGCTTCAGGGTATCGATATTTTTTCCTGACAATTTACACGCTGCTCCAGCCCAAGGTGTCTGAAATGAAGTCTTTGCATATACCTAGGAAAAAAAAAACTTGGCTCCTAACCCTGGTCCGAACCCTGCTTTGAACAGGAAAGTCACACCGATCCATGGTAATGTGATAAGGTTGTGCCTTTTCAGCACAGATTTGCTCTGCAAGGCTCATTGTTTTATCTGCCATTATGTAAAATACAGTGTCAATAATCCATATTGTTTGTTTTAATACCATTATTCACATTACAGCCTCACGCCTACCTTAGCCTCTTTGTAATCTGGAAACCAACACATGCATTAAGACAGAGATAACTGTGGAGGAACATGGTTTCATACAAATTGTGCTGCGCTGGCATGGAGTTGCCTCTCTGCTTCTCTCAGACAAAGCATTTTAATTCCCTGGGTTTTGCTTCTTTTCTTTTTTTAAAGAAGGGAAACACACACACACACACACACACACACACACACACACCAGATCATTTTCTTGGATTTCTAAATTTCCAACTGCTTAAAAGGCAGATTTCATCAAACTAATTAAAATTTCTTTGTGGCTAATCACTTTGGGGGCTCAGTTAACTTCTGGAGAATACTTAAATAGAATTGTAATTTTATCTGATTTCACTCTAAAATGGAATTAAATAAGCACGTTTGAAACCAAATATGAGAACAATATATGCTGTCATAGGGCCACATTCCATTTTGTTAAACAATTGATTTTCCATATTATCCTTAGGTCCCAGGGCACAATGTGTAAATACATCTCAGTGAGATATAAAATGAGCTAGAAAATAATTGAATTTTATAGAAATTCTCTGGGGTGGTAAAAATCTATGACATCCATTAAAATTCAGAGATTGTACAAGCAATCAGAATTATTACAACTATCTTAAAATTGGGAGAATAACAGATTTTATTGTGAAAGACTCTCCTACAAAAGATTTCATCATTTTTAAAAATTTGAAACAAATGCAGACTTACAGAAAAATTGTGAACCCAGTAACAGAGAACTTTGTCCTGAATCATTGGAGAGTGAATTGCAGAGGCTGTGCTGTACTATCACCTAGTAACGTAGAGACAAAGACATCCCCTTACATCACCACAATACACCCATCAAAAGCAGGAAATTGGAATTGATACATTGCTGCCATCTCATCCTCAGATCCCATTCAAATTTTACCAACTGTCTCATTAATGTCTTTTATAGCCATGGATCCAGTTCAGAATTACAAGCCACATTTGAGTGTGATTTAGATGCTCTTGAGTTCCAGGCAGTCTGTCTATCTTTCCTTCAATTCATGACCTTGACACTTTTGAAGATCCCAGGCAGATATTTTATAAACTGTCTCTCAGTTTGGGTTTGCATAATGTTTCCTCATGATTAAATTTAGGTGATGCATCTTTAGCAGGAATATCACCAGAGCGAAGCTGTGTTCTTTTCACTGCATCTATATGTAGCACATGATTTCTATTTGTCACATTGTATTTGTTCCTTTTAACCACTCAACATGATGTCTGCTAGATTCCTGTAATGTGAAGTTACACTTTTTCTTTTTGCAATTAATAATTATTTTTTATCGGGAGATACTTAGAAATTGTATAAATAGTCTGTTCCTCATACAACTTTCAATTAATTAATTCATTTGTTCATATCTGTATAAGGGACTCATGGTTTCCTATTTTATTCAGCAGCTTACAATTAGTTGTTATGTTTGTTTATTTTGATGCTCTATTGTCTCATTTGGCCAGTGAGAATTCTTTCTAGCTGGCTTCTGTAGTCTCTAGACATTTTTTTCCAGTGCTTTCATATTTTCTGGCAAACAAGACATTCCATGGTCATGTTGTACTTTATTTCCCTCCTTCGGCCATGGAATCAGGCATTTTTGCAAGGAGCCCTAGAATGATACTTACAAACCAACATCTGGGCACTAAGAGTGCTCTTTGCTGTTGGTGGGGAGTCACTATTTCCAGGACCTCTAGTGAACAGAACCAGGCAGTATACATATGTATACACACAGTATATTCACAAGTATATTTATATTTATTTCCATAGCCATCATATATACCTCAGAAACCGTAAGTTCATACCGGCAATTTTAATTAACACCAAAGAGTTCAGTCTAGTTCTCTTTTTCCCCCCTTTATTTGTATCTCCCCCTCTCTGATAGTGAGAAATCTAGCTCCTGTTGTTTTAAATTTACTTGTTTAATCAATCCTCCTGTATATAACAATATTCTGTGTCAGCCAGCATCCTGTCCCCCAAATGAATGTTCTCCTAAATCCACTTGGACTGAAACACCCCATGCTTGGCATCCTTTATGTGAACACCCTCAAAACCTCAATTGGGTCCCAATTACCCTA
Source organism: Panthera uncia (assembly GCF_023721935.1). Taxonomy (NCBI): domain Eukaryota; kingdom Metazoa; phylum Chordata; class Mammalia; order Carnivora; family Felidae; genus Panthera; species Panthera uncia. Next base: position 40,699,454 of record NC_064816.1, read on the forward strand.
GCAGCCCATCCTACTACATTGATGCCTTCCTTGCCCACCTCCACAGGGTAACCCTCCTAGTTGATATCCTACTTTTCTTACATCCTTCTCTGGGTCACTGTGGTCCCTTCCCAGTTTTGGTACACACATTTACTTTGTTCTATCCTACCAAACCCTTTAAGATTGAATTGTTCTGGAAGAGAAAGAAAGAAAGAAAGAAAGAAAGAAAGAAAGAAAGAAAGAAAGAAAATAAAAGAAAAAAGAGGAAGAAAAAGGGAAAACCAAAGAGAAAGAGCTAAGACATCTTTTGAAATTTCAATTTATCTCTGTTGTTATATATTTGCAATATACAACACAATGTCAGATGGTATTCACATACAAAACTTGTCATATATAAAGCTTCTATAATCTTGTATTTTTCCATATGTTCCTGAATACAATCAAATGTGTTCTTGAACATGTGACATTATTGAGTGTTCAGCTTATTCAAATTGCTCTTATTTTGCCAGGTCAGTAACAAAAGTCATTCAGATGGTAGGGATCAAGGCACATTGTAATAATGATAATAGGTTGGGGTGCCTGGTGGCTCAGTTGGTTCAGTGTTTGATTCTTCATTTTGGCTCAGGTCATGATCTCAGGGTTCATGTGCTCAAGCCCCACATTGGGCTCTGCACTCACAGCATGGATCCTGCTTGGGGTTATCTCTCTCCCTCTCTTTCTGCCCCTCCCCTGCTCGTGTGTGTGCTCTCTCTCCCTCTCTCTTAATAAATAAACTTTAAAAACATGGTAATAGGTTGAACGGCACTAGAGTAGAGGCTAAGCTTATTTAGAGACATGCCAGTTTCCATAGTTCACATTAATACCTCACAAATATTAAGAAACAAGTCTTCATTGGTTTGTAGTCTTCTACCAAAAGTCTTCTCAACATTGGTTTGTAGTGATACGTGAAGAATAAATAACAATAATTAAAAGGAAACAGATACAGTCATAATTTACAGCAATTTGATTTTTTTGAGAGAGAGAGAGAGAGAGGAAGAGTGCTTACGAGAGAGGGAAAGGGAATCTTAAGCAGGCTCCATGCTATGCATGGAGCCTGAGGTGGGGTTTGATCCTATGACCCTGGGATCATGACCTGAGCCAAAATCAAGAGTCAGACGCTTATTGACTAAGCACCCAGGCGCCCCATGATTTGTTTTTAATATCTGTCAGCACAGAGCCCGACGCAGGGCTCGAACTCACGGACTGCCAGATCATAACCTGAGCCGAAGTCGGCCGCCCAACCGCCTGAGCCACACAGGCGCCCCCATGATTTGTTTTTAATACACACTAGCAATATATCACATTAAAACAAGCTATAACATTACTTCATATTGGGTATACAGTGGGTCATACAGTGTATTATATTATGGAATTTTACTTATTAGAGCTTTGAAACTATGCAGAAATATTCTCAGTAAGCACTTTTTATTTTTGCTTATATCTTGGGGTGTGTGTATGTGTGTGTGTGTTTCTAGTGAAGTGAAACTATTTCAATATTTAATCACTGTCAGAATTTAGTAGGTGTAGAAGATTTATTATCTTATATATTTATATTTACATAGATTTTTTTTGTCTCTTATCAGTGCCTACGCTGGACAAAAAGGAAGCTCTCCAAAGTGGAGAGGTACTATCTTAATTTTCCTGGAAAGTTGGGTTATTTTAGGAGGAAATTAGATTCTAATATGATCAGTTTCAAGTTCTTACCACCTCAAAAAGTGTTTATTATATATCAATTGTAACTACTCTTTACACAGTTGGGTTTTTGATTTATGATTGCATTTTATTGGGTTTGGAGACACTAACCAAACATGTCATTAGAAGACCAAAGCTCAAATCCCTAGACCTAACTAATGTTTTCCTTCCAATTTAAACCCAGCTCAGTTCTCTGAGAAAGATCTCTGTTCTTTCACAAACAAGGTGAAATTATGACTTAAGATGAGTGTATTGAAAATGTGTTCATAGCATTAAAATGCTGGCAAAGTTTTCCTCCCTTTCAACGCACTCTGGCAAGTTTAAAGAATTGCCCAAGTCATTGAGAGCATTCAGTCACCTCTGGGTCTCTGCTGTCCCCTTCATAGCCACCTGAGTTGCTTGTGGATTCATCAGCCATATCTCATTATATCCCCTAATATGCCAGAGTGTCACTAAAGAAATGGCAAAGTAACATTTGGCAAACGTCAATATTTCTCCCCAACCACGAAAAAATAGTCTATCTATGCATGTTTCCTATACACTACCTTGTTATTGTTCCTCTTTAAAGCCTTGTCATTTTAAAACTAAAGACTAAAAGTGTTTTGTGTCCTCTTCCTCTGTCTCCCCCAAATCTTCTAAACTCATGCAAAAATTTAGCCACATCAAAGGCTTCATTTAGTATTTGTATTCTTGATATTTATTGGTGCCTAAGAGATAAAACACTAACTGAGAAAGTGCTCCATAAAACACTAAGGTTTCGGTAATCTCCAGAAGTGGGAACGATTTGAGGTGAGGAAGATTGAGTGTTCTGTACCTGTTGGACTTAAATTATGGTCACTTTATGCTGAGACATCTCAGGTCCTGATTCTCATAAGTTAACCTACCAATGTTCCCCTCTTCCCATTTCATTGCTTCCTCAGGACCTACGGAGGAGTTGAGCCTTGTTTGCAATCTTTCTTATTTCTTCCACCAAACACTTGTTGAAATTCATGAGTACTATGACCCATTTTCTTCTGACCCTCTTTTCTAAAGCCAGAGACAGGTATTCCCTGAGGATGTGTTAATGGATGTTAATGGATGAATGGATGGTACTCTATTAATGGGGTAAGGTGCAAGTGACCTTGCCTTAAATGTAAGAAGGGTCACTAATGGTGGACATTTCAGACCAGCTAGACTTAGAAGGCCAGCCCTTAGAAAACAAGATACTTCTGACAGACTCAACTACTCTATTAGCAATGAAAGCCAGTTCAAGTAGAAAATACGTTTTTACATAAAAACTAACCATTTTATTTTATTTTCTATTGTGGTAAAATACACATAACACAAAGCTTACTATCTTAGCCATTTTTATGTGTATAGTCCAGGGGCACTAAGTACATTTGTACTGTTGTGCAACCATCACCACCATCCACCTCCAAAACTCTTTACATCTTGCAAAGCTAAAACTCAAAAACCAAGTTCTCTTGTTGAACAAAACATATACTTGTGTGCCCAGCTGAGGCAGGAGAGCCAGACTGCCTGGGTTCAAGTTCTGGTTCCCCTCTTATGCTACCTGAGTGACTTTGAACAAATAACTCCTTCCTTTTGTGCCTCAAATTTCCACACCAATAAGATGTAGAATAGCCAACTAAATAATATAAGGATAATGGCAGAAACTATTCTTTTTAGTGGAAAAACAATGTATTTGTTCAACAAATAAGGGAGAGGATAGAGGAGATGCTGGAGCAAGACTGCCTGCATTTAAATTCTGGTCCATCTACTATAGTAAGTGAGGTGTCAGTAAAGTTACTTACCTCTGCAAGTGCTTCAGTTTCTTCATCTGTAAAACTGCAATTATTATAACACCAACTTCATAGGTTTACTAGGAGATTGAGGAAGTACATATAGAAATACTTGACTTCAGAGACCCATGGGTGCCTCAGTCGGTTAAGTGTCTGACTTCAGCTCAGGTCATGATCTCCCATTTCGGAAGTTCGAGCCGAGCCCCACGTCAGGCTCTGTGCTGACAGCTCAGAGCCTGGAGCCCGCTTCAGACTCTGTCTCTCCCTCTCTCTCTGCCCCTCCTCCACTCATACTCTGCCTCTCTCTCAAAATAAATGAACATTAAAAAAATTAAAAAAAATACTTGACATCATCTGCCCCATAGTAGAAGCTCAATGAATATTAGTTATAACAATAGAAATACCTATAATCAAATAATAATAGTATACTTCATTCATCAGTGTAAGCTGATGTATGAGAAATAATAATAAATATATCTATCTAATGCAGTACTTTATGTCTTTAGCTCATGCTTTTTGCTTTCTTTATTTTTTAAAGGAAAAATAAATCAGGTGAATAGTTTGTTTTCAAATGTAAAAGGCCATAACAGAAAGCACAATATTGATGAAGAAAAATTTAGGTGAAATCCTTCCAAATGCATTAACTTCAAAATTGGTTCTGAAAGAGCCAAGTGTAAGTAGTTTTTCTACATGTGTTGTGTTCACAGGTGGTAAATGTGGCTTTAATCAAAAAGGACCACATGCAAAGCACTATGGATTCTCTGCCAGAACGAGTATGTATGGTTATAGTAATAGCTGAAGTAATAGCTTTACAGTTTTTTGAAGTATTTAAATATGGAGGTCACTACAGAGAGGTGGCTCTAACGCCCTGATAACATATGTAAACTAAACAAAATGGAAGCCAGTCATGCACTCAAATCAGAAAATAAAACTTAAGAACAACAAATCAAAACTGTAAATTCAAACAAGGCATCTTATTTGCCAACAACAATCAAATAATTGCTTTCCTCTCCTTCAGTATCTTTATGAAAACCTCGCCCTTGGCTTCTGTTGGTGGAGGACCCCAAATCACCTTTGGTTTAGTACTACTCCTATTCAAACTGATGTATGCTCAAGCAAACTCTTGAAAATTTTGATATGACTCAGGGTACTTTTTACCAGTTCTCATCCCTTGATCAAAAGCAATGTTTCCCACAATTGATGGGCCAAAGGATATTTCTGTTTCCCAAATGTAAATTATGGCCAAAAAATAAAAATAAAAATATAGGACTTTCAATGAAAGATTTGCCATTGACATGAACCAAAAATTTTATTTTTTATACTAAGTTTATTTGAATTGTAGGATGGAGAAAGGCAGAGTCTTGCAATTTGAAGAATATATATA
>NC_064816.1:40704728-40828373 GCF_023721935.1 Panthera uncia
AAAGGCAGAGTCTTGCAATTTGAAGAATATATATACATATATATATTCTTCAAATTGCAAGACTCTGCCTTATATATATATATATATATATATATGTGTGTGTGTGTGTGTGTGTGTGTGTATATATATATATATTTCCTGTTGGACTCAGGAAAGTGAAAGACAAAGGCCTGTTGCTTCTTCTATTCTATTACACGTATTCAAATTCCTTCTACCTAGTATTCATAGTCATCTATAATGGATGGACTAGATACTGTGTTAGGCACTTTGCCTATATTAACTTATTTAATTATCATAACAACTCTGTGATGTAGAATCCGTTGTTATTTCTGTTTTACAGATGAGGAAACTAAGGAATCAAAATCCAAGCGTTGAATACCTTGCCTCAGGGCCACCAAGAAACAAATCAGACAATCTGTATCCAAAGTATTCCTATGCTATATTACTTCTCTGTAGTAAAGTTGGGGTGTTTTGAGAAAAGAATTTGTCTATCATCCTTAATGATTTTGTTCTCTTATTTTGTCTAGCTGGACAAACACACTGTTCCTTGAAGAGTTATGTGCATGTGTGTATGTGTGTAAAATTTATAGCTTGAGACAATAATGTCGTCTATTTGCTGTTCAATGGTATGTGAAATCATCTGGTTGTCTTGGTCTAGTAGCTGAGACACAGGTGCTCACATTACAAATAAATAGTGGCACAGATTTAATGGCCATTTAAGTTAGCAGGCCCTGGGAAGAGGGGAAGAAAGTTGGGGACACTATAAATTGAATACTTTCACCCTTAGCAGAGGTCTCTGTTGTCTGGAGACATGGAATAAAGTTACTCTTTTTTTTTTTTCTTTTTTTGGTTTAGAAAGATTGCCTCTGTATTTTCCTTTCTTTTTAAATACTTAATTTTAAGAGCTTTTTTGCTTTACATCAAAATTGAGAGGAAGATACAGAGATTTCCCATATGCCCCCCATCCTCACACATGCATAGCTTCCCCATTGTCAACATCCCCCACTGGAATGGTGGGTGTTTTCCCCCCAAAGGTGAACCTGCATTGAAACATTATAATCATTCAAACTCCAAAGTCCGTAGTTTACCTTAGAGTTCACCCTTGTTGTTTATATTCTATGGATTTTGACAAATTTATAATAATCCATTATTACACTATTATACAGAGTATTGTCACTGCTCTAAAACTCTGTGCTCTGTCTATTCACCTCTCCTTTGCCTCCCCCAGCTCCTGGCAACTGCTGATCTTTTAACTGTCTCCATGGTTTTGCTTTTTCCAGAATGTCATATAGTTGGAGTCATACAGTATTTAGCCTCCAAACTGCCTTCTCTTTCACTTGGTAATAAGTACTGAAAGTTCTTGCATGTCTTTTCATGGCTTGATAGCTCATTTCATTTTATTGCTGAATAGTATTCCGTTGTCTGGATGTACCACAGTTTTTTTATCCATTCACCTAACTGAAGGACATTTTCGTTGCTTCCAAGCTTTGGTAGCTATTAGTAAAGCTGCTATAAACATCCATGGGCAGGTTTGTGGGTGGACATATGTTTTCAGCTCCTTAAAGTAAATCCTAAAGAGTGTGATTGCTGGACCATATAAGAGTGTGTTTAGTTTTGTAAGAAACCTCCAAATTGTCTCCCATTCTGTGTCTTTCCTAGTGGATAACTTTATAATTTGCAAAAATGTGTCCCTGTCTCACAAATGCAAAGAACATGAAGGTAGAGATGGACCACAGAATAGCATCTTACGTTGTCGAGTCCATCCCACTGGTGTCCAGTATCTATCTCCTCCTCATGGCCATTGGTAGGACTTTGACAGATTAAAAATAAAAGACTTCTGTTTGACAAGGAAACTGAAGGTGCTGAAGACATACTGGAAGGCTACAGCATTTCAATCTATGGGTTAATTCTGAAACTTTCTTACCATCAATATAAACTTTTTTCTTTTGTAAATCCCCACCTACAAAGAAAGGCGAAAGGGAAGGAAACAGCCTTCTCAGCATTGCTCAAGTCTGTGCAAAAATGTAAACTAGCTCTTTTGCTAAATATCTTTTAATATATTCAAATTAGTTCTTCCAAATCCTCATGTTTTTTCTTTGGTGATTTAGTTGCACATTGCTCCTGGGAAAAAACCAGGAGGAGGGTTTGTGAACCACATACATCTGTAATCCAAATGATAGCAATTTCGTGTGAAATGTTTGATAAATATTGGCAGACTGATTATTTACCAAAAGCTATTACTGCTTTTGGATCAAAAGGGGACAATTTATTAATTGAATTGGAAGACAAAGTCTTCATTATCCTGCTGTTATTAAAATGTGAGAAACCACCTGTTTTCTTCCATTTTAATCTCCTCCAAGGTTCTCATTAAGAATAACAAAAGCGGGGGGCTCCTGGGTGGCTCAGTCGGTTGGGCGTCCGACTTCGCCTCAGGTCACGATCTCGCGGTCCTTGAGTTCGAGCCCCGCATCGGGCTCTGGGCTGATGGCTCGGAGCCTGGAGCCTGCTTCTGATTCTGTGTCTCCCTCTCTCTCTGCCCCTCCCCCATTCATGCTCTGTCTCTCTCTGTGTCAAAAATAAATAAACGTTAAAAAAAATTTTTTTTAAAAGAATAACAAAAGCGGGACACCTGGGAGGCTCAGTCTGTTGAGCATCCGACGTCAGCTCAGGTCATGATCTCACGGTGGATGTGAACCCTGAGTCATGCTCTGTGCTGACAGCTTGGAGCCTGGAGCCTGCTTCTGATTCTGTGTCTCCTTCTCTCTCTGCCCCTCCCCTGCTCACGCTCTGTCTCTCCCTGTCTCTCAAAAATAAATAAATATTAAAAAATCTTTTTAGAAAAAGAAGAATAAAAGCATTGTAATCAAGCTACAACAAAAGTGAATTGGCTAGTTCTATACACGCCCTATAAATTATCAAATAGTTGATATAATAGAAGTGTGAAGGCTTAATTCATGATGGCTATTTACATACTTACATATAAAAATTCATTAGTTAAAAAAATCTTTTTATTTAATTTCCAAAAACGATCATTTGTCTCTATCTTTAATCCATTGACTAGATAATATTAGGAAAATAGCTAATACTTATTAAGCACAAAGGACATGCCATGTAAAAGCTTGATAGGAATACGTTCATTTAATCCTCAAACAACTGTACTTGAAGAGTAATACAATTACCTTCACTTTTACAGATGATGACACTGAGGGACATGGTAACTAAGTAAGTTGCCCCAGGCCATCTGGAAATAATGATCAGAAAAGGGGTTAAAAGGAGTCTTGCTCTAAGCCTTCACTTTTTTTTTTCCTAAGTAAATTTAGTTTGTTGTAATTTGAATATAGCTGACACACAATGTTACTCTAGTTTTAGGTGTACATCATAGTGATTCAACTTTTCTATATATTATGCTGTGCTCACTGCAAATATAGCCACCACCTGTCACCATACAGTGCTATTACAATATCATTGACTATAGTCTCTATACTGTGCTTTTTATTCCTCTTCATTTTGTAACTGGAAGCCTCTATCCCCCACTCCCCTTCACCCATTTTGCCCATCCTCTCCCCTCTGGAAACCATCACTTTGTTCTCTGTATTTATAGGTCTGATTCTGTTTTTTGTTTCTTTATTCATTTGGGATTTTTTTTTTTTTTTAAGATTCCACATATGAGTGAAATTGTATGGTGTTTGTCTTTCTGTCTGATTACTTCACTTAGCATAGTACACTCTAGGTCCATCCATGTTGTCACAAATGGCACAATCTAATCTCTTTTTAAGGCTCATTTTTTAAAAAAATGATATATATAAAACACATCTTCCTTACCCATTCATTTATTGATAGACACTTTGATTGCTTCCATATCTTGGCCATTGAAAATAATGCTGCAATTAGTATTTTGGTTTCTATGGGTAAATGCCCAGTAATGGAAATATTGGATTATATATTTCTATTTTAATTTTTTTGAGGAAAGTTCATACTTTTTTTCCCAGTGGGTGTGCCGAAACAGTACATGAGAGTTTCTTTTTCTCCACATTCTCATCAATGATTGTTATTTATTGTCTTTTTTATTTTAGCTATTCTGACAGGCATACAGTGATCTATCATTGTGGTTTTGATTTGCATTTCCCTCATGATTAATGATATCGAGCATCTTTTCATGTATCTGTTGGCTATCTGTATGTCTCTTTGGAAAAATATTTAGATCTTCTGCATATTTTTAATTAGATTATTTCTTTTCTTCTTTCTTTCTTTCTTTCTTTCTTTCTTTCTTTTTTTGGTGTTGAGCTGTTTAAGTTCTTTACATATTTTGGATATTAATCCCTTGTCAGATATATCATTTGCAAATATCTTCTCCCATTCAGCAGGTTGCCTTTTTGTTTTGTTAATGGTTCCTTTCACTGTGCAAAAGCTTTTTATTTTGATGTTTTCCAATAGTTTATTTTAGCTTTTGTTTCCCTTGCCCTAGGAGACATATCTAGAAAAATATTACTACCACAGATATCACTGAAATTGTTCCTTCTTCTGGGATTTGTATGGTTTCAAGTCTCACATTTAGGTCTTTAATCCATTTTGCATTTATTTTGGTATACGGTGTTGAAAAGTGGTCCAGTTTCATTCTTTTACATGTAGTCCAGTTTTACCAGCACCATTTATTGGGGAAACTGTCTTTTCCCCACTGTATATTCTTGCCTCCTTTATCTTGGATTAATTGGCCATATAATTGTGGGTTTATTCCCAGGCTCTTTATTCTGTTCCATTGATCGGTATCTCTATTTTTGTGCCAGTACCATACTGGTTTCATTACTACAGTTTTATAGTATATCTTGAAGTCTGAAATTGTGATACCTCAGCTTTGTTCTTTTATTTCTTAGAATTGCTTTGGCTTTTTGGGATTCTAAGCATTCACTCTTGATTTCAAGAAAAATATGGTATGCATTCAACAAATATTTAATGAGCTTAATTACTATTTTCTGAACATGGAATGGGAAATGACAGTCATTAAATTTATTATTTAGGATTCTGGGTAGACCTCTTGTGTCAACAGAATAATTTGCTTTTTTAAACCATACAACTCTCTTATATTAGGTAATTTCCTATTCATTGATCAAAGACACAACAAATCAAACTAATCAAAGACATAACAAAAAAACAGTTGGATTTTAAAGAATATTTAAGTTTCATTAATGTTTGGGGATAATAGAGAGTAGATATTGGACTAGCCCAGCTTACTCTTTTTTCTCCCTGAACACCAATTTCTTAAGAAGATATTAGTCTCCTTTAAGCAAAAAATTAGAATATGATTAGAGAAAAATCATAGTGAAGCACTATCAGCAATATTCTAAAGAAACTATATCATATTCAGGAGATACCTTGGAAATGAGCTGTCTAGCATTTTTCTCATGCCACATGTAATCTCTAATACCTTTGACAAACCCATCTAGCCAATGAGAGCACTTACCTGTATTATAGCCCATTCCTTCTTTGAATAGTTATAATTTTTTTAAAGTATCCCTTAAATTAAGCCCAATACCCCTTCCTCTAGTTTCTACCCATGGCAGAGAAACTCTGAGATGGTTTCTATGATCCCATATTCACATTCATACCCTTGTGTAATTTCTCCCTTCCAGAGTGGGTGGAACCTGTAACTTCTAACCAAAAGAATCCAGCAAATGTGATGGGATGACCCTTCTGTGCTTATGCTATTTAGAATTGTAACATCTGTTTCTCTAGTACACTCTCTTCCTTGCTGACTTGAGAAGCAAGCTGCTGTATTGTGGCCTGCCCTATGGAAAGGGGTACATGGTGCCTTTACCAATAGCCCAAAAGAAACCAAGATCTTCAGTGGCAGGAGCCAAGATGACAGAACAGCATGGAAGTTTTTTGTGTGTCTCACATCCATGAAATACAGCCAGACCAACACTAAACCATACTGCACACCTAGAAAACTGATCTGAGGATTAACATAGCAACTTGCACAACCTGACCACAGAATTCAGCAGGTACACCGTGTGGAGAGGTGAACTTGGGGAGAGAGAAGCCGCAGAAGGCAGGGAGCCACTTTTGTGTGTGGAGAGAGGACAGAGATGGGGGGGGGGGGTAATGGGAAAAGCACCCCTCCCCAAAAACAGCTGGAGAGAAAGTGGAAAATTGGAAACAGCCACAGGGATTAAACTAAAAAGGGAGAGAGGAGAAAGGAGAGGGTTTAAAGTCCAGTAAGACTGTAAACAAGGGGAGCACAGAGTCTGCAACTCTGCAGCTCGATACCTGGTGGTTCTCTGGTGGGAAGGGCAAAACCCAAGAGCAGAGTGGGGTCCAGGAAGTTCTTGGGCCACATGAGGAGAAGCTGTTCCACTGTTGGAAGGTCATTTGGTAGAGGCTGTGAGGCCACCTGGGCCCAGGAGTTCCCAGAAAACAGACACATTCACTGATGTTGGAACAAGGTCGTTGGGGGTGAGGTCTTGTGCCAGATGTTTGTTGTGGTTTTTCCATAATCCCTGAGGCACTGCTGCTACACTGTCTCGCAAACTTTTGGGATTGCACCCAATCCCAAAAGTTGTCTCGCAAAATTTTGGGCTGGCACCTGGCCACAGTCTCAGGGTATCAGCAACAGCACAGTCCCATGAACTTCCCTGGGTGCAGCCGGCAACCAGCCATTGCTCAGTGAGACCCTCCACAGAAGGGCAGAGTGGGTCAAAGCCGCAGTCTCTCAGAAGTGGGGAGCTGGGGAAGACAACCTCATCTGAGACAAAACTCAGGAGGGAGGTGCCGTGTGGGGCTTGGTCATGTAGAGTGTGGAAGCAGGGAGTGGATGGAAGCCAAAGACGAAGGACAGGTGCAAGATTTCTGATATCAGAGAACAGAGTTCTGATACTAGAGACTGGGCAGCTGGGTGACACCACTATCACCAGTACCGCGCATGTGCATATGCACCTACAAGTGTCATAACAATCCACCCCTAGCAGTGCCATCCAGTGGAGAATGGAGACTTTACACAAAGCCCTGCCCAACTGGGCCAACCTCACTCTACAAGAACACAAGTCTCACCACCTGCTTAGTTCATGGACTATAAAGCACTTCATAGTTTGACTTCTAGGGGAAAACAAAGTAATTTTAGTCGTATTTCAGTCTGTTAGCCAGTCCAACTATTCAATTTTCTTTCTTTCTTTTTTTCTTTTCCGTTTTTCTTTTTCTTGAATACAGAAAGACAAAAAACTCATTTTTATTTTCAATTTTATTAAAAATATTTTTCTTTAATTTTTTCTACTATATTTTTTACTTTTGTGTAATTTTTTTCAAATTCTATTTTACTTCCATCATTTCATTTTAGTCTCCTTCAGTGTATTCATTGTTTCAAATTTTCAAACGATTTCATTTTTTTTTCTTTTTTCCCCCTTTTTTCTCTAATCTATCAAGCCACTTTCAACACCCAGACCAAAACACACCTAGGATCTAGAATTATTTATTCGATTTTGTGTGTGTGTGTGTGTTTGTTTTTAAATTTTAAATTTTAATATTTTTTTAATTTCAATTTTTCTACCTCAGATTCCTTTTCTCCCTTCAAAATGAGGAAATGGAGGAATTAAAAACAGAAGAAAGAGCAGGAAGAAACAACAGCCAGGGACTTAACCAACACAGATACAAGCAAGATGTCTGAACCAGAATTTAGAATCACAATAATAAGAATACTAGCTGGAGTCTAAAATAGATTAGAATCCTTTTCTGCAGAGATAAAAGAAGTAAAAGCTAGTCAGGATGAAATTAAAAATGCCATAACTGAGCTGCTATCTCAAATGGATGACGCAGCAGCAAGGATGGATGAGGCAGAACAGAGAGTCAGCAATATAGAGGACAAACATATGGAGAAAATTGAAGCAGAAAAAAAGAGGGAGATTAAGGCAAAAGAGCATGATTTGAGAATTAGAGAAATCAGTGACTCATTAAAAAGGAACAATATCAGAATCATAGGGGTTGCAGAAGAGGAAGAGAGAGAAACAGGGGCAGAAGGGTTATGTGAGCAAATCATAGCGGAAAACTTTCCTAAACTGGAGAAAGACACAGACATCAAAATCCAGGAAGCCCAGAGGACCCCCATTAGATTCAACAAAAGCCAACCATCAGCAAAGCGTATCATAGTCAAATTCACAAAATACTCAGGCAAGGAGAGAATCATGAAAGCAGCAAGGGAAAAAAAGTCCTACTTTTTACCTACAAGGGAAGACAGATCAGGTTTGCAACAGACCTATCCACAGAAACTTAGCAGGCCAGAAAGGAGTGGCAGGATATATTCAGTATGCTGAATCAGAAAAATATACAGCCAAGAATTCTTTGTCCATCAAGGTTGTCATTCAAAATAGGGGGAGAGATAAAATGTTTCCCAGACAAAGAAAAATTAAAGGAGTTTGTGACCACTAAACTAGCACTGCAAGAAATTGTAAGGGGGACTCTCTGAGGGGAGAAAAGATGAAAAAATAAATAAATAAATAAAGACCAAAAGCAACAAATATTATAAAGGACCAGAGAACACCACCAGAAACTCCAACTCTATAAGCAACATAATGGCAATAAATTCATATCTTTCAGTACTCACTCTAAACATCAATGGAATGCTCCAATCAAAAGACATAGGGTAACAAAATGGATAAGAAAACAAGATCCATCTACATGCTGTTTACAATAGACCCACTTTAGACCTATAGACACCTTCAGATTGAAAGTAAGGGGATGGAGAACCATCTATCATGCTAATGGTCAACAAAAGAAAGCTGGAGTAGCCATACTTATATCAGACAATCTAGACTTTAAAATAAAGACTGTATCAAGAGATGAAGAAGGACATTATATCATAATTAAGGGGTCTATCCAGAAGAAGACCTAACAATTGTAAACATTTATGCGCCAAATGTGAGAGCACCCAAATATATAAATCAGTTAATCACAAACATAAAGAAATTCATCCATAGTAATACCATGACAGTAGGAGACTTCAACACCCCACTCACAGCAATGGACAGATCACCTAATCAAAAAAATCAACAATGAAACAATGGCTTTGAATGACACGCTGGACCAGATGGACTTAACAGATATATTCAGAACATTTCATCCTAAAGCAGCGGAATATACATTCTTCTCCAGTGCACATGGAACGTTCTCCAGAATAGACCACATACTGGGTCACAAATCAGCCCTCAGCAAGTACAAAAAGATTGAGATCATACAGGGCATATTTTCAGACCACAATGCTATGAAACTTGAAATCAACCACAAGAAAAAATTTGGAAAGGTAACAAATACTTTGTGACTAAAGAACATCCTACTAAAGAATGAATGGGCCAACCAAGAAGTTAAAGAGGAAATTAAAAAGTATATGGAAGCCAATGAAAATGATAACACCACAACCCAAAACCTCTGGGACGCAGCAAAGGTAGTCATAAAAGGAATGTATGTAGCAATCCAGGCCTTCCTAAAGAAGGAAGAAAGATCTCAGATACACAACCTAACCTTACACCTTAAGGAGATGGAAAAAGAACAAATAAAACCCCAAACCAGCAAAATACAGGAAATAATAAAGATTACAGCAGAAATTAATGCTATCAAAACCAAAAAAAAAAAAAAAAAAACAACCCCAGAACAGATCAATGAAACCAGAAGCTGGTTCTTTGAAAGAATTAACAAAATTGATAAACTGCTAGCCAGTTTGATCAAAAAGAAAAAGGAAAGGACACAAATAAATAAGTCAAGAATGAAAGGAGAGATCACAACCAACACAACAGAAATAAAAACAATAATAAGAGAATATTATGAGTAATTATATGCCAATAAAATGGGCAATCTGAAAGAAATGGACAAATTCCTAGACACATATACACTACCAAAACTGAAACAGGAAGAAATAGAAACTTTGAACAGACCCATAACCAGGAAAGAAATTGAGTTAGTAATCAAAAATCTCCCAAAAAACAAGATTCCAGGGCCAGATGGCTTTCCAGGGGAATTCTACCAAACATTTAAGGAACAGTTAATACCTATTCTCTTGAATCTGTTCCAAAAAATAGAAATGGAAGGAAAACTTCCAAACTCATTCTACAAGGCCAAAATTACCTTGATTCCAAAACCAGACAAAGACCCCACTAAAAAGGAGAACTATAGACCAGTTTCCCTGATGAACATGATGCAAAAATCCTCAACAATATACTAGTCAACCAGATCCAACAATACATTAAAAAAAATATTCACCACCACCAAGTGGGATTTATATCTGGGATGCAGGGCTGGTTCAATATCTACAAAACAATCAGTATGATTCATCACATCAGTAAAAAGAAAGGACAAGAACCATATGTCAAAATACAGCATCCTTTCTTGATAAAAACCCTCAGGAAAGTAGGGATAGAAGGATCATACCTCGAGATCATAAAAGCTATATATAAATGACCCAACGCTAATATCATCCTCAATGGGGAAAAACTGAGAGCTTTCCCCCTAAGGTCAGGAGCAAGACAGGGATGTCCACTCTTGCCACTGTTATTCAATATAGTATTGGAAGTCTTAGCCTCTGCAATCTGACAACACAAAGAAATAAAAGGCATCCGAATAGGTCAGGAGGAGGTCAAACTTTCACTCTTTGCAGATGACATGATACTCTATATGGAAAACCCAAAAGATTCAACGAAAAAACTGCTAGAACTGATTCATGAATTCAGCAAAGTTGCAGGATATAAAATCAATGCACAGAAATCGGTTGCATTCCTTTTCACCAACAATTAAGCAACAGAAAGAGAAATCAAGGAATTGATCCCAAGTACAATTGCACCAAAAACCGTAAAATACCTAGGAATAAATCTAACCAAAGAGGTGAAAAATCTATACATTGAGAACTATAGAAAGCTTATGAAGGAAATTGGAGAAGACAGAAAAATATTGGAAAAAGATTCCATGCTTCTAGATAGGAAGAACAAATATTGTTAAAATGTCAATACTACCCAAAGCAAGCTACATATTCAATGCAATCCATTATCAAAATAACACCAGCATTCTTCACAGAGCTAGGACAAATAATCCTAAAATTTGTATGGAACCAGAAAAGACCCTGAAGAGCCAAAGCAATCTTGAAAAAGAAAACCAAAGCAGGAGGCATCACAATCCCAGACTTTAAGCTATACTACAAAGCTGTAATCATCAAGACAGTATGGTACTGGCACAAGAACAGACACTCAGATCAATGGAACAGAACAGAGAACCCAGAAATGGATCCACAAATGTATGGTCAGCTAATCTTTGACAAAGCAAGAAAGAATATCCAATGGAATAAAGACAGTCTCTTCAGCATGTGGTGCTGGGAAAACTGGACAGCAGCATGCAGAAGAATGAACCTGGAGTACTTTCTTACACCATACACAAAAATAAACTCAAAATGGTTGAAAGACCTCAAAGTAAGACAGGAAGCCATCAAAATCCTCGAGGAGAAAGCAGGCAAAAACCTCTTTGATCTTGGCCGCAGCAACTTCTTACTCAACACATCTCTGGAGACAAGGGAAACAAAAGCAAAAATGAACTATTGGGACCTAAAAAGCTTCTAGACAGCAAAGGAAACAATCAGAAAAACTAACAGGCATCTGACAGAATGGGAGAAGATATTTGTAAATGACATATCAGATAAAGGGTTAGTATCCAAAAATCTATAAAGAACTTATCCAAGTCAACA
Source organism: Panthera uncia (assembly GCF_023721935.1). NCBI lineage: Eukaryota > Metazoa > Chordata > Mammalia > Carnivora > Felidae > Panthera > Panthera uncia. The sequence continues at coordinate 40,716,433 of NC_064816.1, forward strand.
CCCAAAAAACAAATAATCCAGTGAAGAAATGGGCAAAAGGCATGAATAGACATTTCTCCACAGAAGACATCCAGATGGCCAACTGACACATGAAAAAATTCTCAACATCACTTATCATCAGGGAAATACAAATCAAAACCACAATGAGATACCACCTCGCACCTGTCAGAATGGCTAATATTAACAACTCCAGCAACAACAGATGTTGGCGAGGATGTGGAGAAAGAGTATCTCTTTTGCATTGCTGGGGGGAATGCAAGCTGGTGCAGCCACTATGGAAAACAATATGGAGTTTCCTCAAAAAATTGACAATAGGACTACCCTATGAACCAGCAATTGCACTACTAGATATTTATCCAAGGGATACAGGTGTGCTGTTTAGAATGGACATATGCACCCCAATGTTCATAGGAGCACTATCAACAATAGCCAAAGTATGGAAGGAGCCCAAATGTCCATCGATGGATGAATGGATAAAGAAGATGTGGTATATATGCCACATCTTCTTTATCCACACACACACACACACACACACACACACACAGTGGAGTATTACTCAGCAATCGAAAATAATGAAATCTTGCCATTTGCAACTATGTGGATGGAACTGGAGGGTATTATGCTAAGCGAAATTAGTCAGAGAAAGACAAAAATCATATGACTTCACTCATCTGAGGACTTTAAGAGACAAAACAGATGAACATAAAGGAAGGGAAACAAAAATAATATAAAAACAGGGAGGGGGACAAAACAGAAGAGACTCAGATGTGAAGAACAAACTGAAGGTTGCTGGAGGGGTTGTGGGAGGGGGGATGGGCTAAATGGGTAAGAGGCATTAAGGAATCTACTCCTGAAATTTTTGTTGCACTATATGCTAACTAATTTGGGTGTAAATTAAATAAATCAAACAAACAAACAAATAAATACATGGTTCTCATGGTTGAACAATAATGGGGAAAAATCAGCACTGATGAATGGATAAAGAAGGTGTGGTATATACGTACAATGGAATATTACTCATCAATCAAAAAGAATAAAATCTAGCCATTTGCACCACCATGGGGAAAAAACAAAAAAAAAGTTAACGAAGATCTTCAGTCCAAAGGCTGCAGGGAACTGAATTTTCCCCACAGACACATAAGCATGGTGGCAGATCCTTCCCTTTTGAACTTGGAATGAGATGCCAGTCCTGGCTAGCCCTTCACTGCAGGTTGTAAGAGACCTTGAAGCAGAGGGTCCTATTAAGCTGTGCTCTTATTCTGGACTCACAGAATCTATGAGATAATAAATGTGTGGGTTTTTTAGCCACTAAATTTGTAGTGATACTGTTATGCAGCAATAGATAACTACTAAACTACACATCATGGCTTGAATAATTCTCCTTAAGAAGCTTTATGAAAAGTAATAAAAGTATATTAGTATTATTACTTTTACTACAGTCACTACAGAGATCGCCCTTTATTGATTACCTACTACGTGCCAGACACGTTCACTTCACTAGGTTCTTTAGAGAAATTATCTCATTCATCTTCATAACAACTTTACAAGAAAGGCAATATTATTTTTAGTTTAAGACTCTGATGCTCAGGAGACATAAGCAATTTGCCAAAGATCACACAGCTAGTGTGTAAGGGAACTGCAATCAAAGCGAAGGTGCACTAATTTTTTCACAATGGCACCCTGCTTCCTATTATATTTGGTAAGACAACAATGACAACGAATTATTTAATGTTTGTTAACAGTTTTCTCTATGGTGGACATGGTTCTAGAACCCAGAAGTGCCATGTCACAGCCACAGGACAATACAATATATTCAGATTTGGATGGTTTGTTTTTTACCTTTCCCATCCCCTCACCACGTCTTATCAACTGTAGACTAAGATTCTCAAGATTTCACCCAGTTGTACTATTTTACATACAAGATGTTTTGAGTTATTTTTACTCTTTTCTTTTTCCCTCTTCTTAGTGTTTTCCAGCTTTTATTTTTTATATCCCATTTATAATGTGGCATCATAATGAACACGTTAAATGGAAATACTATTTGCCAAATTAATAGAAATAAAAAGACTTGACCAAACACAATGAAAGTCATTTCCCTTTTAAAAATTGATATATCAAGTTGACAATATAAATGAGTAGAGGAAGTGAATATGAAAAATACAATTGATAAGCTTCATAGCATTAATGTATATGTAGATTTTTTAAGTATAAAAAGGGGCATAACACATATTTTTAAACACATGAACCATTGGCTAAAAAATGCTGTTGTATTAGATCAAAGTAAAAATCTCAATATAGTCTCCAAAACAGAAAATATATAGCCCAGATGATTGAATTAAGAGGTAATACAATTGAACAATTAACAAATAAAGAGTAGCCAAATATAATACCTTGAAAGATTATAACAAGCACACACATCTAAATAAGTCTTGGGTGGTTCAGTCGGTTAAGCGTCTGACTTTGGCTCAGGTCATGATCTCATAGTTTGTGAGTCAAACGCTGTGTCGGGCTCTGTGCTGACAGCTCAGAGCCTGGAGCCTGCTTCCGATTCTCTGTCTCCGTCTCTCTCTCTGCCCTTCTCCCGCTCGTGCTCTGTCTTTCTCTCAAGAATAAATAAATATTAAAAAAATTTTTAAATGAGTCTTGAAAAGAGAAGATTAAATATATATATATATGTATATATACACACACACAAATATGCTATATGTGTATATATATATTTCAACAAAGTAGGAGAACAGCAAAGAAAAACCAAGTAAGGGAGTGAGGATGCAATAATAAATGTAAAAGCATAAATTAATTACACTAAATAAAATGGGACACTCCAAAAGAATATGAGAGAGATGCCAGCTACACGTTGACAGGAATGACTATCTCCATCTAGCTACCGAATGTTCTGGTGCCATTTGTCACAGTTTTGTGAGATATCAGGATATTGCTATTCTTTATCTTGTACACAGAAGCAAGCACAGTGACCACTCCACTACTATTTCTTGGAGCATTTTAATATCAATATATGAGGAAGGCTCAGAAAACAAGTGTTCTTTGTGTTAATGACTTTTAAACCCCAGGGATTTCAGTTGTTAAAGACCTTTCTTCATTATCAACCATGAAAATTAGCATTAAGAAAGAATTTTGAAAGACAATTATTCTGAACTTTGGTAATTATAAATTGGAAAATGAATTTTTAAAAATCATTGTTCTAAAGCTGTTTCTACAAAATACACTGGTGATATTAGACACTTTGATGGTTCTGTTTCCTTTCTCAAAATGTCTTCCTCTGAGCCTTTTTCTTCCTAAAGAGACATTTTACTTTAACATGAAAGTCATATTCTGTCTCCTCTAGAATATTTGCAGATGATTGTCTTCATTTATCAGGAAGCACATATTTAAATAGTTTGCAGTATTTCAGTTTTCCTTGTGAAGCAGGAATATTCATCATACTACTTAAGGTTTATATTACCCTATAGCCAAGTGATTTATCATATCCCTACATCAGCAACTTCTTTGATTATTAAAATTCTCTTGCAGGGGTGCACTTAGGAGCATACCAAGCTGCTGTCTAATGGATTTTCTTTATTATTTGACCTGAAATGCAGGAAAAAGATAGATTAAGACATATGATTTGGTAACAGTGATAGAAGACGCAGAATCAGATTAATTAAGTTAGTATCTGGAAATAGCTTACCAGAATTTAACACAATGCATATGTCATGCCAACAACTCTCAGGAAGTGCTAGCTAGTGAATCATTTTCTCTCTTTTAGAAATGATTTTTATTTCCCAAATTTGGGCTGTTCTAACATGGCAATTTTGTGAGGCTCCAGAACCACTTTTGAATAGTAACTATAATTAAGGGGATGTGTAATTGACTCAAGTTACTAATGACCACTTCCTTCCACGTTCTTCAACCATATTTCCATGAATATTTATTAGGCACTCTGTTTTGTCTAACATTGCTGGTTTCTTTCAGAGATGTCAGAGAAGTTTATACAGTGCTTCTGGGCTTCAAGGAGTTTGCAGTCTAACTGGAGAGGGAATATTTGCCCTTGTAATAGAAAAGATAACCAGGGGAGCCTGGGTGGCTCTGGGGTGTCTGGGTGGCTCTGTCGGTTAAGCTCAGGTCGTGATCTCCTGGTTCGTGAATTCGAGCCCAGCCATCAGGCTGTGGGCTGACAGCTCACAGGACCCTGCTTCTGTGTCTCACTCTCTCTGCCCTTCCCCCACTCGAACTCTCTCTGTCTCTGTCTCCCTCTCAAAAATAAATAAATGTTAAAAATTTTTTAAAGATAACCATATAAGAAATAAAGTAATTGAATATCAAAATGTAACATATTAGGAAATCAAGGAAAGAATTATCAGAGAATGCAGAATTTCCTCTGCTCACAGGGGCCCTGGCAAGTAACCTAAACAGTGCTGGAGAAACAGAAGTGAGGGAAGTGGCAGGAGGGGTAGGGATAGGATGTATGGACATTTATTACAAAGGACTCTGTGTGTAAGGCTCGCTTTTGGCCAGTGGAGCTTTACCTCTGTTTCACTTCCCTTTGCAGCCATGGTGTCCTTATAACTAGGTGGTTGTACAAATGATTGTATTATTTCCATATTAATAAAAATATCCTATCATTTAAGAGCAGTGGTCATCAATTTTTGCTGCATGCTAGAATCACCTGGGAAGTTTTTCAGAATTCCAATGGCTGGGAGCTAGCCCTTATCAATCAGATCAGAAACTTTGGGAGTGAGGCCAGCTCTGAGTATGGAAAGCTTTCGAGATGGTTCCTACATGTGACCCGAGTGGAAGAACAGGTGATTTACAGCAGTGGTACTCAAACTCTGCTGTGCATTAAAATCACCTAGAAAGCTTTTAAAACCTCGAACGCTCAGGTCATACCCTGTATTTATTGCTGCGTGACAACCCATTTTGTGACTTAGCGTCTTAAAATGGAAACCATATTTATTTGCTATTTGTGCTGGGCTCATGCAGCTGGCTCTTCTGCTCCTCTCATCTGGAGTCACTCATGTAGTCATCTGGCGGAATGACTGAATGTGGCCTCACTAACATGCCTGGTGGTTGGCAAATCATCAGACAGGCATACCTCATTTCCACTCTGTGTGGCCTCTCTCATAGCCTAGCTTGGGTTTGTTCACAGTAGGATCTCAGGTTTCTGAAAGTAGCCAAAGAGAGCAAGAAACAATAAGAAATAATGTGCAAGTCTTTCCAAGTCACTGCTTACATCATGTTTCCTAATAACCAATTGGACAAAACAAGTCACATGATAAAATCTGGATTTTTTTCATAAATTTTTTTTTTAATGTTTATTCATTTTTGAGAGACAGAGAGAGACAGAGCATGAGCTGGGAAGGGGCAGAGAGAGGGAGACGCAGAATCGGAAGCAGGCCCCAGGCTCTGACCTGTCAGCTCAGAGCCCGATGCGGGGCTCGAACTCACGAACGTGAGATCATGACCTGAGCCGAAGTCGGGCACTCAACCGACTGAGCCACCCAGGCGCCCCGATAAAGTCTGGATTTTAAGAGTAGAAAAGTAAACTCCACCTCTTCATGTGTGGAGTGGCAAATTCTCCTGCGCTGGGGGAATGGGAGAATATGGCAGCGTCCTTGAGAACATTACCTCCCATTCCAAATGATTAGAATTTCTGGGTGTGGAACATGGATAGAGGTAAGAACCACTTTTGTTAACTCCAATTTGCAATTAAGTTGAGGATCAGTGATTTTGACTAGTACTTTTCAAACTTCAAAGAGGTAAAAAAAAAAAAAATAGTTACAAACAGAGAGGGAGGGAGGCAAACCATAAGAGCCTCTTAAATACAGAGAACAAACTGGGGGTTGATGTGGGGTGGGGGAGAGGGGAAGATGGGTGATGGGCATTCAGAAGGGCACTTGTTGGCATGGGCACTGGGTGTTGTTTGGAAGCCAAGTTGACGATAATTTATATTAAAAGAATAAATAAGTAAAAAATAAAACCAAGAAAGAAGAAAAAAACAACAACAACGACGACGACAAAAACAGACTTCAGGGTGCATCAGGATCACTTGGAATACTTGTTAAACTACAGATTCGTGAACCACATCCTCAGAGATACCGATTCAGCACTTTTGTAGTGGGGGTCAACACTGCAATTTTAATAAGGTCCCTCTCAATGCAGATTCCACGGGTCTTGTGTCTGCACTTGGAGTAGTGTTAACTTAAATAATGGTGAAATTAACTCTGTGTATGTGTGTGTGTGTATGTATATGTATACATATACATATGTATATATATACATACGTGTGTGTATATACACAATAGATGTGTGTGTGTATATATGTATATATGTGTGTGTATGTGTGTGTGTGTGTGTGTGTATATATATATATATATATATAGGTTTTTACTCTTTTGGTTGCATCCATGTTCCCAGTTTGTCAGTTCTACTAAAAATTGGAACATGTGAACTTCCTACACCATACATTGAGACCAATCTTGCCCAGTAGTAAGGGGAAGAATAAGAAATCCAAGTCAGTAGCTCAAAGTTTAGCATCTTGTAATCCTTGATACCACTCCTACTATAATGTCTTGTCTTGTTGCTTGTAACTCACTGCCCAAGCCCCTTCCCCTTTATCTCACCATTTTGGACCCTGCATTGAGGATTTCTTATTTTTGATACACCTGATCCTTACCTCTGTCCCCAACCTGGGAAGTGGAATCATGCCTTGTTTTCTAGGTTCATTCAAAGAACTAAGCCTTCTCAGTTACTCTTGGAATTCTTCCTGCTCCTAAATTCACACACGCAACCTACAAACTTCCTATTGTATTTGTCTTTTCGGTTTCTTTCATGCTTGTTGATGGTCTCTCTCTATGCTGGTGATTTTCCATCGGCTATCCCTAGACTCATACTCATTTTCTGCTCTGTGCCTGTCTGAGGAGGATGATTGCGTGTGCACTGCATCACCTGGGCTCTCTTGCTGGTTGGCTTCCTGTACACCCGCGTTCTCAGAGTAGGATCCCTACCCCAGCAGCATTACCATTACCTGGGAACTTCATGGTTAGTCCTGCAAATTTCAGGGCCCCACTCAAAAGCTAGTAAATCAGGAACTCTGGAGGTGGGGCCCAGCCGTCTGTATTTCAACAAGCCTTTCAGATGATTCTGATGTTAAAGTTAGAGAACCCCTGCCATAGGGTTTTGGCCAGTGGCCAGTACTGGCAGGAAATCTACAAACACACAGGGAGAGGAGTAAGCTTTTTTCGTTCTATACTTGTTTCTTTCCCTGGGCCGAAATTTGGCAAAGGCTGCCTGCCTCCATAATTACAGAGCTCATCTCGTCTGGTGTTGCTGCCTGTTTGTAGCTCACTCTGTTCTCCAACACTGTCATTTCCTCCTCTTCCCTCTTCAAACTTGAGTGTGCTAATGGCTTTTGCTGCTGCTAGGCTTTAGGTCTGAATGTTCAGTGTCGTTTCTAGTAAACTCATCTGTGCATTGGTAAATTGTTTCTTCCTTAAATCACCTGACTGGCTTCTGTTTCCTACTGTGACCCCCGGAGAATGCTGTCTGTAGATTTCTCCTTCCTAGCTTTCTGTACCCTAACCCATCCCACCAAAGCCCTGGACCAGACCTTGACAGGTAATAGAGTTGGAATAGACACCATTTACTTGAAGGTTTGGTTTCAAACAGAGGTAATGTTAAGATCAGAAAGGACTTACAGGTTGTGGTATCAGGAAGACAGAGCCCTCCCTAGGGTTCCTGCAATGACCTGCACAGGCAACTTCTCACCTAGTACATACACACATGATTATATACATATATTTGTATATGCATGATGTGTGTGCAGTGTGTAGTTGTGCATGCCAAAAGAAAAAATGAGCTCTTCTGGCAAAATGAGAAGTGAAACCCTGAAAATCTCCTGACAGCTGCTTCTGATGTCAGAATACATTTGTCAGAGAAACAATAGAATCTGGTTTGGAGAGAAATTCTGTTTGGGGGATGTGGGGGCAGAACAAGGGAGATTTAGCAAGAATGTGAACTAGATCATAAACCCAACTGAATGTTAATGCAGATGGTCTGCTTCCAAGTTCAGTGGTCTTGCCTAGTCAGCGTTGTTCTATTTGTGTCTTAGTCCATCCAGGCTGCTATAACAAAATACCACAGACTGGGGAGCTTATAAACAAGTGAAATTTATTTCTTACAGTTCCAGACGCTGGAAGTCTGAGATCAGGGTGCCGGCATGTCAGGTGAAGGCCTCCTTCTGGGTCACAAACTTGCTCTTGTATCCTCATGTGGTAGAAGGGGCAAGGGAGTTCTCTGGCCTCTCTTTTATAAGGGCACTAATTCCATTCGTGAGGGCGCCAACCTTACGACCTCATTATTTCCCAAAGGTTCCACTTCCTAATGCCATCACCTTGGACATTAGGTTTTCAACATATGATTTTTAAGGGGACACAAGTATTCAGTGTCTGTTTTGTTTTTAATCTCTTCTGTATGAAAGCCTCAGAGCCGGTTAAATGTAATAATAAACATTCACACAGAAGATTATTTTTCCCAAGGCAGAGTCATCAGTGAGTGGGAAAATGAACTTGGCACCACATGCAGAGAAAAGTCTTAAACATAGTCATATTAACTATGCAGTCTGACTCGAGCTTAGGATCAAAATGAGAAAGTGCTGTAGTTATACAAACCAGGTCTTGTAAAGTATCTATAATAAAAGCAGACATGACTTTTTTCCCCCTAAAAGCACCAGCAGTACTTGTCATGATAGAAACCCATCTCCTAAGAATATGATATGAATTGGCATGAACCTCATTTCACAGATGAGGAAACTAAAAGCAGGCAAGGGAAGTCCTAGTAGCAAATATTTAGCAGGAAATGAACAGAAAAAAAAAATTACTATCTCAACATATCAAGGAATTATTATCTCTTATAGGTTTGTCTATATTTTTTTCCTAACCAATATGTATGTTTATGTTTTTGTTTTAATTTACCAGGGTCTTTATTTGAGTTTTACTCTGCAAATGTTTCTTATGACAATGCTCTTTTTTTTTTTTTTTTTTTTTTAATTTTTTTTAATGTTTATTTATTTTTGAGACAGAGAGAGATAGAGCATGAATGGGGGAAGGGCAGAGAGAGAGGGAGACACAGAATCGGAAGCAGGCTCCAGGCTCCGAGCCATCAGCCCAGAGCCCGACGCGGGGCTCGAACTCACGAACCGTGAGATCGTGACCTGAGCCGAAGTCGGACGCTCAACCGACTGAGCCACTCAGGCGCCCCGACAATGCTCTTTTTAAAAAACATTTTTTATTGTGGTAAAAAACACATGATATGAAATGTGTCATCTTAACCATTTTAACTGTTTAGTTCAGTAATGCTAAGTATATTATCATTGTTGTGCAATCAATCTCCAGAACTATTTTATCTTACAAAAGTGGAACTCTATATCCAGTAAATACCTCTCCTCCTGTTTTTTTTAAGCACACATTGGATTTCTTCTCTTCATTAATATTTTATGTTCTTAAATAACCCACCCCAATTAATGTTGATTTTTAAATAAATATTTCTCTCTACTAAGATACATTTACTTTATAAATATTTTTTAAACTTGACCTCTGTGAGACACCATGTCTGCAACTGTAAGCAAAATAGATGCATTCCTTGTCATCATGGGGCAAAATCTGTGATGCAGTGATGATAAGAACATAAAAAATGGTAGTTACATTGACTGACATAACAGTATAAATAATAATGAAAACAATATCATTGAATCCCAGGATTTGTTTTCTCAAGAGAGCTATGAAATTGTGCCTCTTAAATCCTCAAACTTATAATTGAATATGTCAAGGACAGATTTTGCCCATCTATTTTGATAGTTCTCACCTGCTCTAGAGACCTGCCCACCCCCCACATGACTCCCCAGTCTGCGCAATGACTACCTGCCTTGGCGGTTCCACTTGCAAAGCTATTCACTTTAGCTTCTAACGAGGGCCCGCCGGGATGGAATTGCAGGCAGACATAATCTCTGCACCCGCATCTAATGGAGCTCAAGAATGACAACACAATCTTGAAACGACTTACCCGCTTTCTACCAAAGGCCTCTAGAGTTTCCCATATCACCATGGATAATTATTACCTTGCTTCTCCAGACTACACCTCATCTACCTATTAAACACACACACACACACACACACACACACACACAAAGGACAACAAAACCCAGCCTGGAGATGTGTAACAGCGTAAGATACTGGAGTGAGACAGGCTGCCGTGTAGCTCTTGCACTTACTGTGTGACAATGGGCAAGTTGTTTAACCTCAGTTTCCTAAACTAGACTTCCCCTAGTTCATAGATGTGAAGATCTTTGAATAATTCCTGGACCATTACCTAAGTCCCGTAAGCATTATATACGTATTTGCTACTGGAAGCTCTGTGGTTTGGTGAACTAGATAGTAATTTGTAACTGGTGCCCAACTATAATTCACCATATTCCCCAATTCCACTGCATGCCTACCTACACTCTGTTTAGATGCCTAAGTTTACAAAACTTTTCATTCCACCTAGATGACATAGCTCTGAGTAGAAAGAAAACACTTTTAGCCAGTAAAATACCCTTGGGACCAAAGAGTTCTAGGCAGAAAAGTCCAGATGCCCTCTTAAAGCCAGGTCACTGTCACAGAATGGGCTTTGGAAGAATGACCTAGTTTCTAAGCTCACAATGTTTTCATATCTATTCTTCTGGTTATCCCTGGTACCTAGAAAGAAAGCTCTTGTGCTTTGCCACTCTTACCACTGTCCATAGCTTTGTTCACTGCACGACTGCTGTTACCAATTTCTCCTGGACAGAGGCATATCGTTCATGATTCTCATCTACTATGGATGGTCTCCAACATTTCTTCCAGTTAAAGTTCTTATAATTTTAGTAATTCTTTGTTTAGCAAAAGGCTGTCACAACACCTGTGACTTCCATATCTACATGTTAATAGCATTTCTGTCTTTGAATCTGAATGTAAAAGCTATATCCTCTAGAAAGCTTATGCGAAGTCTTCCCCCAACGTGTTTAAATTTGGTTGTTATGCTTTTCTATACCTAGTATTTGATGCCTCTTCATGGTTACATTGAACATATTTGCATTATTTGTTCTACTCTGTCTTCTCCATTAGACTCTATGCTTCACAGAGATGATCAAGTTTGCTGGTTTTATTTTATTTTATTTTATTTTATTTTATTTTTTGCTGAGGACAACTCTAACTTTGGTCATAGTTGCCAGAATCTAAAACATACCTTAATTTTTATAAAATGTTAGTGTTTTCAAGATTCTTCCATTTATTTTATTTTGATTTTTATTTCTACTTAATGTTCATAATCCTTATCTCTAGATCAATTATGTAAGACAATCCAGATTGTGGTTTATTTTTGAAGAAATATGAACTGAATTGAGGGAACTCTTACACAAAATTCCCCATAGAAGCTCCAGTGGTTTTGCTATTACACTATAATCCCTGTTAAACATCTGACTCTCCATTATGGGAAATTTGCTTTGGCAGAATTCAAACAGAATGAACATAAATCTGAATGAAATATGTTCATGGGACTCATTAGTCCAGCTCCCTTGCCTCACTTAAATATATAGTACCTGTTAATTCCTACTAGGTTCTTTCACAGTTTTAAAGGTATCTGTGGACTCTTATCTTAAACATTATGTGCCATCTTCAAAATTCTTTAAGGCTTATGCCCTAGATTTAAACAGAATGTTATTACAAGGCAATAATTTCTACAAAGACGTGATTTAAAAAAAAAACATTTTACCCCCCTCTATTAACAACTTTCTAGAAAATTAGAAATAAGGAGATTATTATTATTGTTATTCCTGGTGAGTTAACTGCAACATTATATTTCATGAAATGATTCCTTTTCTTATTAAAAATAAAAACATCAACACTAGCAACAGCAATTAGCATTTACTGAGCCCTGACTAAATGTCTAGGATTTATTTGAGTTTTATATTTTTTATGTATGAATCTCACAATAATTCTATTAAGCATATATTAGTGTTACTATTCATACATGAAGAAGTAGGCTGCACACAAGTAGAATGCACTCAATATGAGTTGGTAAATGAAAGGAGATTTCAAAACCAGTTCCTTCTGGGTCCAGGGTTCATGTACTTTCAGTAAGAGCTGCCTGAAATGTGTAATCATTATTTAAAGCTAGAAAACAAACAAACTTTGTCTGAGTACTTTGTAAAACTTTACAAATCAGAAAAGCATAGTGATGTAATGTTAACCGAGAAAGGACAGACTCCATCTGAGCACAGAATTGGGACGAACCATCCAGATGTAGCTTCTATGGTATCTTTTTACAGAATGGAAGAAGACAAAGACAGGGATTTTATATAGTCTTTATGTAGTGCCCAATATAGTCTTATAACATGACATTTCATTCTATTCCTATTCTAAACTTAGAAGGATCAGAACATAGACAAATATAGCTGTTATGAGAAGAGAACAGATTCTCCCCTCATAAAAACTGATGTGTTAAGATGAATAATAGGTGAAAAAAAAGCAGACTTCTTACTTATAATGAGATCAGATAACAACCAAGAATAAGTTAAGTATTTTGCTAAATGAAAAAGAAAAAAAAGGAAAGAAGTTAAGAAATGATGGATAACAAAATGTTTAGTTATATACTTAAAGTTAAAATTCTTAATAGAATATTATTGAGTTTATTGAGTAGTAATGGTTAGGAATCCATTCAGCTGCAGGTAGCAGAAAAACCAACCACAAATAGCTTGAAGCAGTTGTTCTAAAACATGGCTGATTTTAGAATTACCCAGACAGCATTTAAAATGAGTGAATATTAGCTCCACTTCTTTCTGTTTCTGGTGAAACTGGTCTCTTCCTGTATAAGTATTTTTTTTTTTTAATTCTCTTAGTCATTCTATTGTCAGTCTATGTATCAGTTATCTATTGGTGCATAATGAATTGTCCCAAAACTTAGCAACTTCAAACAATAAATATTACTATCTTACATGTTTAGGTCATGAATCTTGGTACAGTCGAGCTGGGTACCTGCGGCTTAGGCTCTGTCCCAAGACTAATCAAGGTATCAGTTGGGACTACAGTTGTGTCCAGCTTCAGCTGAGGGATGATCTGCTTCTTAGCCCTCTCACACTGATGAGTCTTTTGGGGTGATAGTGGGGTCTGGAGCCGACAGCCAAGAAAGAATTCTTGAAGATGACTTTTGTTCCAAAAGGTGATTTTATTGGGGCGCCTGGGTGGCTCAGTCAGTTAAGCATCCGACTTTGGCTCAGGTCATGATCTCGCAGTTTGTGAGTTCGGGCCCCGTGTTGGGCTCTGTGCTGACAGCTCGGAGCCTGGAGCCTGCTTCAGATTCTGTGTCTCCCTCTGTCTCTGACCCTCCACCCGTTCATGCTCTGTCTCTCCCTGTCTCAAAAATAAATAAATGTTAAAAAAATTTAAAAAAAAATAAAAAAAAAAACCACAAAAGGTGATTTTATTAAAGCACAGGGACAGGACCTGTGGGCTGTAAGAGCCCCCTTGGGACCATGAGGAGAGACTGGTTATGTACTATGGGGTTGGGGGAAGTAAAGTCCAGATGAAGTTTCCAAAGAGATTTTCATATGCTAACGAAGACTCCCAGGATCCCATAGGCCTAGCTATTGTCAAGCTAAGGTTGTTTTTCCCTCTAGCAAAGCATTAACGTTAAGACAGTGGGAGGTCATGGAGAAACGTTTTACTCTGCCAGCCTCAAGTATTTGTCAACGGGCTGCAGGTTATAAGGAAATTTAATTTTACCTGCCATTTCCTTTTTGCCTTTGTTCCCAGACACTATGGAGAGAAGGGTTGGGGCTCCAGGAAACTGAGTCTACAGGTTTCTGGAGATTGGACTATTGATGATTGCCTTTTTCTTGTACTTTACTAAGATATGTGTAAACTGATGGAGACTCAAGTCCTGCAGGACTGTGATCACCATCAGTTAGCCATTTGTTTTTCCCCTTTCCTTTGTTCTTGGGTAGCCAGGAGTGCCCAGGGAATGTCGCACATATCCCACCTGGGGGTGGGTGGGTGTCTGCCACCTTGTCAGCTTGCCTTATGCTCCCTCATTAACATGGTTGTTGGGTAGCCTCAATCCCTGAGTCCCTGTGGGTTTTTGCAGAGACACCAATGTTTTTGCCATGTGAGCCTCTCCAAAGAACAGCTCCCAGTATGACACCTTAAAATAGGTGATCCAGAGAGCAACAAAGAGTACCCCATATGAAGCCATGGTCATGTGTAACCTAATCTTGGAAGTGACATCCCTTCACTTTTAACATACTCTGTTCTTGAGAAGCAAGCCACTAGGTCTAAGTCACTCCCAAGGGGAGAGATTACAAAAAGATTGGCATACCAGAGAGTGAAGACCATTGAGGGACATCTTAGAGATAGCCTAAGGCAGCCAGGAATCAGAATTGGCTTAAATAAAGAGAGCTTTTTCTTTCTCACATAACAAGAAGCCAGAGAGAGGCTCAGTAGCTGAAAATGTTCTGGGCTGCCAAGAAAGCAGAATGCCAGTCATCTCCTGGCATTTGACAGGGACAAGGGAAGAGAGGAAGAAGGAGGTCTATGCCAGACATGCCTCTCCTTTTTATTAGGGAAGCTAATATCTTCTTGTGTCTTCCTGGAAGACATTTGTTTGTGTCACTTGGGCTCCCGTAAATAGAGGTGGAAGTGAGTGGTGGATGTTTACCCTCAACCTTGATATAGGAGCAGCAAGGGAGCCTGGGGTCGTGAACAGCTTTTGAGTGCCCATCAGTAGTGCGTGCACACAGTGCATACATTTCTTTGTATGTTCCTCTTCACTGTATCTTAATTTCAGTTTGTAAACTGAAGTGCGAATTAGTGCTAGTACAGTAAATGTACTAAAGTCCATTATTTCCCGTAGCTTCAAACATATCACAATATACTCTTGAACCGGAAGGTAGCAAAACACCTTCAAGCAGCTCAAAGAGCTCTAATCAAGTTTGTGCGCCTATATTTACAGGAAATGCCTCAGACCTTCATTTTCAGTTTCATTTATGAGTTTTTAATTCACACTGCTAACAGAATTAATGATTAACTCATTCCACAGCTTGAAAAATAGGTTTGCCTCAGTTTTTGCCTAAAGGGTAAACTCAATATTTTAGCATTTTATAAAAGGGCTTTCCTAATCTGGTCACAACCTTTGTTCATTGTCTTACTCCTCACTGCTTCTTCCACACTCTCTTGTCTCCAGCAACTCATGTGTTCGGAGAATAACATCTTCTTCTTGACCTTGCTGCTCTCTCTCTGCCTGCAGTGTCCTTCCTGACTCATCTTTCAAGGTCTACATCACATCAAACAATCTCAGATGCCTACAGGGACAGAGAAACAATGCAAATGAGAAGAATGTGCTGGTGGATGCATATTAAACACATAGAAATAACTCTTGCAACAAGAGATATGCTCCATCCCATTTTTTTCTTAACATTTTCTCTCTTCTTGGTTGTTCTTTTAGACAAAAGAATTTTGATGGAAACGTAATGATCAACCTAGGCTCATCACTGCTGTGTGGGATATGGCTACAGTATTGTCGTATCTTCTATTTCCTTTAAGTTTTTTTTTTTG
Organism: Panthera uncia; assembly: GCF_023721935.1. Lineage (NCBI taxonomy): Eukaryota > Metazoa > Chordata > Mammalia > Carnivora > Felidae > Panthera > Panthera uncia. The sequence continues at coordinate 40,732,053 of NC_064816.1, forward strand.
GGGGGGGGCGGTAGTAATTAGAAATCCATAGTTCTGTGGAGTATTTTGTCTTGTTTTTGGTGTGTTTGTTTGTTTCTTTTTTGTTTGTTTGTTTTTAGAGAGAGATTGGGAGCACGGAAGAGCGGGAGAGGAGCAGAGATTGAGAGAGAGAGAATCTAAAGCGGGCTCCACACTCAGCGCAGAGCCTGATGTGGGGCTCAATCTCACAACGCTGGGACAATGACCTGAGTGGAAATCAAGAGTCAGATGTTCAACTGACTGAGCCAGCCAGGTGCCCCAGAAATCCATAGTTTAATATGAAGCATCCCATTTTAAAATCCAGGTATATGAATATACATATTTATCATTTAATTAATTTAATGGAGAAAGAGAACATTCTACATGCTGCATTAAATACATCTGTAGTCTGGAGTCAGCCTGCTGACTGCTAGTTTGCAAGCCTATATCAAAATAATTTCTTTTTTGGAGTCTTTCCTAAATGTCCAAGCTAGTTTCTTCCCCCACTGTGCTCCAGAAGTAGCAGGCTGACCTCCAAAATAACACTTTGTATATTCTACACCTGTGGTGTGTATGTAAGTCTTTACCAGGACTGTGATATTGGAGAGCTGAGTCTGCACATTTTGACTGAATTTCCAGCATAGCCCATGGAGTTCATCTTATAGTTGATACCTTGTAAGTGCCTGATGCAGTAATACATCTTGAATGAATAAAGGAATCCAATAAAGAAATGGAGTTGATATGGAGTTGATGTGGAGAGCACATGATCTAGAGAACAAATAGGCTTTGATTTAGCAATGAAATACTTGCAGGAGAAATTTCCTGGATGGACTCCTTGGATAGAAGCATTGGATAGTGGCCCAAGATTCATGCATTTCACACATATGTGTTGAGAGCCCATGATTCATCAAGTTCTCTTCTTATTCATGGGAATTCAGAAAACAACAACACAGAAAAAAAAAATCTTAGTAAGAAAGGAAAGATAAGAAAAGCAAAAAATAAAGCAAGTCATGTTTTCAATTGTTATCATGTATTTTGGGTGGGGTATAAAATGAAACCAGGATGGAGGGATATGCTAGCAAGAACCTGATGAATGAGATTGGGTTGTGTACAGATTGAAATAGGCTAGTCATGTTAGCTCTCTATGAGAAGGGGAACATTTGAGTGAAAACCTTAAGGAAATAAGGGAGCCATGCAAGTGGATATCTGGAAGAAAAGTGATCCAGCAGATGGAACATCAAGTTCAAACCCTGAGGCAAGAGTATACCTATTCAAAGAAAGAAAGCTGGTGGAGGGAGGAGAGAAGAGAGTAGAGATAGGGAGGAAGCCAGATTAGACACATAACAGGAGGCTAAGAGTAAAGATCTCTTAGGACATTTATAAGCATTTTGTAACAACTTTAACTTAAAAAAAAATTTTAAGATTTCTTTATCTTTAAAGAGAGAAAGAGAGAGAGACTAAGCACAAGTGGAAGAGGGGCAGAGGGAGACACAGAATCCAAAGCGGGCTCCAGGCTCTGAGCTGTCAGCACAGAGCCTGATACAGGTCTCGAACTCACAAACTGTGAGATCACAACCTGAGCTGAAGTAGGATACTTAACTAACTGCACCACCCAGGCACCCTGTGACAACTTTGACTTTTACTCCAAGGTAGATGGAAGCCATTGGAAGAGCAGAAGAGTGACACGATTTGACATATTTTCATGAGATCCTTCTAGTGATTCTGTTGAGATTGGACTGGATGGGAATAAAAGAGGAGAAGGATGACTACTGAGACAGTGATTGAGGTAATGCAGGCAAACATGCAGTTCAAACCAGTGCTGTGGTCACAGAGGTAAAGAGGCTGATAGACAACTTGGTTTCATACCTCCTTAGGTTATTCACGTAACACCACACTCACTGCAGAATAATTGGGTCACAAGGTGACGTATCAGCTGAGTCCAAGAGTATCTTCTCTGGGATCTTTCTAATTTCAGCACAGCCAAAATGAGAATGAAATTGCCTAATCACCATTTATTCCCAACATTTAGGACAATGTCTACCACATATACATTAGATGGATGGGTGGATGGATGGATGCATAATCTGATTGACTCAGAATTTAAGCATTATTCATATTGCTATTTCTCACCATTCAGTGCAATTTGTATTCTTGGAAGCATGAATTGAGAACAGCCACAAGTGCTGATTGTGGCAAATGTGCTGCTGTAAAGCTGGGCTACAAAGACAGCCATTTTGTCCTGTCTGGTGATAAATAGGCATAGTTTGAGTAATGGCAATTAGAGCCAGAATTCAACTGGTGAGTCACTGTGAACACTACTTGAGTGAACTGACGGATTGTGATCATGACTATTCCTCATTTGGAAGCCTGGGGACTTAATGCTTTTGTTTGCCTGTGTTTTCTCCCTGGCACAGTCTGTGAGCCTGGAATGAAAAGATGATTATCTTTAACCAACATCTCATATTCTTTGATTTTCATCAAGCTTTTCACATTTTCATATCAAGAAAATTGAAAATGATTTTTATATAAGACTGACTCAATGACGCTTTTGCAACAAATTGTCTTTTAAAATATAATATGCAGACCTTTTTTCAAAAAGTAAGTCTTGTAATAACTTCATAAAGCAAGAATGTATTAGTTCTTCATCTTCCAAAAATAAATTGAAGCCACTGTCCCTATTTTGATTAAAATAATTTTGTACATACTTAGATACATAAAATGCTTTATGAAGGGGCTAACACAAGATTCCACTATAAATCTTAAAACTTTGAAAATTCTGTCACTATTGGATCATCCAACTGAAGAACAATGTCTTTTTTTAGGTATCCCTCGTAAATTTTTTCTCTTAATTTTTCTATAAACAGTTTGGTGTGTTTTGCTATCGAGCAGCTTAAATGTATATTTTTTTAGGTCTTGTGGTCATTATTTAAAGTAGGCTGATAAACAACAAAGGCAGTTGATGTCAATAAAACTTAGAAGAATAAATATAAGAACAAAGGGCGAAGAAAATGTGCATCTGCTGAAAGAAAAGATACTGTTGAATACTGATTAGGAAAGTGGTCTGGGAGTTGTTGGAGAAAACCTCTAAAGCATGCAGCTTAATGTACAGCCGCAGTGAAAGGGCAGGGAGAATGCTAGATCATATGGCTGGGGAAAGACAATATAAATCAGATTTGGCATCGTTAATCTAAGTTCAAGTGCTAATGTCACCTAAAGAATTGTTCCCTACTTTGCTCCTGGTCAAGAAAGGTGCAGAACAATGCATTTGCTGCTGAAATGGTGTAGTAATGAGGCAGCTACAGGAATTTAGTGGTCTGTGGTTGGCAAGTAGGAGAAAAAAAAAAGAAGATTCACAACGCTGCTGGTAAGTGCACGCTAAGATGGGTGTCACTGCTCTTTCTCTTCAGATGAGCCATTGAGAGTGAAATAAACAAGAGATAGCATCGAGTTCATATTAAACTAAACCCCAAGCCACTTCAGCCAGACTTGATGGAGACTTCCACATTCCCCAAAACCCTCAGATTTCTACCCTTTCGGTTTGTCTAATCTTTCCCCGGAGGATACTTTGCTGCCTCACTTGACGAGTAGTTCTCTTTATTTGGTTTTCTTCCTTTCTTCTTTTATTTATCTGCCTCTTCTCTTATTGGTATATTATGAGAACTAAAGAGGATACTAAAAATTTTTTAAATTAATACAATCCTTGGTACATATTAAATGCTCAATTATATGCATTATTATTCAAACGACTACCCATTCTTACCTTTTCTTTATCTCATTGCAGTCCTTTTTACTCTGGCCATTCTTCCCGTGTATTGTATTCTAGAAACGTACATTTCAGAGCTGAAAGCCTCTATTGGTAATGTGTTTTACAGGTGTAAAAAAATGGAGTCTCAAGGGAAAACATGATGAGCAGCAAATCTCAGAGTTGGTGCTTCTATGAAGACTTCTCCCCCATTTTCCATCCAACTCGAATCCTTAGTTTAGGGTTTCCTTACAGGGCATAAAAACACTAGATTCTCTCAATTCTGTCTTTGAAGTATTTTTTCCTGTATATCACTCCCTCCATTACCATCCTGCCACCGTATCAACATCATGCTTGGATCATTGCAGTATCTCCCTAGCTCATTTCTTGGCTCCTCTCTCTCTTCGAATCCATTTACTCATCATGAAAGGTCACACTTCTAGAGCCATGACACTTCTGCTGTCACTTTAATCTTCCATGAATGCTCAAACCGAAATTCATATAAATACAAACTCCTTTGCCTCATTCTGAATACTCCTCATCCACTGCCTCTCTTCTTGCCACCGCTCTTCTCCAACACACCTCTCAATGCCAGATGGCCCACTGTTCTCAATATATAATAAATAAGCTACAGTTGTGCCCATTTATATGCATTTGCTTAAATGTTCCCACTACAAAAGTATGTTATAGCATACCACACTATGTTATATATATTATTCTATTTCTTCCTTGCCTAAATTTTATGTATCCTCAATCCAAGGTAATGTGAAATTGAAAAACTGAAAGGGCCAGAAAACCCCAGAAAGTTGTTATGTGTCCATATATACAAGCATATGTATGCTTGTAAACAAGCATACTGGTATTTTTTCCTCTGAATTATTATTCCAAATGTAATATCCTTCACCATCTTGTAAGGAAAAACTTCATGTGAGGATAGGTTCAAAACAAAACAATAATCAAAGCAATTCTTATGTCTGAAATTACCCTACTTGCAGGATCAGTTCTTTGATATTAAAAAAAATGGATTCATTTAACTTGATAAATAAGAGGTTATTAATACCTGATATCCTCTCTTTGCTTGCAAATTGATTTTTTAATGAATTGGTGGAAACTTTGTTTGAATCTTTCTGGTACCATTACCCTTTTCACCTTTGCAAATCTGAGTTGACAGTGCTATAGAATGCTGCAGACAGCAGGATGCATAGTAAAAGATACAGCCATTGGACTGGGTGTCTTATCCACACAGAGCCATCAACAGGCTATCAACAGGCCCCCATAGATTTCCTCTTCCGGACACTTTTGGGACATAAGCTCTTCCTAGTGTCTTTATGATTATGTTTATGGTTTTTAGATATTATGCAAAATATCACAGTACTAGATATAGTCGTAGAGGATGCATTAGATATCAGTGCACTTAACACATGTAGGCAAATTTAAAATGATCTGTAAAACATTGGAGTGCGTGGGTGCCTCAGTCAGTTAAGCGATGGCCTCTTGATTTCAGCTCAGGTCATGATCTCACAGTTCATGGCAATGAGCCCTGCATTGGGCTCTGTGCTAACTGCATGCAGCCTGTTTGGGATTCTCTCTCTCCCTCTCTTTCTGCCCTTCTCGCACATGTACGATCTCTCTCGAAATAAATAACCTTTAAAAAATAAATAAAATATTGATAGTATACTGAAGGGCGAGGGGGCAGTTAGGTGAGGCATACCACGAGGACTCAGGTGCTTCTGCTGCCAATGGACAGTGAGCTGTTTGTGCACGGGTGGCTTAGTGTGGCTCTCCAACTGTAGCTGTGTCAGCCTGTTATGATGCTCTCTCTTACATCCTGGCTGCTGGAATCCTCAATACTAAAGTGAAATATTCAAGGCTCTCCAGCACAGATAATGGCCACATTGACCTTCAGTTTAAGAAAAGCCCTCCTGGGGTGTCTGGTGGCTCAGTCAGTTAGGCGACCGACTTCAGCTCAGGTCATGATCTCACAGTCCATGGGTTCTATCCCTGTGTTGGGTTCTGTGCTGACAGCTCAGAGCCTGCAGCCTGCTTCGGATTCTCTGTCTCCCTCTCTCTCTGCCCCTCCCCTGCTGGCGCTCTCTCTCTCTCTCTTTCTCTCTCTCTCTCTCAAAAATAAATAAACATTAAAAAAATTAAAAAAGAAAAAAAAAGCCCTCCTAAGATCCCATATAAGGTCATTATGCTTGCTACAGCCCTGGTTTGGATTGGTGCCTTTCTCATTGCCATAGGCTCCCTTCTGCTGGTGGGCTATATCAGCGAAGGAGTGGGGAGTGGGGGGAGGGAAAACAGGCTTGTCCAGTCCTGATCCTTGGCACCCTGGTGCTCCTGCCAGAATTTTACCACCTGCGCATGGCCTACTATGCATCCAAAGGCTACCAGGGTTACCCCTACGATGACATTCCAGATTTTGATGAGTAGCACCCATCCTCAACCCTGAGGGGATGAGTCACAGATGGGACTGAGCCCAGCTTTAAGATATTGAGTAGAAACTGTGACTAAGGGCAAAGGAGTTCTGCACTTTGCAGATGACAAATGAAAAATGGCCAGATTTTATGGGTCCATCCCCAAGATGTCAGCTGAGCTTACAATAACAAATTAACTGATTAGGACACGCTCTAGTTTTCATCTTCTGGCCCTGGCAAAAGCTGACAAGTTTTTCCACATGTATAGGTATCTTGCAAGAGTAGCAACATTCGTGGTGTGGGAAAGCAGGAGGTTATTCTGTTGTGGAAAGTGTCATTGCTACCTTCCTCTTTGGAGTTGAGCATTTCTTTTAAATAGTCCTCATTGTCAATTTGTTCTGGCGGGAAATGGAAGAATTTAGTATGTCAAATTGCATATCATTAGTAATTCATTTTGAAAACATTTGAGTCTCTTACCCGTGTACGCATCTCTAACTTTGTATTCTAGTGGAACACCTTGGCAAAAACAAGTGTTGGTGTGGGTGTATCTGTTAATATTTTTTACTTGCTTCCTTACTAACAGTAGCCAGGACTTTTTTTAACCTCAGAGCAAGTTTCCAAAAGGTAAACACTGTCTCTGTTCACCAGTCCTTGGTCAGCTTGATTTGGTCCACCAGTAAACTGGCCAGCATACAATTTGGGTCATTCTGTTCTTTGTCATTCATGATGTTCTGTATATCATGCCTTTAAGGGCTGGACTTTTGGCTGTTTTCTGAGGGGAAAAAAATGTAGATAAGTGGTTATTATTTACCGATTACAAGCCTGTTGCTAGCACCTTGTATTATGATGTCATCTGCTGAAGACTACAAAACTCGGCCTAGATCCCTAGAGGACTAGACCCTTAGTTTGATTCTGTTTTCTAGCTTGCAAAAAGTGACATATTCAAAAGAAATTAAAACGCCGAAATCTAAAAAATACAAATAGTAATAACAAAACATTGATAATATTAAAGTCATTACTGTCTTCCTCCTAGGCAAAGACAGAGACTGTTTCACTTCACCTGAAAGCAAATTTTAAGTGTAATTTTTTAAGCTGATAAAATCCTCAGGTTTTATAAAGTGTACCCTGGGATAGTGTGCTAACATAGCAGATTATTCAGTCTTCGAATTTGAACTAGAACTTATTCCTGAAGTTCACTGCACAGGGTAGTCTGTTTCTCAGTTTTTCCTCGCCAAGTGACACGACCTTGAATTGTTCCCAGCTCCAGGTTTGCAAATAAAAAGCACTAGCTGATACCCAATGAACTCTGCAGTGGTAGACTATAAGATAGCTTTTTGAAAATTCAAAGGGTGGTTCTTAACATTTTATCTGACATTAAAGGAGGCATGCCACAATCTGAAAATAGACCTTTTGGTCTTTAAACAGTAGCTATGAAAAAAGATATACACATCATCCCTACCAACTTAGCAAAATGTGTTTCTGTTTTGATATATGGTGGTCCTTTCTGCGGTTGTATTTCACATGGACTGTAGCAATATCACCAGGATATTTTTTTAATGTGTTCATTAATTTTCTTTATAACTAATGCTGTTTCTGGGCTCATATTTTGAATTTAAGGTAGAATACTAAAGAAATTTATTTTTCTTATAATGTAACTTCAAATGCATTTGTACATAGCCTGGAGTTGGAATGACAAATTACAAGTCAGAATTACAAATTGCAAACTAGGAGGACAATATTAAAGATTTATTTAAATATATGAGATATAAAGAATGCTGTTAGTTTGAGGTGTGTTTTTTTTCTGAATTAAATTAAGTAAATTCTATCCATGTCCAATTTTTAATTTTTTTTCAATGTTTACTTATTTTTGACATAGAGAAAGAGAGAGAGCAGGGGAGAGGCAGAGAGAGAGGGAGACACAGCATCCAAGGCAGGGTCCAGGTTCTGAGCTGTCAGCACAGAGCCCGATGCAGGGCTTGAACCCATGAACTGTGAGATCATGACCTGAGCCAAAGTTGGAAACTAAACCAAATGAGCCACCCAGGTGCCCCATCCATGTCCTATTTTATTCAGGAATTAGAGCCATCACTAACAGAGCATCATAGAGTCTGATATCCTGGATCAAATGCAGGCTCAGTAATTTTGTAGCTATGTTACCTTGTATGAATTAAATATTTTATCTCAGCCTCAGCTACTTCTTCAAGATAATGTGCGAAATGTAAGTATCTGCCACCTTGATTAATTGTGTACTGCATATAATAGGTTTTCAATACTATGATTGTTTTATTGTTGTTTTTATTTCTATTGCATGCAATTTCATCCTATGTTACCCTTCATGTGTCCTTTGTTCCTACCTATTTTCTTATAATTCTGCATGTTTTATTTGTCACCCCCCACCTATCTGTTTAACTCCTTAAATGTAGAGTATAAATTATATTCCTAATTTTGTATGCCTTTCTTGCAATATCTTGGTTATGACAGTCAATGATAATTTATTAAATTCAAGTTTAGCCATTGAAATTTAGATCTGGATCATGACCTGATTCAATTGTTAACTTGTAAAGGATTGGTAGTTTTAGCACATTTCCCTCTCTTCTTTGGAGAATACTGAACATTTTCCCTGGTCGTAAGGGTGGAATTTGAACTGGGCTGGACCTGTTATGTAAAATCTTCCTTAGCTATAGATTCTGTCAGGAATTTAGGCAAACAAGATCAATTAGAGATTTTCCAAATTTTCTCATGGACTTAGCAAAAAATATTTTTCTTCCTGGGATGCCTGGGTGGCTCAGTGGGTTGAATGTCTAACTCTTGATTTTGGCTCAGGTGATGATTTCACCATTCATGGGATTAAGCCCCGCTTTGGGCTCTGTGCTGACAGCGCGGAGCCTTCTTAGGATTCTCTCTCTCATTCTCTCTCTGCCCCTCCCCTACTCATGTGTGCACTCCCTCTTTCTCTCCCTCAAAATAAATATTTAAAAATATTTTTTTCTTCCCTTATCTGTAAAATATGAAGAATAATATACCTCTTCATAAAATTCTTTTGATTACTACATGAATATTAAACAACCTAAAAATGACTTGGCATAAAGTAAGTTCTCAGTAAATGTAGCTGATCACCAGCTATCATTATTATTACCATTATTGGTATCACTTTGTTCCAGGATTGCCAAGAGAATAGGTTCTGCATCAGTAGCTTCAGAGACCATCTTGCTCATCACACAGGGAATGACTGAACAAAAAAGTAAAGCCAAGCAGAAGAAATTCTTAGGGATGAAGAAGGAGAAAGTGGCCAAAGCTTACTAAGTGAGTCCATATATCCAACCATACCTGACTGCCAGGATACTCTACTGGAATTCTGAAATAAATGAGCCAATAAGTTTCCTTTAAAAAAATAATATGAGCTTTGGATTTTCTCACTGTCATCAAAAGAATATTAAATGATATTTTCACTAAGCCATGTAGCCATCAAATGAGCAATTTTCCGGCAAATTTGATTAATTTGAAAGACAAACTTGATATTCAAGACTGGATCTCTCTCTCTCTCTCTCTGTCTCTGTCTGTCTGTCTGTCTCTCTCTCTCTCACACACACATGCATACAGGTAAGATTTCTTTTGCCTGAATTATCCACATAATTTATTCAGTTAAATACTTGACTCGATCTGCATAGCCATAATGAATTAATAATGGAAGTGATGCTGAGATAGAAGAAACTTTAAGATCATTACTATTGTTCCACCTAATTAAGAGACCCAGAATGACCAATGAAGGTCTGCAGTTAGTATCATCATGATTTGATATTCTGGATATTTACATTCAGTGTAAACAAAGGAAATGGAAGCTCCTTAAAAACAAAAACAAAATATGGGACTTAGAAAGATAAAGAATTACTATCCTGGGGTGTCTGGCTGGTTCAGTCAGTAGAGAATGAGACTCTTGATCTCAGGGTCGTAGGATCCTGAACTCAAGCCCCACATTGATCATGAAGTCTACTGAAAAAAAAAAATTACAAGCCTTAAGCATGGCTTAAGATCTAAGCATGAGGAGCACTCTCAACAATAGCTAAGTTATGGAAAGAGCCTAAATGTCCATCAACCGATGAATGGATAAAGAAATTATGGTTTATATACACAATGGAATACTATGTGGCAATGAGAAAGAATGAAATATGACCTTTTGTAGCAACATGGATGGAATTGGAGAGTGTTATGCTAAGTGAAATAAGTCATACAGAGAAGGACAGATTCCATATGTTTTCACTCCTATGTGGATCCTGAGAAACTTAACAGAAGACCATGGGGGAGGGTAAGAGAAAAAAAATGGTTACAGAGGGAGGGAACCAAAACATAAAAGACTCCTAAAAACTGAGAACAAACTGAGGGTTTATGGGCGGTGGGAGGGAGGGGTGGGTGGGTGATGGATATTGAGGGCACCTTTTGGGATGAGCACTGGGTGTTGTATGGAAACCAATTTGACAATAAATTTCATTAAAAAAAATCTAAGCATGAGGAAGTAAGTGGTCTTGGGGCATAAAATGGAGATTTGTGTCTTCTGCATTGTGCATAACTTGGATCATTAAACAACTAAAAATAAACCTTCATTTTTCCTTTGGTTACTTGGAAACTTCATAATAAAATAAGCTCAAGTAAGCTATATTTCAGAAGCTTACTAAGTGAACAATTTTCTTAATTTCTACATGATTGTTACTGTATTTTATTTTATTATTATTTTTTAAATGTTTATTTTCAGAGACAGCATAAGCAGGAGAGGGGCAAAGAGAGGGAGACAGAATATCCCAAGCAGGCTCTGCACTGATGGTCAGAGCTCTGCAGAGCCTGACGCAGGGCTCAATCCCACAAGCCATGAGATGGTAACCTGAGCAAAATCAAGAGTCAGACACTTAACCGACTGAGCCACCCAGGTGTCCATGAATGTCACTATATTTTAATTTGAATTTATGTTAGATTTATGGCCAATCAGGGTAAAAATAGGTGATTTGCCATTAGTTAATTTTCATGTTACAATCCCCATGTTTTTGATTAGCATTCATAAACCTTATGAATTTTTAATTCAAAGCTAATTTTACCAGATAAAGATCTTTAAATAGGAATATTTCTATTCTGTACCTTTTCGCAATAATAATATTTTACTCATACATATTCATGTAATGCTAAAAATTTTTGCCAAACATTTCTCTATATAATACTTGGCCATAGTCTGTAATCTGCTACAATAATAATCTGTAATAGCTGATACTATAAATAAGTTAATACTTCTCAGAACGTATTAGCTAATTTTTCTCCAGAATTATAAAGGATTATGTTATAAGCTGACATATCATGAAGTAAATAAATATCTATTTTTCCTAGTGATTCATATATATATATATATATATGCCTAAATGATTTGAAAGGTGGTATGAAATATCACCTTGAATTAATTCTTCACATAGTCACAAATCAGCATGAATAATGCTTCCAATTATTTGTGAAAAACTAGTCTGCATTTAGCTTGTGGATGCCAGGCTAGCACATTTCCCAAAACATGTGGAAGCTTTTGTTTTTCACTGCTCGCTTCCACTGATTCCCCTCTGTCTCCGTTTTATGCTGTTCTTACTCATTTCTGCTTTTTTTCCTCAGATTGGCTCTCTCTCTTTTTCTCTCATGCTATATCATTTTCTCTTAAGACAGTTGGTGGCATTTGAAGATGGGATTTAACTATTAGCACAATCTTGCCTTTGCATGGCCGCCTTTCCCCCAAGGAACTGGCTTTCCTTTGAAATTGGCTTTAGATCTGACAAGGTTTCTGCAGTTTCACATTACCGCTAGCCCCATAGAGAAAATGAAGCCAAGAAATTTGATCAGGTTATCCTAGGGCAAAAGAAAAGGTTGGTTTGGGGAAATGCTTAATTTCCATGATCCAGCAGGGATTTATAAGCTGATTCTCCTGAGGAAAACAGAATCTGGTTTTCCATTTATCTACCCAGCTTTTCCGAATTACCAGCTCTAGGTGGTTTTAAAGATAAGGAATTGGAATGGATTCTGAATGTCGAATTCAATGCTTAATATGAGGTTATCTTAAAACATAGGTCAGAGCAGCAAGCCCCCCACACCTCACCACCCCCCAACTCAGCTACCACACCAATTTGTATCTTTCTAAGGTCTTTAGTAGATTTCCTCTTGAAAAATCTTGGAAGAAACTTAAATGCTTCAGAGTAAGAGAGTATGTTAACCAAAGGTCAAGAAGCAGACAGTAGGTTAATTGAGAAAGGATTTTCAAAATTTTATATTATTTCTATCTTGTATCTTTTAATTTGTCTTGTTTCATAAGGAGAATGTTGAACAACAGTCTGTTTCTTTAAGCAATAAGGAGAAAATAAATCTGGCACCTTTCCTTACATCATTAAGCATAAGATGAACTAATATGCATAGACTCTTGGGGGCTGTTACTGCCTCTGAAAATGATCAACATTCACCGCCATGATTTTTCTGCTCTGTGTTTTTTAATATTATATATGTGATGAGTAATAGATTCAAGAGTAAATAATTTAATTTTGTAAAGGAATTAGATGTGTTGTGTCTGTTGTCCAGAATTCTTATGACCTTTTAATACAAATTTGAGTTACATGTGGAAAATTGGAAGCAATAGCTCTTTCTTCATTTTCACAGAACCAATTTAAATTTGTCATTCTTGTGTCCTCAATGCAGCAAAGAAGCTTGCCTTTTGCATTACTCAGACTATAAAGGCCAATGTGGGGGTGTCACACCAAATGCAGGTGAAGAGGAGAATGCTAATTAAGAACCATCATTCAATGTCATTTCCACATTAGATTAAGAAAAATCCATTAGAACACTCTATCTTATTTTTCTGGAGAGGTCATGATCCAAGCTACTAACCCCATCAAAACAAACAGTCATAATCACTCTTTATCCACTTCGCCACCATTCAAGCTAAATTTAGGTCTCATTTGCTTTAGCTAACATGTTTTCTAAATGCATTGTAATCATTTCTTCATTTTCAAGAACTTACTAGAGCAGTCCCATACATCTTTGCCCACAAACATTTTTGTCAAACTAAGGCAGTTCATTGGAAATGTGAGCATTTTCTCTTTGGGCCCAGAGACTAATTTTCCTTCTATGGACTGCCCAGAATATACCTGAGGAAAAGAAGTTTTATGGATGGAGTCTTTAGCCCTTGTTAACTTGCTGAGAAACCATGGAAAAGGGGAGATTCAACTCCATTCATGCAGATATGTTTGTTGTTTCAACTAAATAAACAAATTTAGACAACCATTTTCATTTCTTTTGTTACTGTATTGATCATAAAATTAGTCTTCCAACAGAGCCAATCCCTTAAGTACATGGTCAGCACCTCATTTTCTGAGCTCAGAAAATATATTACTAATTAATGATCCAGACTTAATAGTAATATTGATTTAGAAATAATGCTGTTTCTACCCAAGTAAAGTGAAGTTCAGAGAACAAACAATTAAAAGGATAATTTAGAAAGGAGGATTATTTGAATATTGTGTGCTAAATATTGGTATGAATTATTCAGATGACTACCTCTGTTATTTACTTTACCTGGTATAGATATGGTTTAAGTCATGGCATTAAAATGAATGGTCAGGATTTTTACAATGAATAAATCAATGTATAATGTTTCAGATACTTAGTTTAGGCAACTTCAGGTGCCTGTTTATAGGCATTATGTATATAGTTTAGTAATTATATATATTCATCCTAATATGTATGTGTGTGTGTGTGTGTGTGTGTGTGTGTGTATTTTTTCAAACAAACCTGAATAAGTCATGTATATAATTGGTGGCTATAGTATTTTATTTAATCTGTTCACTCTGTAAAAAAAGAAGCAGAACATATTTTGACAGTCATGTATGTCTGACATCCTATGCAAGAGGAGAGAAATGATCAAGAATGAAATACATAAGAGTAAAACTATAACATGAACTTCACTTCTGGGTAATTTTTCCTTTCCTTTTTTTTTCAGTAAATGGATATTCATTATATGTGAGCGTGATAGTCTTCCTGGATAAAGGTGGTAATAGTCACCATTTCTCCATCTGATTTGCGCATTATTTTGTGTAGTAGGCACATATGCAACACACAAGAGCTGGTAGACACTACGTGTATTACCAAGGTGACCTTTGATTCTGTCATCAATTAAAAATGAGCTGTATGCTGACAACATGGCAAAGACCAAAGTGAAACTGTATCACATACTATCTGTGAGTGGCTGGCAGAATTGATGTGCTTCCGTTTTGTGAAATGGCTTTGACTACATCCACCAAGTCCGTAAGTGAGATGTTCACAGAGAGACAAACTTCTGTGCAAACATTCAGAGGTTATATATTATATGTTTAAAATCCCTAGAATCAGCAGACACAGATTTAAGTGCATGCTTTTCCACTTTTTGACTGTTGTCTTTGAGGAAGATATTCAACTGTATAAGAATTTGTTTTTTGCATCTGTAAAATGATGGAAATATTTGTAGATATCAAGGATGAATTTGAAGATGAAATAGGTAATATATGTGAAGCATTTATCACAGTACCTAACGTAAAGGTATTACAATAATAATATGAAATAGACTACAACTAGTGTAAACGAAACCCAAGTTGCTGTGGAAGTTCAGAGAGGAATTTCTGTGGAACACCTTGGGAGATCAGAAGCATTCTAGTGGAGAGTTAAAAGGTACACTGACTTAAGATTAATCAAGATGACAGCACAGGTGTTTCAGGAGCAGTGAGTGGAGAAATTAAATGCTGAGTGAGTGTTAGGAAAAACCAGATGTGATTTGGGGGACTAAATGTGGTCAAATTTGAATGAAAACAAGTGTAAGGATGGAAGACTAGAAACATTAGTTTGAAATGCAATCTTCCGGGCTCTTGAATGACAGGCCTAAAGGTGTGATATTTATTTTACAGGACAGTTGAAAGACTTTGTTGATTTTTGAAAATTTGGTGGAATGGATTGGAGGTGGAGATACAAGAGGATAATTTAGAAGATAGTTACTAAAGTCCAGACCAATAGAATTACGTTGTGGAGGACTAGGTGGTGGTAGAAATGGAGATAAAGTGACAGAAATGAAAGATAATTCTGGAATAAATGTAATCAGACTTGGCAAATACATGAGGTGATGCAAAGGAAAGTATCAAGGGTCAAAGATTGGATGATTCTTTGTGCTGGTTATGGGCTGAATTTATATTTTGAAGCTTTAACCCCACTACCACAGGATGTGACTATATTTGGAGAGTGGGCCTTTAAATAAGTTTAACATTAGATTAAAATGAGGCCACTACAGTGGACCCCATCCAATTTGACTAGTGTCCTTGTAAGAAGAGGAAAGTTGGCTACACAGAGACACCAGGAATTCACGCTCATGCACACACACACACACACACACACGTGCACAGAAGATTGATCAGGTGAGAATCCAGCAACAAGGCAGCCGTCTGCAAGCCAAGGAGAGAGGCCTCAGAAGAAACCAAACTCTCAACATATTGATCTTGGACTTCCAGCATCCGGAACTGTGAGACAACACATTTCTGTTGTTTAAACTGCCCAGTCTGTGGTGTTTTGTTATGGCAGCCTGAGCAAACTAATACAATGTCACTCACAGAAATAGAGAAGATAGTACAGCATATTTGGATAGACGTAGACAATTAGTATAAGCAAGGTCATGTCGACATGGCTCATGCTTTGTATATTAAATTTAATGACTGCCTTCTTATGATCTGATGGTTATATTATAACGGTTAAAATATGATGCTCTCGGGGTGCATGGGTGGCTCAGTTGGTTAAGCATCTGACTTCGGCTCAGGTCATGATCTCATGGCTTGTGAGTTCGAGCCCTGTATCAGGCTCTGTGCTGACAGCTCAGAGGCTGTAGCCTGCTTCAGATTCTGTGTCCCTCTCTTGCTTTGCCCCTCCCCTGCTCATGCTCTGTCTCTCCTCTCTCTCTGTCACTCTTTCAAGAATAAGTTTAAAAAATGTTTTTAATATGGTGTTAATCATTTTATTTTGAGAAGAATGCTTATCTTATAGACTACATAACTATTTCATATTTTTGTATACATTTCATAGATAAAATATATATTTGTAGAAATGTATTTAAATACATAAAAATATTTAAATAAATATTGTAGAAGTATTATACTTTATATATTTTATATTTTTATAGTAATTATATAATTAATTTTTATAGTAATTATATATAATAAGAGTGAAGCCCCTTCACTCTTAAAGCTTTGCCATTTTCTCCTTTCCTTCCAGTCACATGGGTAGGAAGAGAGAGAACTTGAAAGCTTGTTTTATGGCCATCCGTGGAAGTGGTGGTACATATTTCTTCCTCCAATATTCTAATGGCCAGAACTCAGTTACATGATTCCACCCAGATGCAAGGGATCCTAGGAAATCTGGTCAACCTGTGTGCCCAGGAACAAGAGGAGAATGGAATGCTAACATTGGTAGTCTCTGCCTTATGGCCTACCAAATTTTTAGTTTTCACAGTTACGTACAGTGGGGAGAGGAAAAAAGTAACGAATCTGATATAGGATACGTTTCTATCAGGATAATTCAGAAGACCACCTGGACTTGGGGATTTACTCTTAACAATATAAACATTTGCTGGCAACCTCAAAACTCTAGGACAGGAGTTGAGAAACTTTTTCTGTATGAAGCCAGATTGCAAATATTTCAGGCATTGAGTGCTATATGGTTTCTGTTGAAACGACTCAAATCTGTCACTGTAGCATTAAAGCATGCATAGAAAATATGCTAACACTGTAAATGAATGTGCATGACTGTGTTCCAATAAACCTTTATTTACAAAACAAGTAGCAGACCAGATTTGGCCTGAGGCCATCAAGGTTTATGAGTCTTTCATACAGTATATTAGGTAATCTGTCATTTTGCAAGAATTTTAGTCTTATGCTCAGCAGCTAACTGTGCAGAAGCAGTGAGCCTAGGTGATTGCCCAGCAGTAACGTCAAAATAAGTTTTGCTGTGCTCTCATTTACTTGGGCAAAGTTCATGGATTATCGTCTGTACAGTAATAAGAACAAAGTTACTTTGTGAAAAGTGGCCTCTATCTCAAAGGTGACTACTTGAACTGGTTATAAAAGTAAAGTGAAAGAGACAGGCCTAAGACAGTGACGGAATACAGCTAGAAGATGTGATATTTAATTACTCTTACGTTGATTTATCTTAGAGGAAGGGCTGTTCTTTCTTGATTTCAGTATGTCTTCAATCTCCAAGAATCTTTCATTCTTGTTTTTAGCTATCATCTCTACTTGGTCCATCTCTACTGGCCTATCTCCTTCATATTGTAAATGCCATCTGGGGGTATTGCTGTCTCTTCCAGTACAGTCTTCAGATCTGCCAAATTGTATACTGAAGCATGTGTGAATCAGATCCAAGTTCCAGTCTCTAATCTTTCACTCTCTAGCCATATGTCTTAGCATTTCACTTTGCCTCCCAGAGGCCCGGTTTCTTCATCCTTAAAGTTGGAATAATCACAGTGTCAAACTCAGGGACTTTTTGTTTTTGTGTAGATTAAATGAGCTAATCTACATAGATTATCAAATACACTTTTTGGTACCTGATAAGAGTTTGAAAATAGTTGATTAATATTTTAATTTTCTTTAAGAATCCCATCTATAACACAATATGATTTCTTTTTTTTTTTTTAATTTTTTTTTTTAACATTTATTTATTTTTGAGACAGAGAGAGACAGAGCATGAACAGGGGAGGGTCAGAGAGAGGGAGACACAGAATCTGAAACAGGCTCCAGGCTCTGAGCTGTCAGCACAGAGCCCGACGCGGGGCTCGAACTCACAGCCCTCACGGACCGTGAGATCATGACCTAAGCTTAAGTCGGCCGCCTAACCGACTGAGCCACCCAGGCGCCCCAACACAATATGATTTCTAAAACCATAATTCTGCCAACGTTTCACCAAAGTCAACAATTGCTTTTTTGGTGGTGGTGGGGTGGTCCTAAAGCCTTTTATTCTTTTTTGTTTTAATGTTTATTTATTTTTGAGAGAGAGAGAGAAAGAGCGTGTATGCAGTAATGGGGGAGGGGCAGAGAGAGAGGGACACAATCCATCAGAAGATCAGAAGCAGGCTCTACACTGACAGCAGAGAGCCAGATGTGGGGCTCAAACTCATGAACCATGAGATCATGACCTGAGCCAAAGTTGGACTCTTAACTAACTGAGCCACCTAGATGCCCCTCATTTGATACTGTTAAACATAATTTTTTCACATACTTTTCTGCTATAATGTTCGTGGCATTGTACTTTTCTGCTTATCTCTTACTTTTTGATACTTTACTATTCATATAATTTGATATTTGATAGTTTTCTTTCTCTGACTTAAAAAAAGTTTTTTTTATGTTTATTTATTTTGAGAGACAGAGCAGAGGAGAGGCAGAGAGATAGGGAGAGAGAGAATCCCAGGCAGGCTCTGTGCTGTTAGGGCGGAGCCTGATGGGGGGCTGGAACCCACAAACTGTGAGATCATGACCTGAGCCGAAACCAAGAGTTAGACACTTAATTGACTGAGCCACTCAGGTGTCCCTTCTTTCTCTGACTCTTAAAATATGAGGGTAGACATGGCTTCTTCTCCCCATGCTCCCCACCCTTGAGGATCCTATCATAGCAGCAACTCTCAACAAACCCCAGAAACACATAAAACAAAGTCCTTAATTTCAATGCTCTAAAAGCCCACCTTTGCAATGTTATGAATATCTGCTCTTTCTATGAGTACACTTCAGCCATATCACAGTACATCCAAACCGATCACATGGTCTGGAACTTGACTCATGTTCCTTACTTGCCATCATCGTGTCAGTCTCCCAGGCTTCAAATTCTGTCATTTTCTACTCTCCTGCTTCTTCTTCTTTCATATTTATTCATTTCTCCAATACTGCTCTTCCCTCAAAGTATCCTTTCTTCCCCATCTCCTTTGGAAAAATCTCAGATCTTATTCTTGAATTAATTTGTGCCCTCTGTGTCTCTCCATTTCTTCTTCCATCTATCTATCCAGGCATTTATTCAACTACTATTAAGACCCTACTATGGCACCAAGTAGTCTCTGATCTTTGCTCTGAGACATACACAAAACATCAGTCCACTCCTAGCTTTTTAGAATGTACATTCTCTTAGGGGACACTAAGACAATAGTCATGTTCATATACTACGGAATCAAACTGCCTTACGTCAGAATCTTGGATCCATCCCTTCCTGTAACTTTAGACAATTTACTTAATCTCTCTGTGACTCACTTTCTCATCTGTAAAATGTGGATGATAATAGTACATACTTGATAGATGCTTTGTGAATATTAATTAGGTGGTGGTACATGTAAGCCTTAACATTGTGCAAAACCTTTAATAAACCCTCAATAAATGTTAGCGTTTATTATTGTCACTATTTTTATTAATAAAAACTGAAGGGAAAGTTGCTGTAACAAGGCTTCACATGTTAAGAGCCAAGATGAGTCATCTAGAGTTATAGTGATTCAGGGAAACTGGGCTTTTCTAGAGCCAGACTACTGAATATCCATCCCAATGCAAACACAGGCCTGGTGTTTGTGAGTTTTGCTGGTAAAACTGATTATGATAGGTGATGGCCCTCTAATAGTAAGCCAAGAGATGTGTCTTTCTCCTGTTCACAATGTGCAGACATTGTAGCTTTTTGAATAAGGAAATAAGTAATATGCTAGACTCAGTGTTTTGTTTTGTTTTTTTATTTTTTTTAATGTTTATTTATTTTTGAGACAGAGAGAGACAGAGCATGAACAGGGGAGGAGCAGAGAGAGAGGGAGACACAGAATCCGAAACAGGCTCCAGGCTCTGAGCTGTCAGCACAGAGCCCGACGCGGGGCTTGAACTCACAGACCGTGAGATCATGACCTGAGCCGAAGTCGGACGCTCAACCGACCAAGCCACCCAGGCGCCCGCTAGACTCAGGTTTTAAAACACCTTTAAGTCTTATGATGATCTTATTCATGTATCCATGTCAAACCTGACATCTGTTAAGGCCAATTATATAATTTTCCCCATTTATATATTACACGGTCCCAAGTGGAATAAGAATGAACTATGTCTTATTTCAGGGTTCTTTTTTTTTTGATGTATAATAAGTATTCAGAAAATACTTGATCATTTTTTGAAATATAGCTTTTGTTATCAAAGCAAATGATTTAGGAATGTTTGGATCACTTCATTTTATGAAGATGTATTCATTTTGCCACTTTATTCCATCCTTACATTCTGCACCATTAAATCAAGGCTAATTAATTGTTTAAAATGCATGTGGTGCTGTGTTATGAGACAGCAAGGCTACAGGTAACAGCTAACTCATCTCCACTACCGTAGAGTTAAGTACAAAATCAACTGATTGCGATTCTGAGATACAGTTTTCATGATGATTAAGAACTCGATTATTCTCCTGGATTTTGCTTATATATGAACATCACTACTGTGATTCCCATTGTGAGAATACATCATTTACTTTACGTGGAAACATCTTATTTGGCTCTCCTTTGATGGTTTTGTTGTTTTGATCATATACTATGATTATAAAGGCCAAGGAGCCATTTAAACTTGTTTACCTCTCAGAATGAATATTTGATTCATAACTTGGGTAGCTACTAAGCCACATCCATATTTACACTGGGCCCTAATGAAATGGCCGTTTGCAAGAATTGGACTGTAACTGCACTGATGCATGAGGGACAACAAATCTGCTTTACAGGTTACAATTTACTGGTATGATTTGCATGTGCCAGTGATAGGAAAGACCCCTTTGTCTTTGGAGGCTTGGCATTGGCCTGGCAGAATAGTAAGGATCCCGCTGCCTGTTTATTCTTTCCTCAGAGCAGGATGTACCCCTTCTATTCATTTTCTGAGCATCCTGCAAACAGTACTGTTATCAGAGCTACAGTTGAGATGAAAGGGATCCCTATTATGGACCGTACTGAAAATCTCCACAGGACACCACTCTGGTTGGATTAGGCTGTTATGAAGGCATTGACTCTCCAACTTTAGACACAGAAGGGAACTCTTAGTTCTGTATTGTATTCAAGGTGGTCTTGTCTATTCTCTTCCTTACTGCTTTCACCACTGAGGGCGTTTTAAAACAAAGTCAAGTTCCATTTATTCTAAATATTGGAAAATTAATTATACTGGTTCGAGGAGAGATGCCATGCTTCATGTTTATCGTATGCAGATTCTGTACATGTGTATATATGTATGTCCATATGTGTGTATGTATTAGATGACGACTCAGGTGGAATTACAGGCTGTCCCTTTCTCCTAAGATAATTTATGTGAACAATGGTATCATTAATACAATTTCACCTGATTCTTCACTTGCAGGTTTCAAGAAATGCTTGCAAAGTGTGAGGTTCACAAAATTCACCTGGTTGGCAACTGCATGTGTGTGTGTATTTTCCAATTCCCATTTAAACTCTTAATGACCTTTTTAAAGTTTACTTTAGCATTTTGATCCCAGAAAAATGCATGTTTTTATTGATAGGGCTATTTATTACCCAAGGAATGTGAAATAAAGGTATAAAAATTTGTTTTCTGGATGGAGCATTCTTTAACATGCATAATGAGATTCCTCCCCCCACCCCAACCTTTTCTCTCTCTCCATTACATCTGTTTACTTAGAGAAGTAATGCCTGCTCATATTTTAGGCTTGTTATTTTTATGACTTTATTATGCACTTTTCTTACTTTAATATGCACCACAGTTGCCCCATTTAACAACACTTTCTGTATCCTTTTACTGAAGTTCAATCTCCTTGGGAATCAAGAGCAAAAACAAAGTCATCCATCTTCAACAAATATACAAGATTACTCCTAATGATAGTAGTAAGTACAAAATTGGTGATGCTCTCCACGAGTAGAATTCCATTTAACTACCAATTTCCAAGGAGGCCAAGGATATGAACATAACCATTTCAGAGAACGTATTGTATTTTCCTTCTTTGAGATAATTCTGACAAAGGGGTGTTTCACCTTACATCTTAGATCACATGATGGTGAGAAAACTCTATAGCTTAAAGGATAGGAGTTTATTACGGTAAGTATAAAATAGAACAAAACACTTGGGCTTCTACAGCATTTTACGGGAAAATCTCTTCTGACCCTTCTAGAAACAGTCCCTTTGGTAAAGTCCCCATTTTATGTTGGTTTGCTCTGTCATGGGTGTAGAGTTATAGCTTGAATAAATTCTTCTTGAGGGTTTGAAGGTTGGCATGGGAATGCCTTTCTTTCCTAGATCTTATAATGGATGTGTGTAATTCGTCAAGTGTGGAACATATGCCTTGCTTTATTCACAAACTTTTAGAGAAGTTAATTGCCAGCCATCACCTTCAAAATCTGGCACCAGATTTTGATATTTAAATCAGTTGAGTAAGAATTAGTCAGTATTTAATGCTTTGCAATTTCTTCCTAGTAAATACATTAATTTATTATCAAAATGAAATTTATTTCAATAGCATTTTAAGTTTTTTAAAACTTAGTATTATGCTTCATTAAATATCTTGGTAAGCATTTTAGGTTTTCACTGTATCTACATTTCAGAGTAGATTGTGAATTAAAGACATAAGTAGGCTGCCAGATAATATTAGTTTGTAAAAATTTTATTTACGTTTTATTTGAGTAGCATTTAATGGAAAAATGTTTTCTGTATGTTCATTAGATTTGTGGTACTTTTATGTGTAGAAAAAAAGCATACTATCCTCCATGTGTTTACTTCATAGAGAAAAAAGTTTAGAACTACAAAACAAACTTACTTTTATTTATTCCATCTTGTCCTCCCTTTTAACTGGATTGTTGGCGCTTGTCAATGCCTTGAAAACACAAAAATGCATTGTGCATTCTCCTTTTACGACTTCTGGTTATTAGGTCTTCATGAAGACTTAAAAATAGCATCTTTCTTTCTCTAAGACACAAATAGCATCTTTCTTCCATTCCTGATATTCAACTGTTGCATAAAAGAACAGATATATGATATTGGATGAAATATCAAAAGGGAAACCTTTTCTTGGTTCATAATAACTGTTTCTGGTACTCTTATAATCATCAGTCTAATTTTGAGAATCAAAACTGAGCTGCCCTCAAATGTGTTTTTCACTGGATAAAGCAAACATGTTTGATGTACAAGAGTTATTGTTAATTACCTTGTGTGTAAGGTATTTATCAATTAATCAGTCTTAGATTTTTCCACCAAAACCAGTTTTCTTCTGGGCATGCATAATAGAAAAACACATTATTCGGGGCAGAGAGTTGTTTTGTACTTCCTCTTAAACAATTCATTCAAAGTTAGATAAATTTTAAGTTCTTTTATTTTTAAGTGGACTGGCTGTATTTATTCCACTTTGCTTTTTCAGATGCAAATGGTTAAGTGTTCTGCATTCTAATCAGTAAAGAACCCGGTGACTAAATCATAATTTAATGATCTCTTCCTAGAGTGGTAATGATGCAAAATTTAGATCTGAAAAGAGAATTCTCATTTTTATCTAATTGGGCTGATCTTTCGGCAAAATCTCTGCAGGCTTCTATAGTTGTGCTAATAATAAAACACTGGGTGAAGCTGACATAATGAAAGATGCTATATTTTACTCAGGAATACAGATAATTAAAACGTATCTTCATATAAGAAATGACATTTTTGTGCATGTGATAATGTTCATTTTTTATTGAATTAGGGGAATTGTCAGTTTTACTAGATGTAAGAAGTAGGCGTTTTTGGTTTAAATGGTCTTATACACTTTGAGTAAATCGAAAGAAAAATAATCTTTTATGTTTACCTAGCTATGTACCATTTCCAGTGTTCTTTATTTCTTTCTAAAGATCTGAGTTTCATCTGGTATCATTTCCCCTCAGCTTTAAGAACTACTTTCAGCATTTTTTGGACTGCAGCTCTGATGGCTATAACCCTCTTTAGTTTCCTTTATTTGGAACTATGTTTATTTTGCCTTCATAATTGAAGAATATTGTCACTGAATCCAGAATTCTAGGTTGATTTCTTTTTTTGCTTCAGCACTTTAAACTTGCTCTTTACCTGTATGTAATGTGCTGCTTTTCTCTGTCTTCTTCCCAGGTTTTATTTTTATCTTTGCTTTTTTGAAAACTTGATTATTATGCCCTTAAGTGGGGCTCTCTTTGCATTTATCCTGCTCAAAGTTTACAGAGATCCTTGAATCTATAAGTTCCTGGCTTTCACCACATTTGGTAAAAATTTCTGCCATGATTTCTTCAAATTTACTTTTATGTTCCATGTCTCTCTTCTTTTGAGACTCCACTTACATACATATTAAATATGTTAATGCTGTATTCATTTTTCTGCCTCTAATCTCTCTTTCATGCTGGAAAATTTATATTGATCTAGCTTCAGATTCACTGACTCTTTTCTCTGTCATCTCTAAACTGCTATTAAGCAAACTGAAAAGTTTATATTTTTATCTTATATTTTTTCATATCTAGAATTTCCATTCAGTTTATTTTTTTTTATTTATTTATTTTTTTTTTAGAGATTTTATGTCTCTGCTTTGGTTGTCCTAATTTTATATTCATTGTGAGAATATCTTATTTCTATGATCATAATTATATTTGTGCTTTAAATTCCTTATCCACTATCTTCAATGCATGGATCATATCACGGTTGATCTCTATTGGCTTCTCTTTGGGTGCAGATCACATATACTTTATCATATGTTGAGCCATTTTGAATTGTTTCTTGGGCATTATACATAGTCTGGATTCTGTTATGTTCTCCAAATAATATAGATTTTACTTTTATTTTTCTTATCAATTTTATTACCATAATAAATGTAGATAAGATCAAACTATAGTCTCCTTTGTAGCGGATGGTTGACATCTCAGTTCATTTCTTTTGGAGTCTCGGCAGAGCTGTTTCAAGACTTTCCTACTAATGTGTATTTCAGAGGATAGCCAAAGATGGGGCAGTGTTAATACACAGAATCTGGGGTTCCTTCTCCCTGGCTCTCTCCTTTATGGGATTCCCCCTCTTCTTTTTTAGTTGGTCTGGTTGTACAATCTCTGTTCTCTGTTTCTTCAAGTTTTCTTTGCCTATTTTACCCATTTAGCATGGACAGATTGGGTCCTGCCCTCCAGCTCAAACCTGTAAACCAGGAAACTCATTCAATGTTGTCTCCTTCCTCCAACTGTCTCCCCTCTCCAGTACTGTTTGTTTGGGATCACAGTGCTTTCAGGTATTATGTTTTATATTTTTTCTGTACTTTGTAGTTTTTTTACTTGCAGGAAGGTTAGTTCTGGAAAAAAAAAAGACATTACTAGAGGTCTACAAATTCACATTGGAAAGAATTACTAATTTTTATGCTTGGTAACTTCTGTATGTCTTCTTCAGAAAACTGTATCAGAATATTTTGGGGACCCTGGAAGAGTTCAGATTTTCATCATTAAATTTCCTTCCTTATTCATATTTGAGAAATTAAAATCTGCTTAATTTTAAGAAACTTTGAAGATGGCTTCTATGTGCAAGATAGGAAATCCTGCAAGTGTGTTTTATATTTATATTAGTGTGGATGTACGGAGCTATAGGAAACAGGATATGAGCTGATAAATTTTGCCTGTGTGGGGGAAACACTATATATGGGCAATAATAAGTGTTATGTAAAACTCATGCCTGCTTATGAGCCCTTAAATATTTTATGACGAGCTGCCAAAAAACTACCTAAGTGAGGTCCACATCAAAAAAGGTGGCAGCCCCTGGGTTATCCTGGGTTTCTGGGCTGCTACATTGGTTTACGGCACAGCGGGGGCAGTCCATGTCAAACGACCTCCATGGTGAGGAGGGATCTGCTGGTATGTGGAAGGCCCTCAACTACTTTGTAGTGCTCCCTGGCCTGGGAGTGAGCAGGCTGAACATCTTCCTGAAGTCACATCATGGAGAGAAGAAACCCAAGTTGATCGCCAACCCCCATCTCGGCATCGGGTCCAACCCCTTTCCCTGGGGAGATGGTAGTCCTACTCTATTCCATAACTGTCACGTGAATCTACTTCCTATCGGCTAGAAAGTTGAACAAAGTGAACCTGGACCACTACCTAGTGGGAACCACGGCACTGGTTTGGACCATGACTCTGCATACAGACAAGTTTACAGGACCTTAAGCTAACCTTGCTTGCTTGTATCAAATGATGACCAGGATACTGATCTTCCATCCCTTTGCTTATGGCCAGAGATGGCTTAAATCAATAACTTAGATTGGTCCACGGGGGATAGAGGGGACACACCAAAAAAATACCTGACTGAGAAAGTTGCAGAAGCTTGAGGAACCAATGCCCATAAGATGAGGGAAATATTTCTTATCAATATAAACAGGAAATTCAGAACCCTTGTTGTGGTGTATTGTACTGTGGCATGGAGTTTAAATGCCTTATTGGGTTTGTCTGTTTACCATATTCTTTTTTTTTAAGGTTTATTTTTATTTTTATTTATTTCTTTAATGCTTATTTTTGAAAGCGAGAGAGGCAGAGGTGGGAGGAGTGCAGAGAGAGGAAGAGAGAGACCATCTCAAGCAGGCGCCGCATGGTCAGCACGGAGCTGGATGTGGGGCTTGAACGCACAGACCGTGAGATCATGAGCAGAGCTGAAATCAAGAGTCAGACACTTGACCGACTGAGCTACCCAGGTCCCCCTGTGTACCATATTCTGAAAAACAATATGAAAAAAATAGATTGATAAAAAAATAATAAAAAGGTTTTAAATTTAAAATATAAAGACATAGATTGACAAGTCTCATTTAACCTCTGAAAGACAATAAATTCCATGCAATGCCTGTGAATAACTGAGTTTGTGAAAGAAGATTTTACCTCCATTTTGACCTCAGTCTGTACTTTCTAATAGATTGAGTTCTTTCCAGCTAATTTTTTAACTCAGGCAAAAGACCTGGTGTGCAAAGTATCCCATGATGGGAACACAAACCTCAAGCAATAACAACAGCCCTGACATCAGCAAGACCCCATGTGATTGACTCCAGGACGACTAATGTGAACTTTACTGCTCACCTGCAAGTACCCACTGACCTTTGTCCTGCATTGTCCTTATATAAACCTAGAAGTACTTTCAGCACTTTGGAGACCGTCTTTGAGATGTTAGTCCACAATCTTCCAAGTGTTGGCCTCACTAAAATAATCCCTTTTTTGTTTCACTGCCACTAATCTCTCAGCCTTTGGATTTTGTCAGTAGCTGGCTGAACATGTTCTGTTTGGGACCCCCAGAGCCAGGTGCTCTTGCCCCCTGGGGTCTCAGTTACATTTGGGTCTGTGTTAACACAGTATATCACATATTAGCAATTTGTGATTTAAATGCATGTCTGCTAATTAATTTATTTTGTAGGAAACAAAGTCCATTGAAAGTGTGAATTATGGCCCCTAAACACGATGGCATGGAAAGGACTAGTTGTTCCATGGCTCTTTTTAAAACTGCTAAAAATATGCCCCCCCCCCCCCAAACGTACCATTATATTGTAATTAAAAAAAAAAAAAGCACCTGGGTGCTCATTCAGTTAAGCATCTGACTCTTGGTTTCATCTCAGGTCATGATCTCATGGTTCATGCGTTCAAGCACTGCATCAGGCTCCATGCTAACAGTGCACAACCTGCTTGGGATTCTCTCTCCCTCCGTCTCTGTGCCCCTTTCCCGCTCTCTCTCTCTTTCTCCTTCTCTCAAAATAAATAAAGTTAAAAAAAAAAAGCCCCCATGCATGTTTAGATTTATGCCAAACTTTAAACTAAGAACAGAAGGATGGCAAATATCTAACATGTGAGAATCATTTCTTGTGTAATATCAATGACAGGCATCATTAATAATCACTTTGTTTTTTTTCCAGCCAAACTTAGATACCTGGTTGGAACCCTTTGGACATAGTATTTCAAGGAGTCACTACCAGTCAGAAGAGTTATCTCATGAAAGGAAGACTTTTTGTCTGAAGAACCTATTCAAAGGGAATGATTTTACTTAGGAATCTATGGCAAATAAAAATGATTTTGATGTCAGGAATCAGGAAACTAAGTCAAACTAGTTGGTTACTGTATTTTTTCATTCACTTAGCTACCTAGTCAAGATGCATTTCAGTTTAAGCTTTTAATACACAATAAGATTTCAGCTATTTGAAGAACTAGGTCTTCAAATAAAGTGTCAAGTATCCGTCTTTTCTTTTCCCTGCGGTGGTTTTATTCTCAGGCATGCTTCTTCTAAGTGGTGGTAAGCAGCCACCTTCTCTATATCATGCCTCCTGAGCAATCTTGTGCTTTTTCCTGATGGTTCAAGCATACATCCCTTGTAGATCTTTCAGTAGCTACTTCTGAGTTTGATGCTTTTCATTGCTCTAATCACCATAGACAGAGGGATGGGAAATATGTACCTGTGTCACTTACCTGGACTAGCAGTAGATAGGGAGTATTGGCATCAGCCTCTGTCAGCCCACATAAACATAGATGTTATTTCCTAGGATTCGTTGACTTGTACAAAGGTCTAGAAATGGTGGGCAAGCAGAAAACAATGGAAACCTATTGTACCATCCATTCTTATTTTTCTTGACTGTTCTGAAATTGTTCTGATAATAGAGATTACAGTGGCATTAATTAGGTAAAAGACTAAACGGTTATAATATAGACACTGGCTTAAAGAATAGGGAAGTTCACTTCTTTATGGTAATATGTGGGCTCTGATTCCTACAGTCACCAGGGACTCGGGATGATAGGAATTCTTTTGTCATCATCAACATGCATATTTCATTCTTTGAGGCTAGCTACAAGGAAAAAGAGGAGTGAATCTAGATTATCTTTAAGATGACCTTGTAGTTGTCAATAGGATTTCTCCTCATGTCCCTTTCTTGAGAACCTAGCGGTGGAGCTAAACTTGGTCACAAGGGTAGGTGGCTATGTGCCCAGGAAGTAAAAGAGAACAGATTGCAGGGTGAGGGGGTCAGGGCAAAGAGACAAGCAACCAGAAGCCTGCCACAAGCTCTTAAATGAAGGAGAATTAGTGGGCCTCTCCTTTTTCTCTAGCATTTTTCCTTTATCCTGAGAGTGGGACAACACCAATTTCCAAAATCAATTGGACAAAATAGATGGAAGAAAAGGATCAACTAAGACCCTCATTTCAGCTATTTGTCTCTCTAAAGATTAGCCATTATTCTTCTGGTATCATTCACCATCTCACTATTCAGCATTTATCTTGTTGGCTGTAGCAGAATTGGAATAAATACAATTGTCCTTCAAGATGGCAGTGGCCTGTCATTTCTAAAATCATACATGATTAAGAATATATGGTATTAATTATTAATGAGATTAAGAATATATATATATGTGTGTGTGTGTATACATATATATAAATTCTAGGCTACTAGCCTGTTGTACAATCTCAAGAAAGTTTCTGAACCTTGCCCTCCTCAAGTATAAAAGGAAGAATATGCTTTCTGAGGTAAATTCCAGATTGAAAAGATTTTATATTATGTTGGATATAGAGAGGTTTAAATGAAATTCTCATCCTCCAAAAATATGAGAACTTTTTCCAACAAATATGAATTCATACTATAAACCTGTTCTCAGGCCTTTGAGATAAGAATCACCAATAGGAGAGTAAGCTAGTCATAATGGGCATTCGAGCATTTCTGATTGGAGGACCAGAAATGTTTCTGATCTTTTACAAGTAATCAACAAATGCCTTAAAGTATGAGGTTTGATAACACTTAGCATGATCATAGGTACATAAGTATAATGTTATTAATGGCCATAAATTACCTAGCCCTTTAAAAAATCCATCTAGTGAAAATATCTGGTTCAGTGACCTCTAAGGCTGAATCACACGTATTAATGATCCAGGGCGCGAAAGACAAGATTTCACCTTTTTATTTGTTTCAGAATGATTGCCCTTTGATTTTTAATACATGTCTTTTTGTTCTTGTATTAAAGGGCAAGTTAAAGGAGTATCGACACTGTCGGTTTAACTCTGCAGAATTAATATGGTCTTCTTTAGCTTTCTTAATATCCAAGCTGAGGGTAGCTGCTTTGCACTTCCAAGGTTGCCTTTGAGGACCTATCCCTCAGTGGAACATCGTGCTTTCCTTTATTACAGTAGTTGGCCAGAAAACCCCTGTGGATGTGTGACTATTCAGAACTGCTAGACTGAAATGCCATTTCAAAAACTACAGCTCTTCTGCTAAACAATTTTTCTAGGAACACTGCCATATCACTAGCTACTCGGCTTTGCCAAAAGGCAATACTCCTCCAATGGTCCCAGCTCTGGGAATGATACCAAATGATGGTTCAAGCTGGGGATAGGCAGTAAATCAGCAGTAAAAGCTGAAAAATACTCCAGCTTTTAATACCCTTTCTCTTTTTTCCAGATGACTGGCCTATCTCTCCCACCTTCTGCTTCTATTCATGTAAGACTTCCTTTCTCCCCTTCATTTGTGGTTTGATGGTCGTATTTTTATTTTACATGGCCTCGCTCAATTGTGAGTGATAAATTCACACCTTTCAAAGCTAATGCAGCCCTATTTCCATGTGACTGGTAAGAATCTAGTCTTTCTCTAGCACTCACGTGCAACTGTGTGATGCCTGATAGATTAGGATTGTTGAATGGGAACTGAGTCTGAACAAAGTGTCAGACAGGAGGATGGGAGCCAAGAGAGGGTTTCAAAGCAGCAGCAGAAGGTAGCTTCACCAAATATCCACTCTGGTTGAAGGCTGCCTTCTGGTCTTGGGCTCCAGCCTTTCAGGAATCTGATGCTGTGAGCTGTTTAAGTTCCTTGAGTCAGAAAGCCTACATTTGTTACCTGCCTTTGGAAATGTGTGTGTGTGTGTGTGTGTGTGTGTGTGTGTGTGTACATTTATACATTATCCTATGTTATCCTTGGAGATAACATCTATGAGGTGTTTCTTGGATGTGGAAACTTAAATCATCTGCTTCTCTTTTTCATTTCTTTAAAAAGGCTTACTTAGTTGCCTGAAATTCTCTGTTTTAAATATTGTTTTCCTTTGTTGGTTAACCATTTGTCTTCCTTCCTCCATTCCTTCTTCCCTTCCTCTTTCCTGCCTCCTTTTTTCCCTGTGTATTTTTCCCTATTTCCCTCGCTTCAGATTTACTTGACTGGGGTAAAATGTGTTGTGTATATACAGACTTCATGGCTGTCCCTTGTAAGCTTTGGACTTACTATTGGGCTATTATTTCCTCATTTATATGCAGTGTCAGAGACTCAGAAGTCCGTTGTTTCCTTTTGAAGAAAACTCATATTTAAGAATAGACACTTCATCTTTTTGTTTCAAGTATTATGCCTTGGAATCCTTAACACATTTTTGGATATTTGACTTAAAAAGAAGCAGGTAGCCTTGTTGAGTTTTCCACTGTACCCTAGCACCTTGAACACTAACTGATCAATACTAGGATCTCATTTCTTCTTTCCCTATATATCTTTTAATAATGATCTTAATGTCAAGCAAACAAATCATAGAGAAAAGGAGAGCTCTATGTTGAAGAGTATTCTGTTGGTCTGGCCAGGAATGAGTTCTGAATCTTTTGTTCAGAAAATGTTTACCCAGACGGTGCTCACCTTCTGAGATCAACTCAGCTTTTGTGTCTCCTTGACTTTGGAAGTGTTTCCCTATATTTTCCCTGTAGGAATTTTATTCAATATTCTATCTTTGTTCTACTTTACAAAACATGCCATGTGAATAATGATGCCCCGGGCAAAGAAATTACTACTCTAGCAGTACAATTTAAGCTCAGGACAAATCCTGCCCTCACTTGCATTTGCAATTTGCAATGCAGTCAGTAAGAATTGGGCCCACACATGAACTGACAGAATCAGGGCTCCAAGGTTAGCAATTATTAAAGTTTAAAAGTCCATTAATTCATTTTCAAAATATTTTATTCAGTTGCTTCTGAAGCAGAATTCTGAATTGCCTTCCCTCTTGCTGCTATTATAGTGGTATCCAACTCTGAGGGGAGCTCACAGCTCTAAATGTCCTCATTGTTCAAGCACAAGAGGAGAACAAAACCCGACTGTAAAGTCAATCTTACTGCCTTAGTGGAGTAAAAATTAGAAGTCAATGATTCTCTTACCATCAAAGAGAACTTAAATTCAACAGAATTTTTTAAGTGGTATTGCGTGAAAAAAAAAAAAAACCAACAAAAAAGATGTATAAATAACTTACTCTGCAAAAGCCTGTAACTTTTCCAAATCAATTTTGGAATCCTACAGTAAAATTTACATGCTTTGGTGGAATTGATAAGGGATCAGAAATGGCCTTTTACATTGGAAATGAGCACACCGGGCTTTCTTCTACCGTATAGTAGTGAATTAATACAGAATAGGTACGAAAAAAACTTTACGGAATAATGTGGTAAAAATACAGACCATAGGTATTAAGACAAAAATTTTAAAAGTGGTTAACAGTGAAAGGTGCCCAAATTTATGTATGTAATAATTTGGCAGCTTACTGTAGTAGCATCTTTTGCAAATTAAATAGCAAGCCCCATCACACCTATAAATGGGGCAGGAAAGCAAAAAGAATATTTTTAATAGGTACATGGCACCACACCCTTCCAACATGCAGCCATGAGGGAAAACCAGACCGGCGACCCGTGTCTAGAATATGTACTGAGTGAAACCATCGGGAGGGGGAGGGCTTTTTTCTTTTTTTTTTTAATTCTTTTTTGCAGATAAAAGGGACAGCGATCCTACCTCTTTTGACCATAAATGTTGAAAACGACGAGCGAAGTTTTGGCTTCGTCCCTTGCTTTTCAGCATGGAATACAAAGTCTTAAGCCTGTAGCTCTCCCTGTCCCAAGGGAGTGTGCTAAGGGAGGGAAAATAGGCGGCGTGGGTGAGGGGTGGCGAAGCAGAGCCGAGGGAGAGAGGAGAGGCGCTAGCCAGCCTCTGCCCGGAGGGCGTGGATCCCAGCGCAAGCCAGAACAGGTTCTGCGTTCTCGCGGCCACTGCCAGCAGCGGGCGGGGCCGGGCAGGATCTCCGCGGGCAGACTCGCGTGTGGATCAGCAGCGAGCAGCCGGCAAGAAACTCCCTTGGATCCGCTAGGAGCTGTTGGACCCTGCACGTCTCTCTCCCGCAGCAAGGCAGCTTGGGGGGAGAAGTTTCCCCGAGGGAAGGTACGGAACCGAGCTAAGGCCGAACGCTCAGGTGTGCCTAGGTGGGGGTTAATTTGCATCTGTTTTGCTAGCCCTGCGGGTTCTCCCAGTTCGCCGGGTAGTCAACTCTCTGGGCTTGATGGAAGGCGGATTAAGGGTTTGCGGCTGGGAGGGGTCAACTCACTGTGGGTAGGAAATGGTGCGCAATCTGGGCTTCATCCTTGCCTAAAAGTGGGGTGGCCCGAGGTCCCTCAGCCCTAACCCGGGAAGAGACACCCCCTTTCCCAGCCCCGCCCCCTGGTGGCTGAGGCTGTATTCAAACACAGCTCTGGGTTATTCGGATAGAGTGAATCAGGTCCGCGAATCCTCCGGCTCCCACTTTCTCCTCCTGGTTACGGGTAGGTTGACCCTCGGTCTTTCTTCCAACCCTCCTCCCCTCAGTACTCCCTGCCCCCTGGAGAGGATTCCAGACCCTCCCAGAGATTGCAGCCCTCTCTTTCCAGTAGGGGTTCGGAGGTCTAGCTGGGTTTGGGATCAATCCTGGTCTCACTCTCCCCTGACCCGGACCATCTCTAGGGTCGTAGAGCATTTGTTCTCTTCCGCACCCCATTCCGCCCCTAGCTTGTTCCCATTCTCAGGGGAGAATCCCAGGTACTGGTTGGGGTTCTGTATACGCCGCCTGCTTGGAAAGGGAGCTCTGTGGACAGCAGGGTTAAGGGGGGCAAGAAAGCCGGGAGGTTCAGGACTTCCACCTCCCCAGACCACCGTGGGGGCTAGAAGCCAGGCCGGAGGCGTGGTTGCCATGGCTCCCTGGTAGCTGAGCCGGTAGAGCTAGAGATGCCAGTCACGGATGGTCCCTTCTTCCTCTTTGTGCCTCTCTCTCTCTCATTTTTTTCTTTTTCTTTCTTTCTTTTCTTTTTTTTTTCTTTTGAGAGTATGCGTGGGGAGGGAGAAAGTGATTAATTTGGAGAGCAGGGATTGGAGCCGGGAAGCTGAGAGGCTGGGGGACGCCGGCCCCTTCATTCCCATTCCTCTTGCTCGCTGTGGGAGCCGCACTTTGGAATTCCAGCGAAAACCTGAGGGCCAAAGAAGCCGCTGCCGCGCGGGCCCAGGTACCCACGCCCCGAGCCGCGCCTTGGGGCGAACGCGGGGTGGGGGTCCGGCTGTCAGCGAGAAGGCGGGTAAGGGATGGGGTGGAAGGCGAGCGGCGGAGGGCAGGTGTCTAGGAGCACAGCGGGGCTAAGCGAGGGGCGCTGGGGTTCAGCCCCGCCCTGGAGAACCTTTTGAGGGCACCCCCCCACCAAGGGCCGGCAAGTGGCCGCCTGGGCACGCGCGTGCGTGACGGCGCGCTCTCTGGAACGCCCGTGGTGAGGGGAGGGTGGGTGGGTTGGCATGTGCGCGTGCGCGCGGAGGTGGGCAACTGGTGATCCACCTGGGCTCACGCAAGGCAGAGTCTCTGGCGGCGCCTAGGTGGGTTCCAATTCCAGCTCCAACGTCTGTGATGTGTGATTTTGGACGAGCCATTTAACTCCTCCGGGCCTCGGTTTCCCCTTTTAAATAGTAACGATAATATCAATACCTTACTTTTTGGGTTTTTGCAGGACTGGAATGAGATAATCCAAGAAGATAGTTTAGCCTAGTGTTTAATGCTTAATAAGCACCTTAGTTTAGTTATGATGGGGTTACTGTTATTATTAATTAATCTTCAATTTATTTAGATAGGGTGCATTCTTATTTCTCCGCATCTTTATTTAAGACAAAGTACTGTTTTCTAATTTTGAAGGATACCGATGGATAATCAGTATTTCTGCCCCGTGAAACTACCTGCATAGCTCTGGAGTGCAGCAGATTGGAATATACAAAGTGACCAACTGCTGGTCAAGATGGCTTGTCAGACGTTGTTGGAAAGAAAAACTTAGAAAGCTATTTGGGGAAACTTTTAGTGACAAGGAAAAGAAAGAGTTTATTCTAGAGCTTGTGTGTAAGATTCCATTTCATCTTTCATAGGCTGATGTTCTAGTTGGGTTTGTCTTAATTCCAGTCTCTTGTGATGGACCAGCCTCTGGCTTTCATAATTTAACTTGGTTCTAGAGTCTAGTGTCTAACCCAGCTTCCCTTTTTATGGCCTCAAGTGCTGCAGTGGATTTACTTCTAGTAATGGCAGGGCACATTGTGTAATCATTCCTCACAAGCACCTGAATATTGTCAGTGAATAAATAGAGACAAATAGTTATTTCTTGGCAAGTGTGAGTACTGGCTATGGCAGTTCATTAAAAATCTCTTTCTGGGCAAGTGTTTACCCACATCACTGTAGAAGAGTAGGACTATCATGATTAATACATGTTTTTTTCAGTTTCTGCTCTGTTGCATCTATACTTACAGATGTGTTCCTTAAAAAAAAAAAAAAAAGCTGCAGGTGTTTATTGCTACCTCATGGTTTTATTAGGTGGTCTAACTAACCTAGTGATGAGCAAAACATTCCATGAAGCTAATTGTGAGACTGACAGGATTTGATATTGTGCATAATATGTTTATTACCTTTAAGTTAATTAATCCCATTTACTGAATTAGCTTTAAATACATTTTAAAAATATCACTTACTTGTTAAAATGTAGGCATGTCTTGGTGGATCTGAAGGAAGTAAAACCGGACAGATGTCCCCATCCCCAAGTTCCTTATGATTTTATAAAATAGACCTCACCTTGGAAAATATTTGCTGGATAAACTGTAGTTTACTTTTGAATATTTTGAAGATAGGTTCTTTGACCTAAAATTGCTTTGTTGAAATAATTAGGCTGATTGCTATTTTTAGGGAGAATTAAGTAAGAGTAGTGATCAAGATTGATTTACAATTCTACTAGTTTTTTTTTTTTAATCTCATAAAAGAAAATTAAGTAATAAAGGGGGCCGAATGTCATCAGATTTGAAGGAATGAGTGTCAGGAAGCCTTGTGAGTATCAGTTCAGATAGTAGAGTATTGCTTTAAGTTTGACTTTTGCATGACAACACCCTCTTCTTCACCGTGAATATGTCATCTTTAAAAGGTACCTTGAGGAATTAGTGTGACAGCTTGCCTGAAATTCATGTGATCATTTACATATTGTTTCCCTGGAGCCTTGGCATTAAATGTTTCATTTGTTGGAAATTATTTTGCCCTTTGATTTATGACAGCCAGCAGTGCCATGGAGCCTAATACATTGTAGAAACCAAAATTTGGCTTTTCACTGTTTTGTATTTTCCCCTAAAAATCTAAGCAGTGATGCATATGGATAGCTTAAGTTTGGCCAAAGACAAAGGGTAACATGGAAAATCATGACACATGTGGAGGTACTGAGTCCTGAATTTGGGAAGCTAATTGACATGCAAAGGTATAAGCTAGAGGAGGGAGTTGTCTCCATACTAAGGGTGTTTTCAATGATGTGCTGTATTATCTGATTCAATCAGTGTTGCTTGTTACTTTTTCAAACCGAGACCTAGAATACTATATTTTCAATTATGAACATTTTGATTACAGCTTCATTGTAACTAACTAATTTAGTCTGAAGAGAATGCAATTATTATGGTGATTTACATACAATATGCTAAGTTAACACAGCTAATGAGTGAAAGCATAATATTCTTTCTATTCATTCCTGGAAAAATATTGTGCTAAGCATTCTTTCAAAGAAAAGATTACATTATTCGCCAGCATTTTATGTCTACCTACAAGTAGGATTGGCATTGAGCCATTTTCTCTGCTATTGAAGTGAAATCTCTCACATTTTGGCGACTATGCCTCTCCCCCTCTTTGGGGTGGAAGGGAGAATGGAAACAATTCCCAATTTAATTAGATATGGTGCGTTCTCCTTTCTCTACATCTTTATTGGAGGAAAGATTCTGTATTTTCTAATTTTGGAGGCTGGTTAACACCTTAAACATTACTAATTACTGCAGTTTATTTTATGTGTGTCGCAATAGTGTAGTTAGTTAATTATAGCTTTCTCATTAGCACCATGTAGAGAATAATGAATTAACACATCCCTTTGATCGAAAGAACATCTAAGTTTATCTTCTGAGAATAAAAGTGTTATTGTGTTACCGAAAGTCACTATAATTTCCCCAAGAAACAAATTGGTTGGAATTCTCTAGCACTGGGATAGGAAGCTTGATGAATGAGTTGGATTGATCACAAACAAGAGGGAGTAGAGCTGTGGTTGCTTGGCAACCTAACATTATTCTGCAATTTCCTCTGGTATATTTATCCAGTAAACTAGAAAATTCTGTTTTGTTAACGAATGTTTTTAGTCAGTGCACAAATAGACCATAACTAATTGAGATTTTATGTATTGTGGATAAAAAATGATCCTGCTTACCTTCCTATTGTGTTTAGATAATGAAAATACAAAGAGAATGCATATTGTTTTCAGTTTGTAAAATCTTGTGTAAAAAATGTTATTTTAATTTTCATAATGGTTTGTTCCTACCAAAAGATTACAACTTGTTTATCTCTTCGGAAGTCAGATTATTAGGAGTGTGTGTGTGTGTGTGTGTGTTTATGTATTTATGTATTTATACACAATTTTTCAAGAAGAATCAGAGATAGAATTTGAACTGAGATGAATTCTTCCGAAATTGTGGTTTGTTGCTTGAACTGGCAATATAGGTAAATTGAAGAAGGTATAAATATCCAATCTGAGTGATACTAGCAGATGATGATAATAATAAATGTACTGAGTTTGACAGTTATAGACCTGTGCTCTGTTCTTTGACCAGAGTTTCTTTTCCTGGTGATCATAATCATTCTCCCTTCTGTTGCATCTCATTTTCACCATAGTTGCAAAGTAGGAGCTCAGCAAATCCATCATCTGCCCATCTTCTAATCTAACTCTCCCCAACTCCAGGGTTTGGGATAGAACACTTTGCTATTCAGCCTGTGAATTTTAGTGTGCATCAAAATTCCCTTCTCAGATCTTAACTTTCTTGAGGGAATACGTTCCATTTTATGCATCTCATAAACCTTATATTGTGTGGCACAGTGGGAAGGAAGCAAACTGGTGTGGTGGTTAAATGCACTGGCTATAGTAATCAGGCTGCCTGGGTTCAAAATCACAGTCTGCTAACTCCTTGGTATGTGGCCTTGGCTAAGTCATTTTAATCTAACACTGATTTCTTCTATGAGATGGAGGTTAATATACATGCCCAGCTTGTGTGTGTTATTATGAACATTATGTGGGGCAATCTATATAGACAGTTTAGTAGAACTTATTAAGCACTCAATGAATTCTGGCTTTTAATTATAATTATTATTATCCATCTATTCCATATTCAGTTTATGAATGGATAAAGATACAGAGATGTGCGTGTATACCTATGTATATGAATCAGTGTGAACCATCATCATGGCACAATCAAATGGAAAACTGTTGATACTTACATCAATTATGCACACATAGACTAATAGTGGTTGTTCCACATACTTGAAAGATTCTAAGAGTTCTGGTTCTCAGGCTTGACTGAAATGAGAATCACCTGGAGATCTTTGTAAAACTACCAGCCCAGATGAATCCCATCAGCATCCCTGGGGATGATGACTAAGACTTGTGGATTTTTGAAAGCTTTTGGTGATGGTAATGTACCTTGGGGTTGAGTACCACCAACATAGATTGGGGTAGACATTCTTTAACATCATGTTGGCCTGAGGCATGTTGGCCTTGGTGTTGTGAAATGTGGTTGGAAAAGAAAAAGAAAAAAAAAGCTTTGGCAAACCTCTGAGGTTTTTCTTACTAATCCCTTTGGTTTAAACAGCACTTTATTCTCTGAAGAGCTCAAATGCACTTTTCATTTACTGTGTATTATTTCATTTCTCAGCCAAATGTCTCTGTGAAGATGGTAGGAAAGAAGTCATTATCCTGATTTTGCAGATGAATGGAGTGAGCCCTACTGAAATTAGATGATTTGATTAGATTCATACATTTCGAACAGACCCAGATAGCCAGATTCCTGTTACTTTCGAGTCTGGATGCTTCTGTGTTTTACCTCAAGTTTTCAAATAAGGGAGAGAGAATTATATTTTTAGGACTAAATGTGTAATAAAGGGATGCTAGAGATGTGAATTTCTACCTTGTTGTAATTACACACTGCAATGAAAAGCACATTTTTTTTTTTTCTAAAGAAGACTCTATTTAGGATCCAAACCCTGAACCTAGCCTACACATGTGTTTTGTTAGGAGTGTTTAAGAAATATTTCAGCCAATATGTAAAAACCAGGGATTTTACGTAAAAATTTGTATTTCTGATTTATCTTAAAAACCTTGATGTTCTCACAGTCTTGAACCTGAGTGTCCAGAGAGTGCTGTTGGCAGTCTTAAAGGACCCAGAGTTTTGTGTCTTCTCCGGGTAAAACTTGGTCTCTTCTTGTTCTTACTTTTATTTTTTTCTTATGTATAAATCATACTCAAAGGGGTTAATTGAAGGGAGTTTCAAGAAGCAACCACATCTTTTTAGACAGGCTTGAGAGAACTCAAAAAGGGCTGCTGAAGAGCTGCCCCTCATCCAGTGAGAGAGACAGTAGATGAGGGAAGTTACTAAGGAGGTGAGAGCAGTAGCCTAGGGAAAGGCCACCAGACAGGACCTGTGGCTGTTCGGAGAGAACCAGCCAGGGTCAAGTGGGAGATGCAGATCTTCTCTTTTCTCAGAGTAGCCGAACCAACCAGAAGTCAGACGGCAGGGGAGCCTGATTGGTCTGCAGAGACTAGTTTCCTCTGCACAGAGGAGGATGGAGGAGGGTTGAGAATGGATTGGAATCTGGAAGGTTAATGAAGAACATTCAGCACACCTTGAAGCCTTAAAATGTATGGAACAAGGGGTAATGAGGAAGGAGAAGGTTTGAATTGCCGAAAGTGGAACAAAATGGAGAACCATTAAATGTGCATTCAGTACCATCTTCTCCCACTTTCCTTGGTCGTTGCTTTCTTTGCCCTTCTTTCATTTCCCTAGGTGGACATGCTCCCATTCAGAGGTAGGTTTCAGCTGCAGCCTCCAGACTTCCAAACAATTTTGTCCGTTCCCCTGCATATAATCTCCCCTTTCCAAGATGAGAGCTGATACAGCACAGACACTAATGCAAAAGGCTTATTATAGCCTTATGGTAACAGGTTTGCATTTTTAGCAGAAGTTCTTCCTTCACAAAAGCTTTTGCTGTAAGTGGTAAATGTAAGACTAGTGATTGCAGATATTATGCCTGCGAAGGAGACACACCCTCAGATAACAGTCCAGCAACTTAAAGTCACTGTAACCTGGACATTTGAATCTCTGGAGCAGTACCCCTCTTCTTTGGCATAGTGGCAGTAGAGTGAAGAGGGTGAGGAAATAGATCGGGGGGTGGGGGGCATTGGTAGCCTATTGATAGGAAGCATTTGTGTTTCCTGGGGCTAAGGGGTGAAATCCACAATGTAATAGTAGGTAAGGAAGGAAGGAAAATGTGGCTTTTTTTGTTTGTTTGTTTGTTTGTTTGTTTTGGTCATTCCATGTAGTTAGAATTGATTGTGAGTTCAGTTTGTCATCACATTGAAGACCTTTGCTAAAGAACGTAAAGGGACAGAATATCAGCTTATTATGGGATGTTTTGTGTACTGATGTGTTCAAAGGACACAACACATCTCATACATGCAAAATTGCAAGGAGAAGTGAATACTGACCTTTTCTAACATACTCAACACTATATTTCCATCTGTTCAGAAGATTACTTTGGAAGATTTCTATTAAAAAGAAAAGTTATTAATGTCTTACATTATTTGGGTGCTTTCAGTATTTTAGAGATTTTCTTTTTACCATATCTGATTTGATTTTTACAGTGATGTGCTGAACAAAAAGGAATAAATCGTTAGCCTGTTTTAAAAACAAACAAAGACAACTGTAAACAAACAAATACGGTCTAATAGCTGGTTAGGCAGTGGTGAAACCAGAATTAAGGCTTAGATATCCTGATTTGTACCCCAGCTCAATACCCACACTAGTACTTTTAGATTTTATTTGAGACACAAGAAAAATACGGTATAAATGAGTTTTTTTAAAAAGTTAATATGTAAACCGAAGGATGTAATGAGTTTAGGGGAAATAATGAAACCTTAACCAGTTATATTCCAAGGTTGAATGTAGCCATGACCAAACATAAGGAGATTTGATTTTCCATAGCTTCTTTAATTCAATGATGTATTGATTGATTGGTTAATTGATTATAGGTCCTATGAGATATTGACCAGTCATTTTAAAAAGCTTTTATTAAATAATTGCTTTATCCTACAGACAGACTAAGGCTGTGTGCCAGGCTGATGCTTAAGTAGCCACCACCTATTAAATGTTTATGATATATTTTGCATTCTCTGCGTAAGTCATTTACGTGAAGTACTATTATTTGTTTTGTTTTTTTTTTTTTCAGTTAAAAATTTTTTTAACGTTTATTTATTTTGAGGAACTGGGGGAGATAGAGCATGAGTGGGGGAGGGGCAGCAACAGAGGGAGACACAGAATCTGAAGCAGGTTCCGTGCTCTGAGCTGTCAGCACAGAGCCGGATGCAGGCTTGAACCCATGAACTGTGAGATCATGACCTGAGCCGAAGTTGGATGCTTAACCAACTGAGGCACCCAGACGCTCCGTGAAGTACTATTATTATAATGCCCATTTTGAGCTGGATGGCACAGACATTGTGGGGGTTTTGTCCACAGTCACCCCATGTGGCTTAGAACTGGCAGAGCCAGAACTCATCCAGACTGAAACTCAGAAGTGTCTGATTCCCAGCCCCAAGTCCCTAACTGCTACCTTGCACCCCCTTTGATTCTTTCATACACCATCAGCACCCTGTGTTAATTCAGGGTGTACTCTAGGTAGAGAGGCTTATAAACAAGAGAAATTTATTTCCTATATTTCTGGAAACTGGAAGTCTGAGGTCAGGGTGCCAGCATAGTCTGCTTCCTCTTGTGAGGGCCTTCCTCCTGGTTGACTTTTCATTGTGTCTTCACAAGAATGGCTGAAGGAGGACAAAGGAGCTCTCTGGAGTCTCTCTCATCAGGGAACGAATCCCATTCCTGAGGGCTCCACCTCACTACCTAATTACCTACCAAAGGCCATACCTCCAAATAGTACCACTCTGGGATTTGGATCTCAACATAGGTATTTTGGGGGAAGCCACAACCATTCAGTCCTTTGCCTACCCTTTCTTTTCTCTCTAGGACTTCATTTCCCAAGTGTGCGGTGTTAGTGCCCCCTTGGTTAGCAGGATTCTCTATAGTCTATGGAGAATATTATATTCTCTATAACTATAGTCTTCATCAAGACCTAGCATGTGTCCCTGTTGTTTATCCAAGTTTACCTGTACTGTGTCTTCATTATCTCAGTTAAACATGTGGAAAAGGAGATCTAAAGGATTCTTCTTAAGGTATGACATGAAAATGCATGCTTAATCCCAGGAATGGCAGCATTTAAAAAGACTATCAAAAAGCCTTAA
Organism: Panthera uncia; assembly: GCF_023721935.1. NCBI lineage: Eukaryota > Metazoa > Chordata > Mammalia > Carnivora > Felidae > Panthera > Panthera uncia. The sequence goes on from NC_064816.1 coordinate 40,774,862, forward strand.
TGCAACAGATTAATTGTGAGGGGCTTCCATGTGAGCGATACACTGGGAGAGGAGGATGTTTGTATTCTCTCCAAAGTCTTGTCGTAAAAGCATTTGGTGCCTGACTCTTCCTGTCCCTGGGCACCAGTATATGTAAAATTCAACCTTTACCCTCCCCATAGCTTTTGCTTGCCCTCATTACCATTCTTCTGTCTTGGCAGAAATGTTTCTGATGCTCTGTCATACTGATATGCATGGACTTCCCTCACATCTGGCTGTTACATGTAACCAATTACATTACACGGTTGGCATTTCGACAAAGGTGTGAGTATCTGCCACGTCAGATTAAGATAGGAATAGTTGACTATGGCACATGTCGTAAAGCAGCCTGACTCTTCTTAAAATGACACCAATCTTCATGATGGCACTATCTTTATTCACAGCTGTCAATTAAGGCTTTAGAATTAAAAAAAAAAAAATTAACCCTATCCTAGGCATGGTCAATATATTTGGGATTTTGAGAGGTATTTGATTTCTTGGTTTGGGGTATTTAGAAACAGATGTTATTATTTTCTTTTAATGTACAAAATATAAACAGTGTTTGTATTTTCAGATACTAAGGAATTCCCATTTCTTTTTGTGTAATAGAGGCAAAAATGTTTGCTTTTTGCTTTGCCTAGACAGTTGTTCTCATTTCCTTGGACATGGGAAATGGATTTGTTGTAGGGCTTTTGTTGGACCCATGTCTGCTTCTCTAGAGTACAGTACTTGGCTTCTCAAGAAATATATTCATTTTTGTGTTACAAATCCAGAGACTTACTAAACTTGTTCTGTAAAATGTATCTGATGACACAGTGGAGAATTCATTGGATTAAAACATCTAAGGCATTATACAATGGCAATAAATTGTAACATGGCCCACAATTGTAAGCAAACAAAGAAAAATAATAACAATTTTAACATCTATACACTGCACTAGAATGAATAATAGGCTATTTGGATTATTTTTTATTATTGGCTAATTTGAGATGGATACTATTTTTCTATAAAGGAGATCTGAGTGAATGGATAAAAATAGAAAGCCCAAATAAAGGTGTTTAAATTTGACCTTGATTCAGTTTTGCTTTGTAACGTCTAGCAATTAATTCTCAGTGGTGCTAGATTTCAAAGGGTATCAACAGACCACCTTTCCATGCATAGAAGCATCTGCATGTAATTGTCTTGGGCTGCATTTTTTAAGATAGTTGACTTGCTTGAAATAATACTAAAGGACCACCAATGAGCAATTTGGATTCAACTCGTGTGCTTTTGTGAGTCAGGTTCAAATAAACTGGATTTGACCTTAACCACTAACCCCTGAAAAAGGGGCTGGCAGTCATCACAGTGAATGCCATCCAATTATGTATAAAAATTGATATGAGTCCTCTCTTCCTCTGCGCTGCCTGGGGAGCTAGCAGCCATCTCCTGCTCGGCACCATGGCTGCCCTCAGACCTCTGGTGAAGCCCAAGATCATTAAAAAGAGGACCAAGAGGGACGCCTGGCTGGCTCACTTGGTAGAGCTTGCGACTCTTGATCTTGGGGTTGTGAATTCGAGCCCCATGTTGGGGATAGAGCTTAATTAAAAATAAAATATTTTACTTAATTACATAAATGAAAAGAGGACCAAGTAGTTCATCCAGCACCAGTCAGACCAATAGGTCAGAATCAAGCGCAACTGATGGAACCCCAGAGATGTTGATAACAGGGTGTGCAGAAGATTTGAGGGCTAGATCTTAATACCCAACATTGGTTAAGGGAGCAACAGGAGAACAAAGCACATGCTTCCCAGTGGCTTCTGGAAGTTCCTAGTCCACCATGTCAAGGAGCTTGAAGTGCTGCTGATGTGCAGCAAATCTTCCTGTGCAGAGACTGTTCACAGTGTCTCCTCCAAGAACCGCAGAGCCATTGTGGAAATAGCAGCCCAGTTGGCCATCAGGGTTGCCAGTCCCAATGCCAGGCTGCACAGCAAAGAAAATGAATAAACAGCTTCTGTGCATGTTGTACTTGTATTAGTAATATCATGACACTATTACAAAAATGGTATGAGTCGTTTGAATTGGAAATTGACCTCTATACCTAAAACCTCTTTTGGAAAACTTGCTTACTTCCTCTATTTTCCTGTTTCACCAGCTGTAAACTGAGGACAGAAACATTTACCACTGCCTCCCAGTGTTGGAGGATTAATGAGCTAATATTTGTAAAGTGCTTTGAAGATAAAAGTGCCAGCTATTATTATTACTAATAAACCATTTTTCTCCACTGTAATTTTGGACAGCAGCCATTAAAAACTCATTACTGTATTTAACAGTAAAACAATCTGCTACAGCCCTGTATTTACTGCCTCAATTAAGCATGCATTCCACTTCCTTTGCCCCTCAAAATTCAGAGCTGATGAGGACGGACAGAAAGGTGTATGTTGTTATTTCCCAAGTTCATTTAAATAATGGGTTTAACAGACTGGATGCTTATAGTGGAGAGTAGGTTGATGGTTTCTGCTGAAAACCAGACTATGTCCTTAACGGGAGGCTAATTTGGCTGTGCATTTGGTTCTGTGCCCTATGAAGGGAATGGAGTGCCTACTTCTGGGTTTTTATTCAACTGGATTCACATCACGTTTACTGCCTTTGGAGATTGTATTCCAATGTCCTTAGGGTTGTTTCAAACTGGTTCCATGAATAAAGTACGTTTATTTGAGTAGTCGTACGTGTGTGTGCACACATGGTGGAGAGCAGGCCAGGGTTTGTGCTGTTTATGACTGATGCTAAAAATGAAGTAGAAAACTGAAGTAATGATGCAGCTACTTCCAGTCCACAAATACTGAAAAATAAAAATGGAGGTCTTGAATTATGCAGAGCAGTTCATTAATTTGTAATTAGCGTGTTGTATTAAATTTCTTCAATACTAATTTACTTTGATCTATGTAGATGTCCTAAAATACTGAATGGCATTTCTCACCTATTGCCAAAACGATGCTCATTTTCCCCTATGCTGTTGTACTACTGCAGATAAGAGTAAGAGATTTAAAATAAATTAGTGATTAGAATGACAAGTAAATTTGAAGTGTACTCAATAGCTACCTCCAGTGTCTAAATCCTAAACTAATATCTAAAAGTTGAATGAAGAGGCCTCATAGCAACCTAAATTCACTGAATTCACTACCAGCATTTTCGTATGGAAAGACCTGTCTCAGTGACTACTTACTCTTAATTTAGAACCATTCTAATAAGCATAACGCTCTGTTTTATTTTAGTGGATGACACATATACTTGCAAGTTAGAACAGATGATGGAAATTTTGCAGATTCGTTCACAGACAAAAGAAGTTACAGCTAGCATGTCCTCAGCAAGGGAGGAGAATGGAGAGGCTGGAAAAAGGCAACTCAGAAATCATGATGGCTCTATGTGTGGTCCTGAGTCATTAAGAAGTTACTGCAAAGTAGTTTAAACTAAAAAATATTTTGGTATATCACCTATAGGTATATAAATCATTAATTTGAAAATCATGTGAAATCATCTTTCATACTGACCTGTTTAAGAATGTTACATATAAATACAAAACAGCAATATTAAATTCCCCAAACCTCTTACAAGATGTTCTTCTAGAAGCAAGGCACTAATAACTGTCCAAGGTACTATCGTTTGGAGATAAGATTTCACATTGCAAGCGTGTCATAATGTATTTTTTTTTATTACTATCACTTAGGGAGGCCATGCTTTGTAAATACTATCACCATTCCATTGACTTCTGAAATTGAGCTCATGCTATTTTCATCATTTATTTTTGTTGAATTGTGCATGGGGAATTCACCATATGGCTTTAAACTGTTTAAGACCTCAGTAGGAATGTGCTTTGCATATGAGATTCTTGGGGGAAATACACAAGTTGCTTATCGTTTGGAAGAAAAATACCTGGAGACTTATGTGTAGCTAAGAGGGAAAATGATGAAAAATTAGTTTGAATTGTGACTATGTAGCAATTTATGTAAAATGTAAAGGGACACTGTCGGGTTATCTTTTGGCACATTATTAACCCGTAACTTAAACATCAATTTTATAAATTGCTTTTGTGGGTCATGCTTTTGTGGATTAGGAACTCAGGGAGGGCTAAGGTGTTGACCTACCTGGTGACAACCGGGGTGACATGGTGTTCAGATGGTGGCTTGGCCGGGCTTCCCTAGTGGCCCCAAGATGGCTTCACTTGCATGTCTGGTGTTATGCACATTCAAGCAGAACTGAGTTCTGTTGGGCCCCTCTTTGACCTCTGTTTCTTTTCATGTAGCACATGGTCTTTCCTCTGGTCTCTCAAGTAGGTCATTAGACTTCGTATATGATGGCTCAGAGCTCCACAAGTCCAAGTTAGAAGATTGTTGGTTCTTGTAAAGACTAGGCCTGAAGCAGGTTCAGCCTCCCTTCCACCGTAGTCCAAACAATCAAACACCAGTCTCTTTAATAAGAGAATTCTCTTTAATAAGAGAATTATTAAACCCACTGTGATACCATTTACTCACCACATGACTGATACCAAAGTGGAAGAAAACATGGAACAGGTGGAACAATGCTGTGCCCCAGAGGGACACTCCTTTCTCTTCCTACTTCCTAGATCTCTTAACCGCAGGAGAATACACGACTTTGAGAAGGGAATGTGACACAAGAGTGAACTTTGGCTAGCCAGAGGCCCCCGTGCCTGGAGGGAGAGAGAATAGAAGTGAGAGGCTGTGCAGTGAGTTAGGTGAGGACACTTCAGGCTCAGATTCCTTAGTGGGATGGGCTTTTCTGATGTTCTTTATCTGTCATCTGTTTGCATTTATCCTAACTCTTTTCCATTCATCTTGGAAGTGGGTTGGCCTCAGGAAAACTAAGGGTACCCCAGCAGAGTCAGAAGGGCCATGGTGAAACTCAAATGCTAGGAAACAGGGAGTTGACTACTTAGATTGCACAAGGCACTAGGCTTGAGGAGGGATGGAAAAGAGCCTCTCCGTTTCCTTCTATTTATCTGTCATAGCCTCTAACAAAAAAGGAAGCAGGCTTCATGCACCAAAATGATGATTGTGCATTTGGCTTCAGCCTTTCTTTACCTGTAACTTCCAGAAGCAGGATTGTAATGGAAAGGGGACTAACAGGTGACAAATACTAACATTATTCTCCTATCTTCCTGCAGTGCTTTGCGAGCACAGAGCAAGAAGCAGGTCAAGAATATACAGCAAGGGAGCTGTCTTGGGCTGTTTCTTTCTCTTCAAATGCTCACGGATAATGGATGGAGAACAACTACTGCGGTGCCTGATACGGGTTCAATTTGTGTTCTCAATGCCTCTACTTCTTTCTTTCCTCACACCCTCCCATCATATTCTTCCTGCTATGGCATGCCATTTTTCTCTCAGTGCTTGGGAGCCATGCATACTATTATTCTTCCACCTCTGTTACATTATCCCACCCTTCTGATAAACATGAGTGGATGTTTTTCCCCTGCAGTCTTGCCAAAAACCCTTACAGAGTATTGCACTATATTTGTCATATTTCAAAAACTCTTTCAGCAGGCAAAATGCAATATATGTAACTCTAAAGTGCTATGGTATGGTGAATTTAATTCTATATTGCTAATGTTGGCAATTGCCTTTAAATAAGAGGCACACATAGATATGATTTAATGTGACGTTTATAAAAACAAGGTGCTTAAGCAAGGTGGGTATTAATCCTGTTCAGAGAGGTTAAAGGAACTCATGTTGTCTGATTTTGTCTTAAGGTATTGCAATGACAAATCGTTTAGCCATTGGTAAAATGTTTCCTTGTTCAGAGAATGTAAGATTTTAGATGATACCACCTGTAAAGTCGTATTAAAAACTGTTGGGACTGTTGAAACACAGGCAATCCTCAGAATTTTTCTGTGGTTTCTTTTGTTCTAGCAAAATACATTTTTACTATAGCAAAGAGCACCTCTTGGCCAGTCTTGCTTTAGCAGTTTTCCATCTGTCCTGTGCATCCTTTCTCTATTTTTAACTGACCACAAAGCCTGCTTCACCTTTCTCCTTGACACACCGAGACTTATTTCTCATGAACTATTCTGGATAGTTCCTTGTTCAGCTTTTGAATCATTAGACCACTACAGCCTCCCTCTCCCTGGATTTCTGTCTTTTGTAACTATTCTTGTCCACTAAGGTCTAAATGTCACTGTTAAAATCCCCTTTCTCGCTTGTCACTTTGACCATGATGTCACTTACTTCCCAAAAATTTCCCCTGGTTCCCCACTACTTTTCAGGCCAAGTAACTGTCACACTTGGTTTCCACATTCAGCCGGACTCAGCCTTCATTATTCCCTTCTACTTTCCTGTATCCTTAGAGACCTGTCCTTTTACCCAATAGCTTGCTGTTCCTGCCTTCTTAGCACTCCTGTCTTTCCAGATAGATTTCCTGCTGTTCTTTCTTCTTGTAATAACCGGTCACTCATTCATCTCCCATTCTCTGAGACTCCCTGAAATACACCATCTTCAGTGTTTTTGTCATAATTTACTTACATTTTTAACGGCACATTAAAAAAAATATGTTGCCTTAAGCTGGAGGTTTTATTTCATTACTGTAAATGAAACCCCAGTGTCAGTGGGAAACAAGAGAGGTAACTACAAATGTTAAAACAATGAAAACAGTCCAAGGTCATTAAATGCTAGCTAGCTAGTGTTGCCTGCCAATGGTTCTGGGTTGCCTCCATAAAACAGCAAGATTAGTAAAGTTAGTGTTGTTAGTGTTATATTAGGACCTCCTGGAGACTCCTACTTTTTTGTACAGTCAGAAGGATTACAAGAGACTGCAAAGGGGATGTTCACTTAGGTCATCCCAAAGGACTTCTTAAGATCACCGCAGGACTGAGAACAGTGTCTGGGACATGCAGCCCAATTCAAGGAGGGTGAAGACATCCCTTAGAAAAACTCAACACACTTCTATGCCTTTATCCTATGATGTTCCCGCATTTAACCATTAGATGAAAATTTGTGAAGTTCTTGCAGTGTGAAAATCTCTCTGCTGGATGGATGAATTCCAAGATGAATCAGATACAGTAGCTGGCCTGAAGATGCTTGCAGTTACCACTGAATATATGCCCACAAAATAGTATTAGTGTTAACATCTATGTGGTTTTTGCAGTCTGACACTCTGAAATGTTACAAACCTCCAGTATAATTAAGGACATGTACTCAAGTACAATGTAAAAGAGAAGGACCAAAAATGCCACAAGGAATGTATAGACAGTATATGATCAGAATAGGAAAGATTACTTCCAGTTTATGCACTATTAAAAGTGTCAGGGAAGAGGTAGGATTTGAAAGACAAGGAAGAAATTCCATTGAAATTACCATTTCTCTGTAGCAAAATAAATGTGCAATCCCTAATTAATGAGCAATTAATTTTTAGCAGGATTTATTACACTGTAATCTTGTGCTGTTAGAGAAAACCTTCTTGTGTGATAAAATGTGATTTGATTACCTTTCTCAAGTTCTGAAAGGCTTATTTATCCATGTATTATATAAAACAGGAGCCCTCCCTAATTTGGCATAGGCTTAGAGAAAGCCACACCTAGGTGGAAGATGGGTACCTTCACCGTATTTCTATTTTAGGGAGCCAACCTAATACCTGCTTGATTGGGAAGTCAGGGGATATGGACATCCAGAGCCATCATAGGGATGTTTGAGTCCTATGACCTTGGGACGTGCTTTTCAATTCTGAGGTGACCAGGAAATCAGAGGTTCCCAGCAGAAAAGCACAGCACTTCCCTGGCCATTTAGGTGCATTAATTTCTCCTTTATGTCTCAGCGCACTGCCGACTCTGCTCTGTGGTCCCTTCTAGGACCTGGTTCTCAGTCCTAGAAGGTCAGATAATGCAGAGAAGGCTGTCGTGTGGTTGGTTCTCTAGACTTAATATGCTTGTGAAATGAAGAAAAGGGAAAAAATAAAGGAAAGTAATGATATGGTCATCAAATATTAAGAGCTGATGATGAAATACCAGGATTTTTTAAATTGTTTGTGTAATAGTCATCCATTTTTCAAGTGAAAATATTTTGTGCTTTTCTTAGAGACTTGAGCCCATGTGGTACATTACAAATATCACTTCTAAAATTTTTTTCATTTAACAATTTTTAAAGTTTTATTAATTTCAGTAATCTCTAAACCCAACATGGGCTTTGAGCTCATGACCCCCCAAGATCAAGAGTTGCATGTTCTTCAGACTGAGGCAGCCAGGCACCCCTCCTTTTTGTTTTCTTATTAGCCATACTAACACTTACATAATTGACTTCTTGAATCTTTTATATATTGCATTTTAATTACATCAGTAATTTCACTTTTTAAAAAAGGTAGGGAAATGAATATCCACAGTATTACTTAGTGATGACTGTTCTTGCTTCCTATAGCATCTTGTATAATGCATTCTTCTCTTTCATTACTGTGGGTATTTCATTAATACCTAGAAATACAGAAAATATAACTTTTTAAAGTTCAGTAGGAGAAAGCATAGTGTGTTAGTAGAGTTGAAAAAGCAATAGTTGCAGTGATATGAAATATCCTGGCTTTATTTTCTGAATTTACTCCTTACAAATGTTAATCATGTACACCTAGTCAGTGACAGTGACAAGGCATATAGACAGAGACTATAAAGTTGAGAATTTGAACACATAGCATGTGTTCATATACATAACATACACGTACATAACTGCTCTTTTGTAAATCCACATAACCTCACTTATGCTGAATTCACTGTCTTAGGCTCTGCTTTCTCAGCAAGCATGTATCAGCAAAATGAAAACCTTGTAAAATTGTCATGGATTAGCTTATACCACTGTATGTTTGTTAAGTGCGAAAAGTGACATTTATTTCTCGGCCTCATACTAAGTGACTAATTATAAAACCTTGCTGTGCATTGAAGCGTAACTCTCAAAAGCTTTACAACTTGACTTTTGACAAAGATGCCATTGCCATCTATTGAAATGATGCGATAGTGAAGTTTACTCGCGTTCGCCATTTTATGAATTAGAAGTTGTTTTTTTTTTTTTACTTTCCGCATTTCTACCATTTTTTATTTGCAATAGTCACCATCATATTTGTCAACTTCCAGCCTAAAGCTTTGGAAATTGGTATAATGAATGTTCTAAATGGGCATAAATGTCTTTAGAGATATTTTAACCCCCAAGAATGTGAGATCTGAGTCCTACCTGCCAAAATATGGCAGAAAATATAAACAAAAAATTTATGTTTAAAAAAATAACACTGTATTTAGAGGAATAACACTAATGAGATAGTATTTTAAGACTCAGGAGTGCTTGGCTGGCTCATTCACTGGAGCATGTGACTCATGATCTCAGGGTTGTGAGTTCAAGCCCTATGTTGCGTGTAGAGATTACTTAAAAATAAAATTTTTAAAATACATAAAGAAAAATCCATGACTAATGGTACTGTTTTGAATTGAGGTATTGTGGGGAAAATAGTATTACTGGAGCTTGAAGCTTTGGCTCTTTGAGGGTGTATGGCAGAATAATTGTAAAAACTGCAGTTTGTTTTTATTGATCTGTTTTGAATCCACAGTTGACTTTTCTATATGACAGTTGAAAAGAATCTTCTTACTTTTTGTGTATTCTTTTATAAGTGTCCATGAGAAGGATGAAAATGAATACTCTGGTAAAGCAGTTGAGAGTGAATTGTGAAATAATGTACCAGAATAGCCTCTGTACCCTAAGATAGTCAACATATAGCAGATCTTTCCATAAATAAACATAAAATAGTTTGTGCTGATAGATGCCTGGAATAGTAAGATGTGGATTTACCAGAAGCGTTGGAACTTCATATTTCTCTATGACTCTTAACTGACCATAGGTATCGACAATATATTTGGGAGGCTTATTTCTCCAGTAGGCATAATATGCCATTGGACACTCAAGGAACACTGCTGGAGGCAACCTTTGACATTGACAAAGTGGAACATTTGGGAAAGGATTGCTAAATACGGCGATTCATACCCAGAGAACTAGCATTTTGCCATTTGCTAGCATTTTCCTAATTTGGCAGTGGTTTCCAGATGCCACACCCAGATCTCTCTCTCTCTCTCTCTTTCTTTTTTTTTTTTTTTTTTTTTTTTTTAGCAATGTTGATTTATGGAAATGTTTTGATAGAGGCTTAAAAGCTAACACCAAATTCAGCAGTGCAGAAAGACTCCAAATCATATTCTTCTTTTTTGTCAATATTTTCACTAGGGCAATGTCAGATATTAAATCACCTAGAATTAGTTATGTGCCATTTCAGCAACCTTTTGTGTGCAATCTGCTCCAACCCGTTTGTGCTGATTAGCAGTTTAAAAAGTCTGCAGAGGAAGGGAATTTTCAGTAGCTTCCCCGCCCCCCGCCCCCAACCCCCCACCCCAGCCCTGTGTGCACTGGGGAAGGAATTACCTTCTGTGCAACTCCTGAATAATTTTGTTGACCAGATTCATGCTAGAAAAGAACAGTATCAGAAAAAATTTACCTACCTATGGGTCTGAAGCTATGCTCCCAGATATAAGAGAGGGAAAGAACCAGTGACTCGAAGTGAAGTGTGTGTGTGTGTGTGTGTGTGTGTGTGTGTGTAGCTCTGACTCCAAGGAGTCATTCATTCATTCATCAAATATTTATTGAGCTGTTTATAAATCCCAGGCACCGTGCTAAGCATTAAAATGAAGATAAATTCCCTGCCTTCCAGAGTCTACCATTACTGAGAATGTCAGCCAATAAATAAGTAAACAAATAAAATCATTAGAGGAAAGAAACAAAGGATTATGATAGAGAAAAATGAAAGGAGGAACTTACTTTTAGAAAGGCTTTTCTGAGAAGGTGACTTTCAATCCAAGCCAGAAGGGGAAGAAGGCAAACAGGAAAAAAGCCAGGAGAGCAGGGTTCCAGGCAGAGGGGCAGGGAGCGGAAAGGCGCTGTGGAAGGCAGGAATTTGGCATGGTCTAGAGCTGACAGAAGGCTAGAAGCTGGAGTGCAGGGAGCTTGGGAGAGATTGGCAAAGGTAAGGTTAGGGCAGATCCTGTGAGGCTTTACAGGTCATGGATAAGAATATGAATTTAAAGCGCACTATAGGAACTTCAAAGGAATCCAAGCAGTTCAAGCAAGTTGATCTGATTTATGTTTGTAAAAAAATCACTTTAGCGGTCGCATGAGGAGTGGATTGCAACAGAGAGCAGGACCAGTTGGTATTCCACTTGGGGAATGAGAACAACTTGGACTTGAACTAGGGTGTGATAAAGGGGATTTGTGAGACTGTTTATTGTACTTTTAATAAGATGATATGGGTGGTTTGGGGATTGTTGTGAGAAATAGCACACAGCCCCTGCAGGCAGGAAACCTACATAGGAAACAACCAAAGAATATGGAGTTGTGAGAAGAAGAGGTTTAAGATAAGTGTTTCCATGCTGCCTGGTAGTGGAGGGATTTGGATGAGCCCCAGGAGGGCTCAGGGCTGGGGTGAGTGACATTTAGTGAGCTTCTGGTCTGAAAGAGGGCATGCGCAGCTGAAAGAATGTGCGTGCGCTCCACCAGGGGAACCTGCTCATTAATTCTTACAGCAGTTTTGTGTTGGGTATGGAAGATGAAAGACATTTTCCATTCAATTATTGATCATAAGTATGATGTGGTTTGATTAAAATGGAAAGATAATTGTATCAAATAGAATTTGGTTATCTTTTTCCCCCTTGCTATATTTTAATTTACCCTGTTTAAGTTTTTCCATGTGAGTAGAGAACACGGTACCCACCTCCCCTTCCCAAGGAAAGAAGCATTTTATAATGAAAAGGGTTACTGAATACCAAGTAAATTATGTTGATTTTAACCCAAATGCCTACCCTATTTATTTTGCTGTATACATTAGTGATGTGAAAAGCTTCTAACTGTTCTCTCCTAGGACAATTAAAGTTTAGGCTTTAGATGTTTATTTTCATATATATATATATATATATATATATATATGGTTATAATCTGTTATACGGATAATGACATAAAGAACAAATAATAATTTTTAAGTTGGTGAGAAAATAAAAAGATAACACAATGGAAAAACGGGCAAAGAGAGAGAACACATTTTAGAAAACAGAAACTCAAATGGCCAAAAATACATGTAAAGACATTCGACTTTAATCAGGACAGTATGAATTAAAATCACAGTGAAAACAAATTATAACTCATCTGTAGCCATGGAATATTATTCAGCAATCACAAAGAATAGACCATATGCAATAACATGAATGACTCTCAAAGCATCATGCTGAGTGAAAGAAGGCAGACCTAAAAGGATAAATTTTGTATGATTTCATTTATAGAATATTCTGGAAAAGGTAAAACTGGAGGGACAGAAATAAGATCAGTGATTTCAGGGATAGTGGGTGAGGTTTAGGAGTTGAGGTGATGAGAATATTTTGTATATTGATTACAGTCATGTTTAAACAAATGTATAGTTTTGTCAATACTTGCTGAATTATACATTTAAAACTTGTTAATTTTACTCCATGTAAATTATGCCTTAGTAAAGCTGATTAAAAAAAAAAACCCAATGAGGGTGTGTTTAACATTTATTGGACTGCAACAGGGAAACTATCTAGAACTAGATGTTGTGAAGATATTAGGAAATGGGAGCATTCATGCTCTGCTTGTGTGAGTGAAAAGTGACAGAACCCCCTGTGGGAGGAGGAATTCACAGTAGCTAGTGAGGGTGAAAATGTTTATCCCGTGGGATGCTCCAGCCATTCTGCAGCTGCGTGATTACCCAAGAGAAGTGCTCATGCATGTGCTCAAGGGGGACTCTACAGTCAGGAAGGAAGAATTTCTTCTGCTATTCAAGGTCCTTCTAGCTGGACTAAGAATCAAATTGACATGAGACAGATTAATGGGAGGAAATCATATTTAATTTCATACACATGAGAAATCCACACAGATAAGGAAATTCCAAAGACAGTCAAAGTGAGGTATATATGTCTTTTTGAAATAAGGAGAAGTAGGTAGGCGTCTGGGACTTCACAGGAAATGAATGTAACCCTCAGGAAGATGAAAAAGAGTTAAAGGTATGGGAAAGAAATGTGTGTGGGCCACTCAGAAACAATGGGGCATAGAGGGCTTTGATCAAACAGGCCTTGGTAAGTTCCCCCTGTCTATTATAGCAATTCATAATATAACATAGTTTTATCTCTGGTGATAGTTTTCATCTTGGAGCAGTTCCTCTATCTAAATTCTTTTCAGGTAGTTGAAGAGGGTGGTAAAGAGCTTTTCTTGAATCTTCTGGGTTTTGATTGCTTTTAACACAAAATCATCTTCATACGAAAGGGGCCCATTTTGAGGCAGCCTGCTTTTATGCCCTACAATACAAACATGTACTGTGAACCATTTGTTTTGTTTAATTTTGTGTTGTTTTGTTTTGTTTTTTAGTATGCTCTATGCCCAAAGTAAGGCTTGAACTTACAACCCCAAAATCAAGAGTTGCATGCTATATTGACTCAGCCAGCCAAGTGCCCCCCCCCACCCACTGCAGTCATTTATAAGTATATAAAGTGTAAAAAACCTAAATGTCTATCAAAAGGGGATGAATAGATTGAAATATGTAAAATATTTAGTATATGCGTGTTGACTTCTAGAGAACAGTTCAAATGAGTGAATATATTACATTCAAATATAAATGTAGATTTTGAAAACAATTAAAAAATTTTTTTAATGTTTTTATTTCTTTTTGAGACAGAGAGAGACAGAGCATGAGAAGGGGAGAGGCAGAGAGAGAGGGAGACAGAATCTGAAGCAGGCTCCAGGCTCCGAGCTGTCAGCACAGAGCCCGACGCGGGGCTCAAACTCACCGACTGTGAGATCATGACCTGAGCTAAAGTCTGATGCTTAACCGACTGAGCCACCCAGGCGCCCCTATTTTGAAAACAATTTATGTGGAAAAAAACAAGTGTCAGAATGATACCTTGTGTATGATACTATTAAAAAGCAAAATTCAAATGAGTACGTTTTTTAAATCTAATGGGCCTTATTCAGTGATTCATGAATCAGGCAGTATCCTGTCTAGCATATAGAAAGGAGCTCTGAGAAGGTATACAAAGTGAAAGACTTTTAGGGGCAGAAGGGAGCACATACAAGGAATAGTAGCAAAAAGTGAATTGCTTCAAACGAGGTCACTTTCCTTTAGGAGGTAGCAGAGATCTATTGGGTAGGTTACCTTGCTATTGCTGATCAGGTGATTCTTGATTGATGAGTTTAGGATTCCATTTCTAGGACAGGCTGAAACTGTAAGTTAAGTCTTGGTTTGGTGTGGTTAGGCTTAGCATAAGCAACTCCATTTGGGGCCTGTTTTCTTGTTAACAATACCAATTATGTGAATTAAAAACACTCATGCAACACTATATTTTCTTTGTAGAAGATAAAAATGTGTTGCTAACACATTAAATTAAATATGTTGGCTCTTTTTAGGAGTAAAGGGAAATGAAATTTAGAAGGGAAATTTAGGGGCTTTCAACTTAATTTCTTGTATTTTATTTATTTAAAAAGTGATTTCTGGGGATGCTTGGCTGACTCGGTAAAGCATGTGCTGATATTTTTGTTTTGTTTTAAACAGGTTTATTGAGATTTTATTCACATACCATAGGATTCATCCATTTAAAATGTGCAGTTCCATAATTTTTAGTATATTCACAGATATGCACAACTGTTACCATAATCCATTTTGGTATAGTTTTATTACCAGAAAAATACCCCCCTGCCATTTAGATTTCACCTCCTAGCCCCCAATTCTTCCAGCACTAAGCAACTACTAATCCACTTTCTGTCTTTATTGATTTTCCTATTATGCACTTTGTATGTAAATGGAGTCCTACAATGTTACCTTTTTTTTTTTTAATTTTCTTTCTTTTTCTTTTTTTCTTTCTTTCTTTTTTTTTTTTTTTTTTTTTTTGGTGTTCCATTGTTTATTTATTTCTGATACTAGGTTATTTATTTTTCTTTTCTTAATTTATTTTTTAATTTACATCCAAGTTAATTAGCATATAGTGCAATAATGATTTCAGGAGTAGATTCCAGTGATCCATCCCCTATGTATAACACCCATTGCTCATTCCTAAAAGTATCTTAATGCCCCTTTCCCCATTTAGCCCATCTTCCCACCCACAACCCCTCCAGCAACCCTCAGTTTGTTCTCTATATTTAAGAGTCTCTTATGTTTTGTCCCCCTCCTTGTTTTTATATTATTTTTGCTTCCCTTCCCTTACGTTCATCTGTATTGTATCTTAAATTCCACATATGAGTGAAGTCATGATGTTTGTCTTTCTCTAATTTCGCTTAGCATAATACCCTCTAGTTCCATCCACGTAGTTGCACATGGCAAGATTTCATCCTTTTTGATTGCTGAGTAATACTCCATTGTATGTATATATACAACATCTTCTTTATCCATTCATCCATTGATGGACATTTGGGCTCTTTCCGTACTTCAGCTATTGTTGATAGTGCTGCTATAAACACTGGGGTGCATATGCCCCATTCGAATAAGCACACCTGTATTCCTTGGATAAATACCTAGTAGTGCAATTGCTGGGTCATAGGGTAGTTCTATTTTTTTATTTTTTGAGGAACCTCCATACTGTTTACCAGAGTGGCTGCACCAGCTTGCATTCCCACCAGCAATGCAAAAGAGATCTTCTCTCTCCGCATCCTCGCCAACACCTGTTGTTGCCTGAGTTGTTAATGTTAGCCATTCTGACAGGTGTGGCGTGGTATCTCATTGTGGTTTTGATTTGCATTTCCCTGATGATGAGTGATGTTGAGTAGTTTTTCATGTGCCTGTTAGTTTGACTTCCTCCTTGCCGATTTGGATGCCTTTTATTACTTTGTGTTGTCTGTTTGCTGAGGTTAGGATTTCCATTCTCTGTTGAATAATAGTGGCAACAGTGGACACCCCTGTTGTGTTCCTGACCTTAAGGGGAAAGCTCTCAGTTTTTCCCCATTGAGGATGATATTAGCAGTGGGTCGTTCATACATAGTTCTTATGATCTCGAGGTATGATCCTTCTATTTCTACTTTCTTGAGGGTTTTTATCAAGAAAGGATGCTGTATTGTGTCAAATGATTTCTCTGCATCTATTGAGAGGATCATGTGGTTATTGTCTTTTCTTTTATTGATGTGATGTATCACATAGATTGTTTTGCGGATAGTGAACCAGACCTGCATCCCAGGTATGAATCCCACTTGGTCATGGTGAATAATTCTTTTGATGTATCGTTGGATTCGGTTGACTAGTATCTTGTTGAGGGTTTTTGCATCCATGTTCATCAGGGAAATTGGTCTATAGTTCTTCTTTTTAGTGGGATCTTTGTGTGGTTTTGGAATCAAAGTAATGCTGGCTTCATAGAATGAGTTTGGAAGTTTTCCTTCCATTTCTATTTTTTGGAACAGCTTCAAAAGAATAGGTGTTAATCTTCTTTAAATGTTTGGTGGAATTCCCCTGGAAAGCCATCTAGCCCTGGACTCTTGTTTTTTGGGGGGATTTTTGATTACTAATTTGATTTCTTTAGTGGTTATAGGTCTGTTCAAATTTTTTCTTTCTTCTTGTTTCAGTTTTAATAGTTTATATGTATCTAGGAATTTTTCCATTTCTTCCACATTGCCCAATTTACTGGTGAATAAATACAATATTCTGTTATTATTGTTTGTATTTCTTCAGTGTTAGTTGTGATCTCTCTTCTTTCATTCTTGATTTTCTTTATTTGGGTCCTTTCTGTTTTCTTTTTGATCATAATGGCTAGGGGTTTATCAATTTTGTTACTTCTTTCAAAGAACCAGCTGCTGGTTTCATTGAACTGTTCTACTGTTTTTGTTGTTTTGTTTTGTTTTTGGTTTTGATAGCATTGATTTCTTCTCTGATATTTATTATTTCCCATCTTCTGCTGGTTTGAGATTTTATTTTCTATTCTTTTTCCAGCTCTTTAAGGTGTAAGGTTAGTTTGTATATGTGAGACCTTTCTTTCTTCTTTAAGAAGGCCTGGATTGCCATACACTTCCCTCTTATGACCACCTTTGCTGAGTCCCAGAGGATTTGGGCTGTGGTGTTATTTTTATTGGCTTCCATGTACTTTTTAATTTCTTCTTTAACTTCTTGGTTAGCCAGTTCACTCTTTAGTAGGATGTTCTTTAGTTTCCAAGTATTTGTTGTCTTTCCAAATTTTTTCTCGTGGTTGATTTCGAGTTTCATAGCATTGTGGTCTGAAAATATGCACAATATGATCTCGATCTTTTTGTACTTGTTAAGGGCTGATTTGTATCCCTGTATGAGCAGGGGAAGGGCAGAGAGAGAGGGAGACACGGAATCTGAAACAGGCTCCAGGCTCTGAGCTGTCAGCACAGAGCCTGACATGGGACTAGAACCCACAAACCACGAGATCATGACCTGAGCCGAAGTTGGACACTTAACCGACTGAGCCACCCAGGGGCCCTGATGATGTTAATATTTAAAAATTCTAGATGGCAATTATATAGGAATATTTATTTACTCATTTTTAATGTTTGTTTATTTTTGAGAGAGAGAGAAACCAAACGTGAGTGGGGGAAGGGCAGAGAGAGAGACAGAATCCAAAGCAGGCTCCAGGCTCTGAGTTGTCAGCACAGAGCCCAACACAGGGCTCGAACCCACAATCCATGAGATCATGACCTGAACCAAAGCTGGACACTCAACTGACTGAGCTACCCAGGCGCCCTTGGGATTTTTAAATTATATTTTCTGGATCTAAACTTCTTCATAAAATAAAAACACTGAAGCTACATTGCAAAATTACAAACATAGAATTTGTGTTTTTTGTTCCTCAAGTGGAACCATTATCACTGAAATTTTGTTTCAGCTCTTAATCACAATGTAGATCTATCAGAGTATTTATAGGAGCTAACAGACCCTAACTAAACTCATTCAAAAGATTAACTTCCTTAGATCTGAGAGAAATCTCATGCCTTTCCATTTTAAATTTCATGGTGGTTGGGAAAGACTAGACCAAAAGTCAAGTCAATCTCCTCATCACAAAAATAGAGGTAAACCACATAGTCACACTCCAGTATTTAACATCCGTACAAAGACTTATTTATAATGAGTAGTACTTAGTGCATCAGGTAATGTTCCTAATGCTTATGTCAGTTCTTAAGCATTCTTACCATTGGAATATAGACGAGCACACCATTGAAGAGCTAATTCATTTAAAAAAAATTTTTAATGCTTGTTTATTTTTGAAAGAGAGAGAGTGCACAAACAGGGAAGGGGCAGAGAGAGAGGGAGACACAGAATCCAAAGCAGGCCCCAGGCTTCTAGCTGTCAGCACAGAGCCTGATGCAGGGCTTGAACCCACAGACTGTGAGACCATAACCTGAGCCTAAGTCAAATGCTTAACCAACTGAGTCACCCAGGTACCCCAAGAGTGAGATTAAATTATGTGTTTAATATTAAGTTAATGAGACTACAGATACCAAACTTATATAAGATATTAGTCTATTGTATCTTAATATTTATTGAGTTAATTTATGAAAACATTTTATCTGCTCAATAATGATATGACTACATATGTGACAAATTTATATAAAAATTTAGGTTTCTGTAAGGAGTAGCATCATTTTAATTTAAGCTTATGGATATAATATTATTTCATCTCCTGGCAAAATAGTTAGAAGGCAGCATATATTTTGTGTGAACCTAAATAAGTACCAGACATTGACTCCCCAAATCAAAATATAAGTTCTTATCTACACATGACTGTGTTACTTGACCTGTTTCATTTCCTGTTGTTACTGTCAACAGTTAGCACCAAGTTGGTGGCTTAAAACAACATAAATATGTTCTCTTGTGGTTCTAGGGGTTAGAAGGCCTAAAATCAAGGTGTCTTCAGAACTATGTACCCTTGGAGCCTCTAGGTGAGAATCTGTTTCTTTGTTTTTTCTAGCTTCTAGAATCTACTTATATTCCTTGTCATCTTCAAAGCCAATAGCATAACGTCTTCCAACTTCTCTTTCTCTGCTCTGCCCTTATGTCACCTTTTCTGACTCACCCTCCTGCCTTCTTCCTGCAAAGAACTTGTGATTCTATTGGACCCATTCACATAATACAGAATAATCTCTCTATCTCAAGGTCCTTAATATAATCACATTTGCGAAGTATCATTTACCATGTAAGACAACATTCTCAC
Organism: Panthera uncia; assembly: GCF_023721935.1. NCBI lineage: Eukaryota > Metazoa > Chordata > Mammalia > Carnivora > Felidae > Panthera > Panthera uncia. The sequence continues at coordinate 40,794,081 of NC_064816.1, forward strand.
AGTTTCTAGGGATTAGTATGTAGATATCTTGGGAAGTCATTATTCTACCAACCACATCACCCTTCAAACTCTTTTCTGGTTGAAATATCCATGAAATTAAGTAAGCTTTTGCTGAAAACCTTTTGGTTCATCACTATCACTATATGATGTAAAATAGTGATACTTGAGTGAAGTGTTATGGGAATACAAATCCCCATTACAAAATTAATATTAGAAGGTAAACGTTCTCTATGTATTGACCCATGGACTTAAATAACTTTTGTGTGGACACTATACCACTTTTTAAAAGTAGTAATCTATTCAGACTGTGGTATTTTTGTATTGTAACTGCATTGTACCATCGATGAAAAATAGTGCATATTTCAGAAGATTGTTGCAATTACTAAATGAACTGTGTTTTAAACTGTCACAGCAGTGACTAGCCTAGAGCTTTTGCTAAATACATGCTTGTTGCTTTTGTTAATATTAATAGATTCACTGAATTATCAAAAACCATATTGGCTACATTAAACAGCAGAATTTAGTGGGATAAAAAAGTGCAAAAAATTGATTTAAAGAACTCAAAAGGACGGTATCAGGTACTAACTGACTAGAATATTAAGTTCGTAAACATTTTATTCATTCAACAAGCAGTATTGAGCACTTAGGATACCAAGTCTGTTCAGTTCAGGAAAAATGGTAAGGAATTGGAGTGATACTTACCTTAGAGAGCCTCCAGTCCAACTCAATAGGAAGACAGTAAGTAGAGGAATATGGGTCGGGATGGAAGTTGTACAGGATATCAGACTGTCTTTTATTTGATCCTTAGAGTTACGCCAAATTTAATATCTCTGAAGTCTGAAAATGAATATAGAGATTTATCCAGTAGGATGGATCCTAATTCTTAAAGCCTATCTTTTTTTTTTTTTCTTTATAAGACTGTTCATTACCAAAGTGAAAGCTGGGTCAAACATGAAACAATTCAGTATCTTATACACATGCACACACTGACAGTCCCACAATCAGACAAACATACATAAACACCGCCACCATTTTCTAGGAAGTAAACAGTGATTGTGCTTCTCTAGATATCTAAAATCAAGAGAGTGAATGCGATTTCTTATTTTTTTTTAATACCCATTTATTTATTTTGAGAGAGAAAGAGAAAGACTGAGAGAGAGAAAGAGAGAGAGGATCCCAAGCAGGCTCAGCATTTTCAGCACAGAGCTGGATGCAGGGCTCGATTTCCTCAACTCTTGAGATCATGACTTGAGCCGAAATCAAGAGCCAACTGCTCATCTGACTTAGCCACCCAGGTGCCCCAAAATGGAAATATTTCTATGACTTCTTAGAGAAAAAAAAATGTACCTTATAGTGCTTATAGTTTTTCAAGGTGCTTCCTCCTCTCCCCAATGTTTAGTAGACAATCCAAGTAGATAGTTTCTGATAGGCTTCACATAGGAGTTTTGAAAACATCACAAGAAGTGTATCTTAGTCCTTGTCAAAATATTTTCTTGTTGAAAATAGAGAAAATTTTTGGTGAAAACTGAAATGCATATCAGTTTAATTCATGCACATTATTTCAGGTAAATAATGTCACCAGGAGTTTTCACGGGTAAAATCAATGTTTATGTCATACAGTAAAGTAGCAGTTATTACCAGAGTTGAAAATGTGTAAATGTTGTCCACCTCTTCCCACCCGTATCAATCTTATTTTTTCTTTAATAACTACCACCTAATAATGCCTATCTATTAAAACTAAGCAGGAAGTTGTCTGGTGAATCATTTTAAAAAATATTTTTCTACCTAACTTCAAAAAAAATTTTTTTGTAATGCTTATTCATTTTTGAGAGAGAGAGAAAGAGACAGAGTTGGGGAGGGGCAGAGAGAGAGGAGGACACAGAATCTGAAGCAGGCTCCAGGCTCTGAGCTGTCAGTGCAGAGCCCAACGTGGGGCTCGAACCCGCGGACTGCAAGATCATCACCTGAGCTGAAGTCTCATGCTTAACCGACCAAGCCACCCAGGCTCCCCAACTATCTAACTTTTTATAGAAAAGTTATATGAGAAGAAACATAGGAAGAGAGGAAATGATCTATTATTAGACCTGAAGTTGGGGTCTAGAATAGCCCTGTGTATGTGTGTAACATTCGAGCCATGCTGCATAAATGCCAGAGCTAGTGCCTAGGACTGAATGGGAGCCTGTTGTGCTTCTGAGGTAAATGAGAAAAACAAACAAAACACCCCGTCTTTTCTCTCCCATTCTTAATCACTATGATGTGGAAATAAGGGCTAAAAGGTTTGTACCACTTTGAAATACAGTAGGTGATAGATGTGTGGAGAGAGGAAACAAAAGGCATGGAATAGAAATCAAATGCAGTCAGAAATAGAGCGAATTCTGGAGACAATAGCATGTGTGGACACTGACTGCAGTTTTAGTGCTGACGAGTCACGGCAGAAATGTCGGCTTTTTTTTAGCGCTTAGGGACCTTCCAGCCTGGTAGGCAAATTGTTCTCCTTTGCACCATCTACATTGTTTTCTCCTCTGGGATTGTCCCTGTCTTGTCTTACTTCACTTTTTCCCATCTGTCTACTCCTGGAGATACCTGCACTCATTACTTCGGGCCTCCCATTAGTGATTTCATTACAGTATCTGCATTCTGCTGTTTGCTTCCAGCAGTGAACCAAAGCACAAGAAAACAGCCACTGCTCATCAAGGGAGGTTGTGGGCACAGGCTGGGTTTCTTTTAGCCGTCCACACTGGCTCAGGGAAGATGATGGACAGGATTTCTCATTTCCACTCTTAGAGTTCTTATAGCTAATGCCCTGATGTATCTGTCTATCAGTGAATTGATAGATTGATCCATCCACGGATACATTTATTTTGGCACACAGCTTTGGGATCCAGGCAAATGATGCCTGAATGGACTTACCCTATCACTGCTTGTCAAGGTTAAAGAATCAGAACTCAGAAGAAGAGTTGAGACCAACTTTAATGATGTTATTGGAATGGGTAGTTTTAATAATGATATGTTTTCTTCAAGGGAATTTAGATTCAATTAAGTATGTAATGAAAGCACAGGGGAGTGTTTGAAGAATCATTGAGTCTCTGTCCAGGTGGCATGCTTTTAGATGGGGTTACATGCAGTCTGAGAGTGAAACAAGTCCTTTAAAAGCTTACCCCAATCACCAGAAAGAAAAATATAAACTGTGTTTCTGTTTAAACTAGGCAAAATTGTCTATTTAGGTGTTAAACATTCAGTGGGATACCTACCCATGAATAAGACATTTTTACATATACTCAGTTGTATACATATATGTACGTGGGTCACTGAGGCAGTATTTTAAAAATGATCGTGCCTAAGTGGTTACTTTATTTATTTTTGTAGTGGAATTAGGCAGATTATAATTTGCATAAACTGAATGCACATGGGACTCCATATCTTCACGGAGTATATTATATGGTAATACAATTTTAGAGTCGCTGATTAGGCCTTGTGAGGCCCAGTGACATAGGATAGCAATAGATTGGTATCAAAGCCAAGAGGAAGATAAGGTAGCATTTTTGTCATGTAGAGCTCTAAATCCTCTATTACTTTGAAATCAGCTCAGCATATTTTAAACTCAAGAGGGTCTATCTTTCTGGTTCCTGATGATTGTTTTAATGGTGGATCTCACCATATGTGTATCAGATATGGAAAGTAATGTCCATTAAATAGAGTAAAAATGTTCTTTTAGGGAGAAAAAAAAGTGATTTAAATTTTTAGATTCTCATGGGATCTCATTAAAGTTCTCTTTCTTAAATAGATTGTGCAGCCTAATAGTTATCAGGAATCCTGCAGTGCACATGGCTGATAGGTTAGTTTACACAGGATTAATTGTGTAATTTTGCAAGCAGCCAGCACAGTGAACATTGATTTTTGCATTAGCCCTGTGTGTTGTTTCTAAGGAAATTCTGCTTTCTATTTTTAAGGTGGTGTAACATTTCACTTTTTGTTAATTATATTTTCTACCAACATGTTTCATGCCTGGTATAATTTATTAAAAGTTTTTCCTAATGTTATTTTCTAATTGTTATGTCCTTCAGAAACTTTATTAATTTTGAGCACTCATGTGTAAAAAAAATGACAGAAGAAAATGCCTTTCACAAAGCATTCTCTAACAGGCCAGTTTCCCCATGCTTCCATCGATAAGTTGCCCAAATATTCCTTAGAATACAGAAACAATTCAGTTGCATCTAATTCGTATACTAAGTGAATGATTAACATAAGAAGTAACCTGAAAATATTACATTTCTCAAAACCAAAGAATGTGAATGTCCAAAGGAGAGCAGGCTGTTCACAACAGTCCATTTTCTCGAATATGTAGATCTTTAGAGCCTCGTATTTCTTGAAGTATTTGTTGATATGGAAGGAATAAAGAAAGAGGTTTTGTTGTTTTTTTTTTTTTGTTTTTTTTTTTGCTTGAATTTTCCAGATAATTAGTTCAGCTCTCAGTTACTAGAGTTTGTCCACTTTTTGTGAGTATAAAACGTCTGTTGGGATTTCAGTGGGATTGTTGTAACTGGGTTGAGAATATATTTTGTTGTCTTCTGTGTGGTTTTGAGAATACAGAAAATAATGTTGATTGGGTGCAATTTAGGCCTTAATCTTTACACTTTTCTGGTCTTGGACTTGCAAATCAAGTACCTGCATGTGCCCCTTTCCTCCCCCAACTCGAGACTCCATTAGATAAAAATTTCCTCCCTTCATATCATTTTGGTTCCTCCAGCAAAAGAGTTGAACACCTCTTAGCTTTTGCTGCCTTTGTTTTGTTTTGCTTTGCTTTGGGTGGAACCTCCCTCTCCCTTCTCCCCCACTGTGAGTTTCTGCTGCATTATAAAGACCCAATAAGGAACTGTACAAAGTGAGTACTTAAAATGTGTGCTGAGTGACCAACTGGACCCTCTTGGAAGAACCCTCTTAAACACTTTGTTACCAGAACTTCAAAAAGGGGCTTGCTTCTGAAGAATCAAAGGATCTCTTGTATAATAAATTTGAAGCATTCAGTATAAAATGAACAGAATAAAATATCTTTTAAGCTCCTGTATGATGCCCGGATTATGTGAAGAGACTAAGGAAGTGGTGGTTCTCTCACGCTTTTGTGTCACGTTAAACAGAAATAGATGAAAGCAAGAGCTTAAAACTGACAAAATCCCAAGCAGGGAAGCACTGGTTCCCAGCTTGTTCACTGGTTCATAGCAAACAACCAGCTGATAACTTGAGGAAAAAAATTTAAAAAAAGATTTTCTTTCATAGGAAAGGACTGAGTTTGTTTTGTGTCATTTTAAACCACAACTTCACAAAGTATACACCACTGTTTTTCTGACATAGAAAGTGGGTCATGACATTGTTGAGAAAGGACTGGAATTGGAATCACAATACTGTCTTCTACCCTTGACCTTTGTCACTTGCTGTGTGTGACACTGAAGAAGTAACTTAACCCTTTGCATTTTATTTTTTCCTAATTTTTAAATAAATCTAACAAATTAACACAAACTTGTTTCAAGGATTACATGAAAAAAAATCTTTGGTAGAGTGTTATAAAATATAAGGTGTTATACTCTTATAGGTAGTTTGCAATAAAATTTCATTAAGCAATTACAACATATTTTAGTTCTCTGTTTGGAGGCTGAATATTTGCTTTTTACATTGCACTTGGTCTTGGGTAGTTTGAATAACCCAAATGAGAGTTTAATTTTGAAACCATTGTAATTGTCTTCAGTACATCCTATGCATGAAAATGGGTGTATGCCTCTGGAGGAAGAGCCATTAGCTTTCTCCAGATTCTCCAATGTGTTTGTGATTCTAATGGGGTTAAGAACCACTTAACTAGATGAGTCATCACCAATTTCCATTTCACATTATTTGGTAGTACAGCTACTGTAGTATTGGATACTTGAAGAGTGAATTTAGCATATTGGTTTATATTTACCAAGGGTTTTTGTCTAACAGAAATTCTACTGAGGGAGAAAATCAATGCAGATTGGCGATCTGCATAACTTTTCCCACTGTTAATTTTTTAAATGATTATTTCCCATAATTAAGGCAGATTTTTCTTTATTTCTTTCCACACCACCACACCACTGTTACCACCATCATCTAGTCCTCTTTTGTTTTAAATACGTAGCTAATTACAGATCAATTACAATCTTATGGAAAACTGAAACAGACATAGTCTGTAGGTGAACTTTGAAATTTTGTGCAATAGGACTGCATTAAATATAGTATTTTTCTACATGTTGTTTTTTAATAACTAAAAAAATTATGTTAATTTACATTTCAACTGACAGTGTATCTTTAAATTTCATTTCTTATTCTCCATCACCACAAATGTATCTCACCATAAATGTGTCGGTGTTATCCTCAACTGTACTTTCAACCTCCTGAGCCCAATGCAAATTTTGTTTCAATAAATATTTTTCACAGCATCACTAATGATATTCAACTCTTCGTGTCTAAAATTTGTGGATATCCCTTATATTTCTGGTAGATTTGCTGATCAGTTTTTGGCAGGAATGAAAGACATGGCAACCCCTACTGGTTGACCAGAAAGTTATGCTTAGAATTCACATATTCATCTCTCTAACTGGGGAGTACTTTGGTATCTCCCATGTACTGAGCTCATTGTGAGGAAGCACTGGGGAATCGTGGGCTCGACCCACATATCGGCAGCTTGTTACAAATTATTAATTCTGTCTTTTGAGTAACACCATTATGTTTGTATATCATTCTGCTTGCACAAAGTTTCCTGGAGTCTTCGTACATAGTTATTTTGATTTGGTCTACATAAAGATATTATGACGGTTGTCATTGAATTGCACAATCTATTCTGCATTAAAATTAATAGGAATTATCATTTTATTATAATAAGTATATTTAACTTATTAACATTAAAATTTAGAGTCCATCAATAACTAATTAACATTTAGAGTCTATCAATGACTAACATTTAGAGTCTGTCAATAAATAACTAGTCTGCCTCAACTTTTAGACATCTTTTGACATCTCTTTTTTGCAGTTTTAGATTTTTTTAAATTATTGAGTAATTTATTCATGCTCTGCTGATTAGCTCTTTATTTTCAGTTTTACAAGGTAGGTTTTGCACTTAGATATTTTTTACACAACAAACTTTCCATTTGCAAGTTAGTGTATATAAAATAATTATGTTAGACATTATCTATTTTTAAGTGAAACATTTTATTTTTTTCAACCTTTTTGAGGTGTGATTGACACATAAAAATTGCGTATATTTAAAGTGTGCAACATGATTTTATATACATATGCATTGCCAAATGATTACCACAATCAAGCTAATTAACACATCCACCACCTCACGTAGTTACCTTTGGTGTGTGTGTGTGCGTGTGTGCATGCGTGTGTGTGTGTGTGTGTGTGTGTGTGTGTGTGTGTGTGTGGTGGGAATACTTAGGATCTATTCTCTTAGAAAATTTCAAGTGCACAATACAGTGTTATTAACCCGGTAATCACCAGATAATAACCAGGTAATCACCCTGCTCTACATTAGTTCCCCAGAACTTAACCTTCTTATAACTGAAAATTTGTACCCTTTGACCAGCATCTTCCTATCAGCACCCCTACCCAAGTCCCTGGCAGCTACCACTCTACTCTTTGCTTCTGTAAGTTTGACTTTTATAGAGTCCACAGATAAATGAAATCATAGATAGTATTTGTTCTCCAGTGTCTGACTTACTTCAGTAGTGATATGTCCTCCAAGTTCATCCATGTTGTTGAAAATGGCAGGACTTCCTTCTTTTTTATGGCTGAGTTATTTTTCATTGTGTGTGTGTGTGTGTGTGTGTGTGTGTGTGTGTGTGTAATCAATGTTTGTTTATCCATTTGTCCATTGGCAGTCACATAGGTTGTTTCCATAGCTTGGTTATTATGAATAACGCTTCAGTTAACATAGGAATGCACATACTGCTTTGACATACTGATTTCATTGACATTATCCCTGTTATGTGGTTTACCATTTACAAACGCTTACTGCCACTCTCTGAGGGTGGTGAGGCAGGTTTTGTTAGCCCCAGTTAAAGAAAGGAAGATGTAGGCACACCTGAGTGGCTCAGTAGGTTAAGCACGCTGGGCATGGAGCCTGCTTAAGATGCATGTGCTCGCTCTCTCTCTCTCTCTTTCTCTCTCTCCCCCCCTCCCCCCACCCTCTGCCCCTTCTCTGTGGGATGAGCACTCTCTCTGTCTATTAAAAAAAAAAAAAAAAAGGATGATACAGAAGTTTACGGTAGTTGTCACCTACTCAGGGGTATAGCTAGTGAGTACCAGAGTTGGTGTTTGTGTTACCATCATTTAACTTTACATCTTAGACTGGAATTTTCTAAGCTATTTTGCTCCCTTCTCCACTCAAGGACCTTCTGTGAAAGGAACCAAGGAGCACTTAAAATTTTTCCTCTAAGGTAGGGGCTGAACTCATTATCTTAGACTGAATCAATTCAGGCTTTTCTTTTATCCCCATTCTCTTTAGTTCCTATTGAATCAAGACTTTCAGCATCCTTGAAACCTTGGCTTTATCTGAGAATACCAACATATAAACTGGAGTTAGCATCCTGATACATAAATCTGAATTTGTCATTTCCTGCTAAAATCCCACAATGCTCTTCTGTTTTAAGATGAAGTGTAATTATCTAAGCATGACATTCAGAGCTGTTCACACTGTCCCTGCAATTCAGTTTTTCAGCCTAATGTCTATTTTTTCTATTCTCTGCCCTCATCTTTCGCCTCTAAAACTGAGAATGCCTTGCTTTCTTGCGCTTCTTGGTTTCTTCTCCTGTTCTCCCCTAGTGCCCCCTCTGGCATTAGAATGCCATTACTTCCTTTTCAGTTTCATAAACTGGCCCATTTACATACCTTGCTCAAATAACTATGCAGGGGGTGGGGAGGGGCGGGGAGGGGGAAGGGTTTTATTTCTTACCATGTTTATTTTGATGCAAAAGGTAACTTACGATCATTAAAAAGTGTCTATTAAATTAGATCATCTTTAATCTCTCTTTGCCCCTTTATTCCAGTGTTGTTTCCCACAAAGCTGTAGATATATATGATTATTTTTGGCAAAATTGAGCTCATACTCCATATAAAATTTTGTGGTATTTTATTTCATCTAATATTATATGAAAGTTCAGCATTCAGTATTCTGTGAAAACACAATTTTTCAACCTACAAAATTGTCTAATACATAGTCATATTCTAGGAACTTAATTATTTCTCTACTACTGAGCATTTAGGTTGTTACCAAAATTTAGTTTTATAAGTTACACTGACTAAATATGATTTTACATTCACATTTGAACATATCTCAATATGTTTAAACTCAAGCAGGTTTTCTATTTGTGTGAAGACTGGTTTAAACAGAATAACATAAAATGGTATGTTAGGTCATTCAGTAAGGTAAGACGTTTATAACGTTTTGTACAGATATGCAGTATATGATTTTTACGTATTTGTATATATATCCATGCATGTGTGTATATGTGTAGTTATAGCACTAGTTGAATATTGATATATTAACTGGGGGAGGAAATGCACTTAGTAATTTTTAACTTTGACAGCTGATTTTTGTTTTATTAAATATATATGCACATATGTAATAAACATATATTTATTTTTTATAAATACATGCATAGGTGTGTATGTGTGTGTATACATAGCTATTTATATTTTACCAGATCTCTACAGTAGACATTTATTACTCTTAGGATAAATCAAAAAAAAAAAAAAAAAAGAAAAGAAACCCTAACCCACACAGTTATCCATCTTAACCAATTGCCATCTCCTTCTAAGTTTTTCTAACATGAATTCGTAAGTAAAAAATGAGTTTCTCATCGGTGGAATACTAAAACCACTTGTAAATTATTTGTCTCCTAGGGTTCACTGTGGTGTGCGATCGTAAGTAGCTATCAAGACTAAAATACAGACAGTACTGAAAAATACTCGGAAGGTGGACAGAGGACTGAAACTTAGTCTTCTTCTGTGGGAGAGTTACTGAGTGTAGCCCTAGGCATGCTTTGGGGAAGAGGAGGGGGAAGCAGAGATTCTGAGGCTCATAAGCCAGTGGTGCAAGAACTGTAGAGACTGCTCAGGGCTTGAAAGCTGTTTGAGCAAATACTCTGACTAAAGCAGCAGGTGGAGTGGCTCAAGCAGGAAATTGGGAATAATATCCTGGGATTGGATTTGTTTAGACAATTCCTGTTTCTAGGACATAGGGCTCTCCATTCATGGGCGTGCCTTGACCATTGTGCCGGATGCAGAATAGTCAAGTCATAAATACTTGAATGAATGAATAAAGATGACCTTGTACATGCTTTCAGATAGAAAGTATTACCAGTATTACTGGGCTCCTGAGTGGCTCAGTCGATTGAGTGTCCGACCTCAGCTCAGGTCATGATCTCGCGGTTAGTGAGTTCAAGCCCCGCGTTGAGCTGTCTGCTGACAGCTCAGAGCCTGGAGCCTGCTTCGGATTCTATGCCCCCCTCTCCCTCCGCCCTACCCCTGCTTGTGCTCTGTCTCTCTCTGTCTTTCAAAAATGAATAAACATAAAAAAATTAAAAAGAAAGTATTAGCTATATTACCTGGTTTTCATACCTAAATGTGCCTGCAAGATATATGTACTTGAGTTTGACTTTTAATGACTTAGAATTCCATTCTTTAATCATGATTGAAAATACATGTCTGACTACGCTTGCAGCCTAAAGAGGAAGAGTCTGGTTTAAAAGTGTTCTGATGCTATTACAATGCCTATGGCAGTATTTAAGACTATCACAATTATAAAGCTGTATCCTGGGGAAATGGTTTTGCAATCCTAGACAATATGTAACTTCTTTGTGCTTCAGTTGTTCTACCTTTAAAATGAGGAACTTAAAGACAGAACGTTTTTGTCTACCTCATAGAGTTGTAAGGATAAATTGAATTCATAAAATAAAAGGGGCATCTGGGTGTTTCAGTCGGTTAAGCATTTGACTTCACCTCAGGTCATGATCTCATGGTTCCTGGGTTCAACCCCCGCCTCAGGGTCTGTGTTGACAGCTTGGAGCCTGTAGCCTGCTTCAGATTCTGTGTCTCCCTATCTCTCTTCCCCTCCCCTGCTCATACTCTGTCTCTCAAAAATAAACAAACATTAAAAAACAGCATAAAACAGAAGAGTGCCTGGCATACAGCAAACCCCATGTAAATGTATCCTATTGTCATTACTGAATGAGCCAGACCTTGGTATTAACTTGTCCACAGCCAACTGATTTGATCAGGATTTAGTCAGAGGACCTTTGCTTTTCTGGTATCTGAGATTATCATCATATACATTTTGGATCGTACACAAAAGCAGAATACTCCTCAGTTGATTGTGTTCAGAATTGCAGATTTGTTATGGACCTTTGTACTTCCTGGGGAGACAATCTACAATTGCATTGGAAAGTAATATAAAATCAGAGCTAGATGCTCATTGGATCTAAAAGATGATCTATTCAGTTTATTCTTAACATAAAGCTTTGGCATTTTGCTTATTACTTTCAAAACCATTTCAAACATGATTTCATTTGATACTAATACTACTCTCAACATAATTAAGAAAACAAAGAATGCCCCTGCCCATCAGACACCAAGGTGACAAACGGGATGAGCAGGTCCATAAGAGGGCCTCTGGCCTCTGGCAGGTGGGACTTTTAAGTTGTATGATTTGGAAAACAAGAGCTTCCCCCTTTGTATTACAGGGTTCTAGTCTACACTTTGTGATTTGACCAGGTAATGTGGTTGAAACTTGGCCTCCAGTGTTGTTCTGCTACCTCAGTATTCATGGTTCGAAGACCCCAGATGGTGCCATGTGGGGCCAGTGCCCTATACATGTCCCTCAGGTCCTTCTCTATCACCCTGAGGCTATTCTGCTACAACTACAATTGTCACCTCTCAAATAGCATTGGAGTAAATCATGTCCACATTTGATTGCAAAAAAATGAGTTGATAATTTTCCCCAGGTGATAAAGCTAGGAAGTAGCAGAGCTCATTCATTCATGCAGATATTTATTGATCACCTGCTCTGTGCTACGTTCTGGGATAGTCTCAAAACTCCTGAGTTCCTGAGTGTAATTGATACCATTGGTCAGATCCAGGTCCTTCAGGGTCAGCCATCCATAAAGAAGGAAAAATTCTTGCTTTTTTAAAAATGTTTTTTAATGTTTATTTATTTTTGTCAGAGGAAGAGAGAGACAGAGAGAGACAGAGACAGAGAGCATGAGTTGGGGAGGGGCAGAGAGAGGGAGACAGAGAATCTGAAATAGGCTCCAGGCTCCAAGCTGTCAGTCCAGAGCCTGGCGCAGGGCTTGAACTCACAGACAGTGAGATCATGACCTGAGCCGAAGTTGGACCCTTAACCGCCTGAGCCACCCAGGTGCCCTGAGAAGGGAAAGATTCTTGAGAGGTGTATTTGTTCTTCACAATGTTCTCAAATGGTAGTTGCAAATACTCTGAAAGTAGGGTATAAACCCTACTTTTTGTTAAACTATGAGTACACTTGCCAAAAAATAGGTATCAACTTTCTGGAAGCTAGGTATTTCTTTAACATTTATTATAACCTATTGTAGTAAGAAAGTTCTATAATATATGATTTGTTCTCAATTTATTTCCAAGGGATCTCTCCTGTTTCAAGATTCAGCAGTCCAAGATTATAGAACATATAATTATATTCACTTCTCCTGTATCCTTCAAGATTTTTATTCATTTTGGTCTGTCCTGTATATTCATCTTTCAACATTAAAGATTTCTAATCATTTAATCTTCCCTTGTATTAGAGTTCATGACCCCAGCCTCTTGAATATTTTTTTAGTTGCCCTTCCTTTTCTTTCAGCTTCATTATGAGACTAATTTTTCCTGTAATCATAGACTTTTTTTTAAATGTTTGTTTATTTTTGAGAGAAACAGACACAGAACACCAGCAGGGGAGAGGCAGAGAGAGAGAAAGGGAGACAGAGGATCTAAAGCGGACTCCATGCCTACAGCAGAGAGCCTGATGTGGGGCTAAAACTCATCAACCACGAGATCATGACTTAAACCGAAGTCAGACGCTTAACCAACTGAGCCACCCAGTTGCCCCAGTAATCATAAACTTTGAAGGCCAAAAGAAACTGTAAAAAAATTGTTAGCATTCTCATGTTGTAAGTAAGGATAATAAGACCTAAACTGGTTAAGAAAGCAGTGTTTCTGAACCATTAATAAGCAGTGTTAGTGATAGAGCTAGTAATAAAATTCACTGGGTCTTCTGACTTACCCTGGAATATCCTTTGCTAATTTCTCTACATGATGCTCCTTAACACATTTGGATATATGTCTTTAAAGTAGTAGCAGACAGGGGTGCTTGGGTGGCTCAGTAACTTTTGCTCCAGTCATGATCATGGTTTGTGAGTTCAAGCCCTGCATTGGGCTTTGTGCTGACAGTGTGGAGCCTGCCTGGGATCCCCTCTCTCTCTCTCTCTCTGCCTCTCTCTCTCTCTCAAAATAAAGAAATAAACTTAAAAAAAAGTAAATAGAGAAGTAATTCCTATGTAGTCCGTTTCTCAAACTCAAGGTACATTACACGAATGATGCAATAAGGAAGTCAGGCTAGAGTAGATAAAGACATGGGCTCTGAGTTACATCGACATGTTCACATCATGGCTGTGCCACTCATTCTCATTGTGATCTTGTACAGAGTGAGATCTTGTGATCTCCGCTCTATTTAAGTTCATTGCGTCTTCTATAAAATTAGCGTCGGTAGTACCTAACTTATAGGTCACTTGTGGATAACAGATAATTTGCTTAGCACACCATGCAGCACAAAGTATGTCTTCAATTAACGTTAGAAGAAAATCACATATGACCCTTCTTAGGGGGTCAGTAATTGTTTTTGAGTCAACACATGCTGAAACTAGTAATCTGAAATAGAGACTAGTTTCTTTCAGAGTGTTCATTCAGAGGTATTGATAGGAGCAAATTCAACATTTTCATACTGCTTGTGTCAAGTTTTGCTTATAAATAATATCCAAAAACAAATTTTGCTGTTGGTCATAGTTTTCCTGATTCCTGTTTTATTGTACATCATTTTATGTTAAGCATATTGAAGAGTTTCTGTTGTGTGCTCATTTTTACTATACTACCAGCTTATATTCCAGGGAATATTAGGTGCGTCATATATCATTTTCTTTTTAAAAGATATTATATTCATTCTAAAAAATTGAATTGAGCATCTTGGTGCACATTTTGAGCATATGGACTTTACTGATTTGAATCAAGAACTCATTCCTGTCAGGCAGATGCTGGTTGATGACAGAAAGGAAGGTGTTTTCAATCCCAACTTTTTAAGAATATTGACCCAAATATTGACATAAAGCTGATGTGCTCTCAGTCTACTTTTTAACTCAGTAAAAAACCCCAGTGTTTGAAGATTAATTGAGATTAGGTACTTAAAAAGAAAGAAAAAATGAAAAAATAGTCACTCTTGATTCCAAATACATCTATATACTGCCCCCCCACACACACACCCCACAAATATATGGAATAGGCATTTTCATTCATTGTACATTTATTAAGCAACCAGTATTTGACAATTTGACAGCCACTGTGCTTGGGTACCAGGGAGGAAAAAGAGTTGTTGTTCTTGTTGTTTTTCTGGCCTTAAGGAACTCACAAGCTTGAAAAAAACGTTATTAGAGAAATTCTTCTCTGTCTTGTGAGAGTAGGACCTGTAACTGCTCACACTTGCAGCTTCTATAGCAGTTGTCAACGTTCCTATGTCACCATTTGGGGGAACGTGATTTTCTCATGTTGGCTGAGTTTGAAGGGTGTCTCTGTGATCAAGTGCTCCTCCTGGCCTCATTGACTGCCTCTGGGTGGTTGTGGGCTTCTGTGCTGCCCCTCTGGTTACTGGATACCTTGTAGGTCCCAGCCCTGAGCTAAGCAGTTTATACACATCAGTCCTTACCCTCACACCTATCCTGCAAGAAAGATACCATTATCCCTTATTGCCTATGAGACCGTTGGTGTTCCAAAAGGTTATGTCATTAGCCTAAGGTCACACAGTGAATAAGTACACACTCACTTTATTTTCAGCTTCTCTGTCTCTTTTTCCTCCATGTTACAGTGTCCCTTTTGATAAGCACAGTGGCAGTAGGATGGGACCACTTCCTCTAATGGTGTGTGACATTCACACCTGTGACTGTCAGTTTGAGTAACTGTGAAGTACTACTACTTCTTATATGTGTAGCTTTCATACATTCGCTCATTAATCCATCCAAAATGTATTTATTAACCTTCGTTATGGTGCCAGGCAGTGACGCTAGAATTACAGTAACAGTCAAAATGTGCCCTTATTGAACTCAAGATTCATTGTGTTAAATACAGAGTGAAACCTAGCAGGAGTAGCCATTTGGCCTTGAGTTAATTTTATCTACAATGCATTTGCAGTTTACATATGATGTGTTATAAATTCAATGAGTAAAGAGAATTCACCTTAAACATACGCTAGGAGGCTGGGGAGCTTGGGTGGCTCAGTCGGTTGAGCATCTGACTCTTGATTTTGGCTCAGGTCATGATCCCACTAGGATCGAACCTGTGTTGATCTCCACACTTAAGATTCTCTCTTTCTCCTTCTACCCTTCTCCCCTGCTCAAGCTCCTTTTAATCTTATTTATTTATTTTGAGAGAGAGAAAGAACTTGGGAGAGGCAGAGAGAGAGGGAGAGAAAGAGAATCCCAAGCAGGCTCCACATTGTCAGTACGGAGCCAGACTTGGGGCTCGAAGTCAAGAACAGTGAGATCATGACCTGAGCCTAAATCAAGAGTCAGATGTTCAACTGACTGAGCCACCCAGGCACCCTTCTAAAGTAATTGTTTTTAAGTTTATTTATTTATGAGAGATAGAGACAGCATGAGTGGGAGAGGGGCAGAGAGAGAGGGAGACATGGAATCCGAAGGAGGCTACAGGCTCTGAGCTCGAACTCAGAAACCATGAGGTCATGACCTGAGGCAAAGTTGGACACTTAACCAACTGAGCCACCCAGGCGCCCCATAAAGAATTTTTTTTTTTTAATGCTAGGAAGGTGCCGTGTAGAAAAGTGACGTATCATCTGTGAGTAATTCTTCTGCAGCCAACTTTTACTCCACGACTGGAAGAGATCGCCATTTCTTTTGCTGAGCACCTGATGAAGTTATTGGTTGGCTTTTAGGGGCCACGTTGTATGAAAAGTACTATTTTCTATTACTAAATAACGTCAGAGCAGCAAGGTGTTCATATTAGGAAGGCCTGTGGACCCGTTTAACCTGATTCACAGCTGCTGCCATAAGTATCCTTTTCACTGAGTGGACCAGCCTCATCCAGCCTTAACGCCTCTTGCTTTTGAGCAAGTTCTATTTCTCCTCTAGGGTGCTGTCTCTCCCTTTCTGTGTTTTGTTTCCTCACGTGAGTACAGTTTAATTTGATGTACCTAAACTATGTATGTTTTTTTCATTCATGCTTCTTTCTTCCCCCAGTAAAAAGGAAACATAAGGGTCAAAGGCCCATTTTGTTTTAATATACTTTAAAATTCTTTAGATTTTTCTGTCACTATTTCTATTAATCCTCCCTTTGCATTTGGTAGGTATATTTATTCAAATATCTTAAGTAGAGGAAGCGTAGGGACATTGGAAAAAGAAACAAACAACTATCCTCTAAGAATAAAAAAAATAAGATATTGGTATCTGTATCAATGATGGTGGAAGGAAGGGTAAAGGCTTGTAGGTTAAATAAAGTCAAAGGATAATATATCTTGTAAATATGATCAAAGTAGAATGAGAAAGACACTTTCTTAGACTGTTGTATTGTTGTGTCTGTGTGTATACCCTTATCCTTAAAAATGTTTGAGCCTATACCTCCAGTATATGTATATCCCAATTATACAGATACATAGTGTGCCAAATGTTACTCTAAGAAAACAGGAATTAAAAAGAATGAGATAGGGGCACCTGGGTTGCTCAGTGTGTTAAACATCTGACTCTCAATTTTGGCTCAGATCTCATGGTCTGTGCCCCACTGTTAGTGCAGAGCCTCCTTGGGATTCTCTCTCTCTCTGCCTCACCCCTGTCCACACACTCTCTGTCTCTTTTTCTCTAAATAAATAAATAAACATTAAAAAACAAGAAATAAGATGATTTTAAAATAACATGTATACTTATGTATGTATATATAGATATTGTAATATCAATATAAATGTTTTAATATGTATTTTTATTTCAAATATATGTTATATAATATGTATTTTTATTTATGTTATATATGTATATATATGTGTGTGTATATGTATGTGTGTATATATATATATATATATATATATATATACATAATTGTTGCATTCTAAAGGATTGTCGGTGTACCCTATTTTAGAGCTCTTATACCTACAATATGAAATAATGAAAGGAGACCTAATAATAAGAGATAATTCCTTATATACACCACTGCCGCACACACACACACACACACACACACACACACACACACACGTTGACTGGATTACTTGCAGAGAACTTATATCCATGATTAATGGGAATGCTTTCTCAAGCAGAGTTGAACGAAGCAGATGAGAGCTCAGCAGGCATGTGCTGTCGCTGTGAGCATACAAATAAGTTTGATCAGTAGCTACAGCCTCATGCCTAATGCCTAACAATAGTCTTGAAAATACTAAGCGAGGGTGTGGATAATTCAGCGCAGGCACTGATCCCTGTTGTCATGGGTGTCACTGACAGTGTTAAGAAGGTGAGAGCCATTGGGAAGAGCCACCTATAGTACGTGCGTGATATGGATGGGTTTTGGAGTGATGTTTCAGAGAGACGTAATATTGGAACTACAGCTCTCTGGCTGTAGAATATACCCAATTTGTGATTTTTTTTTATCACTGGGACAAATATAGAGGACATCCTATGTCCCATCATTTAAGTTCAGCCTCAGTAAGTGGGGCAGGACAATCAGCAGATCCCATTTGGTATCAATGTGTGCAAACATTTCATTTCTTCTTTTCCCTATTGAATGACTGTCGTGACGCATAGAAGATTCTGGACACAGGAAAATGAGGATGGCTCCCTCTGCTCCTCTACTTAGGTCAAACTTCCAGTAGCTTGGTAGAACTTAGTAAACACAGTAATACTCTAACGT
This sequence comes from Panthera uncia, assembly GCF_023721935.1. NCBI lineage: Eukaryota > Metazoa > Chordata > Mammalia > Carnivora > Felidae > Panthera > Panthera uncia. The sequence continues at coordinate 40,812,270 of NC_064816.1, forward strand.
TACATACCAAGGACCCACTGGTTAGGAGCCATATTAAATGTTGTTTATGCGCTGTTAGTTTTCCATAAACAATTCTGTGTGTTATAATAATGCAGATAATAATGGTGCCAGGAGTAGGCCTAAAGGGATCGAAATGAGGTCACTAAACAAGAGTATACAGGGCACAGTCTGCAGTGTGTCACTTGGTCAATTGGACAGCAGTAGGGACTATTTTTACACTTGCCAGAGTGGAAGTTGTTTTTCATTGTATTGGTGTGAAGTTCTCTGTAGAGGCCTTGCAATCTGTTTATAACTTTTTGGCAACAGCTTTTGGAAGAAGGCCAAAGATACTGTCAAATAATGCAAAGAAAGCAAGTGAATTGCTTATATATTTTAACCATTCTTCTTTTTCCTAGGACCCAAAATACTGTAGTTTTAGAACTATCTTTAGTAATTTCTATCAGAATGAGTTAGAATTACTACATGGAATTTAGCTCTTCTGAATGATGCTCATTAAGCTCTGACAACTGGCATGCAAAACCAGTTCTTTGACTTTTTTGACTGTCCTTATGCTCAACAGAAAATCTTAGCTTTTCAAGGTATACTCATGGGAATGATAAAAAGGCTTATAAGCAATCTTTTAGGGATTGGGGACCAATTGTCAAATCATCCAGCAATTAACAGTGAAGTGATTGTGTATATTGGTTGAAATACTTTTTTTTATTTATGTTGATTTTTAAAAAGATGGGAGCCTTGAAGTTATCACACCTGGGTGAAAGCTGGTCTCTTGAATTAAAAGCTTATGTTAACTGTGTAATTCATAGAGTTCCAATCCTGGAGAGCGTTTCCTCAGAGAGCTCTCCTCGCTTTAGTCTCTACTGTTTTATGTTGACATACTGGTCACAGCCTCAGACAAAAGCAAGGGGCTATTGTGAAAAACAGTTCATGGAGGACTGCCAAGTAGAAATTCCTACAAATTGTGGTCTGTTGCAAAATATTTGAATTTGTGAGAGAAGACATGTCAATAATTTTTTCAATGAGAAGTGTAATTACATGACTGTTTTCTGTGTGTCTGCCCTCTCTGCTTCATTTATTCATAGACAGGAATCTGCAAGATGTCTTTTTATAGCAACAGAGCATTGTTATTGTTTAGGCATTTGGGAATTTTTCTGAGGGGTGGAGAGAAAGAAAAATTAAACCAGTATTTTGTAACAGGGAAAAGGTAAACATAAATGTAAATGATTTTTAGCTGAGTTATTTTTCCCTTAGCTGACCTCTTGGCATATTTGAAAGTTGCATCCTGGTATTTACCTAAACGTCATCTTTTTATAGAAAATGAATTGCACCTTTGGGATCTGAGAAGATCAGCTGTTTAAGGGGCTTGAAGTTTTAGTGAGAAAACCTGTATTTTCGTCGGTCAAACAGAACTTACCCCTTCATGGTCTGGAGGGCTTTCAGCTTCAGTAACTGTCCCTTGGATTTGGATCAATGTGAAATCTGACCTGAATCCTCCTTTGGAGTTTTTTCACATTCTTTGTGCAGTACCAGACCGAATTGTAGTTAATTTCAAAAAGTTTGGAAGAGTGAGAAAAATCCCCTTTCAAGGGCCAGGCACACAACGATGTGGTTATGGGAAAGTTAGTTACCTCTTTTAAACCTCTAATTCCTGATTCGTAGAATTTGAGTAATAGCTGTGATTGCCTGTAGGTACAGGTTAAATTGGATTATTTTGATAACACTTATTAGCTCTGTGGTTAGCCCATAATACTGTTCAGTAAATGTCAACAATTACTATCATTGAGTTTTTAAAGACAAAGTGATTTAAGGGAAAAAAATGGTATTTTTTCCCCATGATGATACAAATGAAAGAATAATATTATTCTTACTTTCTCAAGAGCACATTTCATTACCAATAATATAATATGTGCTCCTGAAGGATTAAGATATTATCTGGGGCATGTGGTCTTTCTATATGCTGGTTGTAAACTGGGATCTTAGTAACTGTAAAATAATGACAGTGTGGTAACAGATGAAGCACCGTGACTTTGAGTCATTGTGAACATACTTACTACTTGGTAACCAGGAGAGGCTTCCTAAATGAATAAGGGACTACTCCAAGAATAAGTCTAGGAGGGAATTGCGTGTGTGTGCATGTGTGTGTGTGCATGTGCATGTGTGCATGTGCGTGTACGTGTGTGTGTGTGTATGTTCTTTGAATAAATTTGGCCTCTTTGTCTCATTCACTTGAGTGGTTCTGTTCCTCCACTATGTCTAGATCCTTCCTTTGGAGCTTAATCTGAGAGGGTTACACTGCATAGAGTTTCTAGTTCCATCTAATCTCCAGGCCTCCTACAAGATTAAAAAGCATTTGCTATATACACTCATATTCTTAGAGAAAACTCCTCCTGAAGTCTAATTAGTTAAATCCTTTGATGATGGTTGGCAATGAAGTACACTTATTGTGTCAAAACACTGTATAGTCTCATCCTAAGTGAATTTCTAGTTTATAAGAAACTTCGGTAAATCTTTTCTGAAATTAAAGGATGAAATACAATGTCCAAGGTATTACAGTTGGAAAAAGTTGTTATCACACTACTGTGAGAAACCTTAATTGTAGTGGTCTCATGATGATGTTTTAACAACTGTGTCTTTTGACATGGTGAAAATGGATGGCAACCTGCAAAACAACTCTTCACTCCTAGCTTTGCACTCTTCCCTTTATTTCTTTTAAGTTACGTTCATTTTCTTGTGTTTTTCTTGATGACTGATCAAATTATTCAATTTTACAAAACCAGTTCCCTTGCCATCAGTTTACATCGTGGTGCTTTAAAAATTCATCTATGTATCTTCCAGGAAGTGTTTATGGAATTAAAGTCCTTGGACATCCTCCACCCACCCCTCCACATTTAAGTGTTAAATTTCTTTTTAAAAAAATTTTAATGTTTATTTATTTCTGAGGGAGAGAAAGAGAATGGTGGGGAGGGAGGCAATGGAGGGGCAGAGAGAGAGGGAGACAGAGGATCCAAAGCAGGCTCCTTGCTGACAGCAGAGAGATCATGAGCTGAGCTGAAGCCGGAGGCTTAATTAACTGCACCACCCAGGTGCCCGTAAGCATTAAATTTCTTTTGAAAATTTTTCATTTGGAGCACCCTTGCCCAAAAGCCAAAAGAGCCTCCTGAAAAAAAAAAAAAAAGAGTGAAATAATCCCCAACAGTCTGGTTAGATTATAATATGTGAATACTAATTTTGCTGTTTTTTAATACCCTAATTTATCTAACCTTTTGTTCACAGCACGAGCTACAATTTAAGTGTTAGAAATTTTATGAACTTGAGTATGGGCATAACAGATTAATGCATTCACTTATACATTTCACTCATTATCTATGTATAACTAATCAAAAGATGATATTATCCATATATCCTAACAGAAGGCTTAAATAGTTGAATGACAGAGAGGATATTTTTGTAGCAGAAGGTCACGAAAAAATATGTGCTTTGTTAAATATGGTGTGTCACCTTGGGTCACCTGCTGAGGCTGGTTGATGGTGCTTATCTCTACGCACTCTTTGCTCTCTTCCTTCTACTGATTTATGGGCTTGGGTGGGTTCTATTCTATCAAAGACTAGGCTGCATATTCTAGGATGTAAGAGAGAGTACTGTTTTCATTTAGGTCTTAGCAAAGTGCTATTATGTGAGAGAAGATTCTAGCTGCCTCCCCTTGCTGGCCTGTGACATTTTCATAAAGGTATTATTTTCCAATGACCTCCAGATCCAGTGGCAGAGACCACTCCTATGTTTCGTTATGTCAGGGCTTGGCTCCTATATTCTGAAGAGAATAAGATATAACAACCTTTCCTTTTAGAAATGATCTCAGTGCAGTGTGCTGTATACACTGCATGTGATGGTGCATTTTCTGTGTCCTGACAGAACCTGACAGGGGCTATGGGATGCCCAGATAGCTAGTTAAACATGATTTCTGGGTGTGTCTGTGAGTCTGTTTCCTGAAGACATTAGCATTTGAATTGGTAGACTGACTGAAGAAGATCTACCTCACCAGTTTGAGTGGGCATCATCCAATTCATTGAGGACCATTGAATGAATAGAACAAAAATGCAGAGCAAGTGTGAATTTGTTCTCTGTTTGAGCTGGAATCCCCATCTTCTGCCCGTGGTCATCAGGGCTCTTGGTTCTTGGGCCTTTGGAATCACACTGAATTGCACTGCTGGCTTTGCTCGTTCTCCTGTGTGTAGACAGCAGATCATGAGATTTCTCAGCTTCCATAATATCATGCGAACCAACTCCTATAACAAATCTCTTTATATCTTTCTTTCTGTATATCCTGTTGGTTGTGTTTCTCTGGAGAACCCTCTTACCTTGCACAAACGCAAGTTACTTGGCTGATCCTCCCTGTGTCTTGTTCAAACTGTGTTTACGTGCCCTCAACTCAACTGCAATTAATTGTTCACACATTTGTCTTATGAATACATCTTTGAGGACACTGTGCTGTTCAAATATATATTCATGTTATTAATACTGAGCATGGAACCTAGAACATACCGGATGCTCTATAAAAACGGAGAGAGAAAGAAAGGAAGAATGAAGGGAGGAAAACGTTATCTTGAGAAATGATACCTGAACACCTTCTGTGGTAAATTCCAGGATTGCTTTTCTAGGTTCTGTAATCTAGGCAGTCTTGTTAGGAGTTTCTAGTCTCAGACTTGGTTTCTGATGAATTTTAATGTTCCCTAAACTGTCCTCTCTCTGATATCCCTTGTTAGCTGGTTGAGACCTGGTTTTATCATCGGTATATGGCTAACTCATTTCAGGACCTTTAGGAAGTAAAAGCATGAGGTATTGTTGAGTGTCTTGCAAAATGGAAATTTCTCTCAAGAAAGCCTAAGTGGAAGATAAGTAAAATCAACCTCCTCAGAAAAAATTCTCTTCTTGAGAATAACTGTTAGTTTTTAGCATCTTTTGAAATGAGATAATCAAAAGTGGTAAGATTCCATCGGCTGCTAAATATTTTGTGTGAATAATTAATGTTTCATATTTCAGAGTGATGATACTGAACAGTATCCTCTTTCTTTTCTAGGTTATAAGCACGTCAAGACTACCTCCATGCCCTTGTCACAGAATTAATCATTCCTATCCATATTTGATGTTTACACCTTTTAAATATTTATAGGCTGTTATGTTCCTTTATTGTTGTTTACCCACTCTGGGACACTCAGAAGCCTTGCATTTCTTTCTTAGCCAAGCACTCCATTCCTTTCATCATTCTCTTGGCTGTTCTTTGGACCACCTCCAATTTGCATACATAATATCAGTATTGAGGTGCCAAAAATACGTTTGTTTCAACTGGAGTCTTATTGGATTTGTTTTCACTCAAATCATGTACACAAATAAATGTGATCTCCAAGGCATGAAAACTCAGTGAGGGCTCCAAAGGGAAGCTAGGATATATTGATACGCTGTTAAAGTGCTATGGGGAGATTTTAAGTCACTAGGGAAATGGCATCTCAAAATCATTTAAATGATTGTAGAATGAGCATTGTGTGAAAAATTCTATTTTTAAGCCCAGGTCTGTGATTGCTTTGCAGATTTTTGTTGTAACTGCCAGTCTGTTGATTTTTAAGATTTTAATAGGGTTGGGTTCAGTCTTACAGCCATTTTCTAATTTCTTTAATTTATTTTTTCTATTTTGGCAATTTCAGAAGGCAGAGTCCTTTGTCAGTAGGAAAACAGTTCCTATGTCATTGCAGAGGGAAGGCTGACGTAAAAGGACCATTAAAATATTCAAGGCAAAGAGACGCTGAAACCCAAGAAAACTTATGTGATCTTTTTAACAAATGGACACCTTGGACCTTACATTGTTATTTGAAAAGATTTTTCAAGTAGCAACATGACATAGTGCACAAATAAGATGTCCATGAAATTACGTAGCACAGCCAAACAAATGACCTACAGTGAAATCCGCTGAGGAGCGAAAATTGTGTTTTCTCCACAAAATGCTGTTTTTGCCCCAAGGCAATTCATGTTGGGGAAAAATATCCTCTGTAACATTGACACAAATCGTAGGCATCTACCCTAAAGAGGATTTTTTATTGAACTGCACACGTGTGCAAATATTTGAGGCCCCAGAGAAGAAACAAACCAATGAAATACATCACTGCCATCACCAACTGAACTGGGGAGGGCAGAGGGGCAGACACGTTTCAGAGACTAGTGATGAAGCAGGGAATTAAGAAGTAAATCAAAGCCTCTGATCAAAGGCAATTTAGCCTGTCAAATGATCTTACAGTGGAAGGAAGCCTCATGCACAAAGATCAGATATTAGTGCCTTTACATATACAACACTCTTTGCAAAAAAACAAGAGAAAGCAAGAGAAGGAAAGGAAATGAAGAAATACATCAAAGCCTACTATGCAAAATAATCTCCCTTTCTTGAGTATAGCTTGCATGATTTGAAAAATGAAAATGACTCTTGCGGGGTTGTTTTTTTAAATAGTATATTTATGTTCTACTTTTGAAGTGGTGAGTGGATGGCACTGTTGGCTAAAATAACTTATCTGCAAAATGACACCAGGCAGTACTTTTTCGCTGTAGTTTTGTTTTTGTTTTTGTTTTTGTTTTTTTTTTGTAGCCCTTTCGTGTCTGTATTAACATTCTCTTCACAACTGCAAACAGCAGGTAAATAATTTTATATTTTAGAAACTATTGTCTGTTGAATTTAATTTGGGTCACAGACTTTAGTCCATGTTAACATGAGAGTTGTTAACATCTCTTTAAGAAGTTAATGGATTCTTCCATGATTTTTGATGTCTCAGTACATATTGTGAGTGTAGCCAGTTCCTTAACTGTGTACAATATCCCTATACATTTTATTCTCTTGAGATCCGTACTTTATGGTATTTTGTACCATTATAAACTTGTGCCATCTGTAAACTGACAGTGAAAGTGAAATAAATCTTATCAGTAATTTCCCAGTTGTCGGGGTGTGTGGGTGGCTCAGTCAGCTAAACGTCCAAGTCTTGGTTTCAGCTCAGGCTGTGATCTCACAGTTGGTGAGACGGAACTTCGTGTGTGGAGCCTTGCATCAGGCTTCATGATGAAGAGTGCAGAGGCAGCTTGGGACTGTATCTCTTCCTCTCTCTCTGCCCCCCTCCCCCGCTCGTTCTCTCTATCTCTCTCTCTGTCAAGAATAAATAAGTTAATTTAAAAAATGACTTCTCAGTTGTCTAATATAGGATGCTTCATGCATTTGTAGGAATTAAACATTCATTCATTCAATGATTACTTTTTTTTAAGTTATTCATTTGAGAAAGGGAGAGAACCAGGGAGGGGCAGAGAGAGAGAGACAGAGAGAGAGAGAGAAGGGAACAGAGGATCCAAAGTGGGCTCTGTGCTGACAGCAGAGATCCAGATGTAGAGCTCAAATTTACAAACCAGGAGATCATGACCTGAGCCCAAGTCAGAAGCTCACCTGACTGAGCCCCCCAGGTGCCCCAACAATTACTTTTGTTTAACTGTTGAGAGCCACTGAGCTGAGGATACAGCAGCAAAGTAAAACACAGTTTTACCCTCATGACGCTTACAGTTCATTTGGGTGGACACATGTTAATCACATTATCATGCAAACACATGTAAAATTGCTGCTCTGATAAATGCTAGAAAGGGGAGTCAAAGGTAGATTTGATCTATGATTAGAGAAGGCTTCTCTGAAAGAATTGGTACCTGATCAGAGATGGGAAGTAAACTGGACAAGGCGGAAAGTAAGGAGGATCCATTTCATTAGAGAAGTTTATTAACATGCTTTCACTTATGTTAGGGTGGGGGAGGGCAGTGGTGGTGGCGAATCAGTCCAGCAACAGGGTCGAGAGCAGTGCTTAAATGTTACTGCTGAAAAGAATGGATTTTAATGCCAAAAGAATCTGAGCTCCAGGCCTTATTTGGAAACTTCTCAGTTGAGTATTTTGGACAAATTAGTCAACCTCTCTGAACCTCAGCTGCTGATCGTAATCCTTATCTCAAAATTATTTTAATAAATGTTAGCTACCATCACCATCATCATCATCATCACCATCATTACCACTATTATCATCAACCCTCATCACCATCATCATTAACATCCTTACCCAGGGACTAGCCCAGATTTGCACTATGATTTTAGGGATATCATTTCGTTACTTTGAGTTTTAACTTCACACTTCCATTAAATGGGGGGTGTTAGATTAAATGGTTTCAAGATTACTTCCTGGTCTAACTACCAATGATTTCCCATACTAATCTAAAGCTGGAAATTTCAGTACAGTTATGGGAAGCCTATACCCTGGCTGGTTAGGGAAAGTAGACTTTGAAGAGAAACACAATTCTACCTTTTAGCAACTTTACTTACATTTCTGTAATACACATTTTAGAAGTTTCTGTTATCTTAGATTAAACGTTATAGCGCACATTTCTTCTGCTAAAAGGCCTTTAAAGTGTTTCGGTGGGACATTTAATTTCCCATTATGGCTGGTTTCTCAAATCATTCCCTTTGTAATTGTCACATTTTTACAGTCCTATTTAAAATGAATTTAGTTTTCCAACTAAAAATATCAAGCTGAGTTGGAAATTGAAATCCAAGGACTGTAAAATCAAATGATAAAAAATGAGGCTTCAAGCCAAAGTTTTCAGCCACCACACCTAGAAGACCACTAGAAAATATTTTCTTCCTTTCTTTTTTTTTTATTAAATACATAGGAATACTTTTAAGATTATTTTGGTCAAAATATAATTTTATAACATTTCTAAATCTAGAAAAGGGAAAGTGATTTCTTTTATACTTTGTTAATTATTCAAAGGTGTAAATATTTTGTTTGGTTGGGGCATCTGCTTTATGCTTCACTTAAGTTTTGTTGCAACTTTACAAAATTTACTTTTGATTGTGGTTTGCTAGACATTTACTCTTTTTTATAGTGTCACAAATATAAGAAAGATTACAGATACATATTTTTTCTATTTGATATTTTAAAACCTCACTGCCATGTTTTGCATGATAGAAAGTCTAAATGCTTTCATGTTTATTTGTATCTTTACCTTTGGGGGATGCGTGTTAAATCCATTACATAGGTAGCTCCCAGTGCTACTGTCCCTACATTACAGGTTAGAAAATTGAGGTGTTGGCTTACTCAAGGTTAACTGCATATTTATTGAATGAGAATTACATATTTTTTTTATTAAAAAAATTTTTTTTATGTTTACTTATTTTTGAGAGAGAGACAGAGCATGAGCGGGGGAGTGGCAGAGAGAGACGGAGACAGAATCAGAAGCAGGCTCCAGGCTCCGAGCTGTCAGCACAGAGCCCGATGCGAGGCTCAAACCCACGAACCATGAGATCATGACTTGAGTTGAAGTTGGACACCTAACCAATTGAGCCACCCAGATGCCCCAAATAAGAATTACATCTTAAATCTATTTCCCAATTTTTGGATTAGTACACATTTCACAGTGCCTCACTAATTTTCAAATGTACTATAGACCCCACTCAAATGAATGGAAGGGTGCAAACCCCAACATGAATTAGATCTGGTTAAATTGGTTATTCATTATCTGATTGGCCTCAATGATTGTAGCGTTAAATAGTATTTCACATTGATTTCCCTTGCTATTTTTTCTTACAATATTTCCCATTTAGTCAGCCTCTGTATGGCTATGCTTTTCATTTGTGAGTGTCCAATTATCATGCCTTCATATTGGATGGAAGACCGATTAGCATGGATTAATTAAGGTAATGAAATAATTATACTTATTATGATATAACTATATAATAATAACCACCATTAGTATGGCCTAATTATCTAGTAGTTATGAGTGTGTGGTTTGGAGATCTGATTTAAGTGGGCTTGAATTTGACCTTCAGTACTTATTATTAATGTGTGCTCTTGCAAGTTAATCTCCTTGAACCTTAGTTTTCTCATCAGTAAAGAGGAGATAGTACTTAGTTTTTCAATAGATAAAATTATTCAACTGTATTGTATGTTACACGTGGTAAAAGCTCTACAGTTATTACTAACATTACTTTTATTGCCCTGGCCTTAAGGGTATATACATATCAAATCATGAAGCAGTCAGTGTTCCCATAGCACCATAGTTTTAGAGGTGGAACAGGTAAGGCAAGTTTGGTCATGAAAAGTTTTTCACTAGGGATTTATTGAACTCAAGCTGGAATGACAGGCTGGTCTTAACAAATGATGTTGCAAACAAGTAAGACAAAAATAATGGTAAAGCAAGACAGCCTCGATGGTGTTTGGATTCCTGAATCTGGTGAGGTCCCTGGGTTAGTTCTCTTTCTGTCTTTTCTATAGTTTTTGTTTCTGGGCCAATAAATTCCACTTAATTAAGTTAGTTTGTTTTGGATTTTTGTGAACCACTAATGGAATCTGATAATATAGTATTTTAAGAAACACATTTCTTCATCCTTTTGGTTAACTTTTATTACTCCCAACAGTGTCCTATTACTTATTCATTTACATACTATTTTCTCTCTTCCCATGACTAAAGCGTAAGCTCTATTTGGACAAGAATTTGCGACACTTCTCAGATATTATAAAATCCCTAACACCTAGTAGGTTTCCCAGTGTTTTTTCCCTAGTAGGGAGTAGTTTGCTCCCTGATCAAAATTGCATCCATATCCTTTCCTGAATAGACTAGGTAAAGATGCAAACTTAACATTTTTTGAGAACTTTACATTGAGGCAGTTATCATATTAGATATTGTATACCTTTTGAGATTGTTAGTATCATCCCCATTTTACACATGAAAAGATGGAGAGACCATGAGGTAAAGTCACAGTGGTGCATTTTGTAATGCCCTTCCCCACTCAATCTTTGAGATCCAGTTGGTCTCCATCCTGCTTGGAGTGCTGCCAGCAATCAGCCCTCATGTGTCCCCTCCCAACGCATTAGGGTTGCCTCAGCTAAAAGGTCATGTTTTCTTTCTAGGGCAGCCCACATCTAAGGCCTGACGTGGAGGGAAAAGGCCCAACTCAGGACAGCTCTAAGAATCATGCCCACTCCAGAACTCCCTATAAGGTAGCCTGAGGCCTCTCCTTATACTGAATTACAGCTCCACTTCTCCCTTTGTCTAATTCATCTTCCTTCCTAGCCATTCCCCATGCTTTGATCTCCATTGCCCCATTAACAGACCAGAGTCTGCTTCTCAGGGAAACCAACCTTCTATGATGACTTGTGAAGATCCCTGCCCCAGCTAGTGAGGAGGCCTCTCTGAGAAGGAGAAGTGGGCTGAGAGCTGTCAGAGCTGGGAGAAGTTTAGCTGAAGTTTGAGTGGAGGAAGAGCCAGACATTGTCTAGGATCTTAAAGATGACAGTTGTAGCTGGAACACAGGTAGCTGGAAGGAGATTCGTGAGAAGGTGGCGGGCACCAGACCATGCAGGGATGTGTAAACCACGCAGAGAAGTTCGACTTGTATTTTCACTTGTTTCTGCCCTTCTTTCTGCTCATGCACAAAGATTTGCCCACAGCTATCTCCAGCTACACTGGGTCTTCCTTTGGAGCCCATTTCTGTCCAGTGAAATTTTAGTAGGATTTAATTTTTCTTTCAGAATGTTATTCCTAGACCCTCTCATTCTTAACCTCCTCACTGGCTTCCTACTATAATTATAGTCTCAAAAAGCAGTTGTTTTCTTGGGGGAAAGAAAGGCTATTTTGAGCTATCCGTTTTGACTTAGTTACTTGTGTGTAGTTTAAACATTTCTTTCTTTATCCCCTGAAAAGGCTAGAGTTCCAGTTGTTATGATTCAAAGGCAACAGGGAAGATTTCCTAGAGTTTCATGTGATTATAAAAACTTTTTTCCAGACATTTTAAGTGATCATGGTTCATATCACATTGATTTCCAATGTGGGGTCATTCAGATGACCCTGGGAATTCAGTAACTTCTAGGTCACAGAGAAGCACAGATGAGCACCATACCGTCTTTGTGTTTGGTGATTGGTGGTGTGTGTGTTTGTGTATGTGCACACACACATACACACTAAACTGTGTTGGTATACTGTCTGGAATAAGTCTAAATGTATAGGGTTTTCATTTATTTGGGGCAAGTATCAATGCTTGGCAGAAGGAACTCAGTATCTGAGATTTGGGAAATGTAGAGATAAATGGATCCTACATATACTGCAGGCCTTATTTTCTTGCCTTGTTTTTTCCCATTGTTTCTCGACAACTTAGTGCTATAGTTCTCAGCTTTGACTGCCCATAGTAATTACCTGTGGAATTCTCTAGATCTCAGGTTCTCTGGGATGATAATCCAAAACTGTACATAGAGCCCAGATAGCTATTTTGGTGGTGGCGGCGGTTGCTCTTTTCAACTTATACCCGTGATTCTTTTGGACAACCAGCGTTGAGAAGCATGAGTCTGTTAGACTGTCAAAAAGCAGAAGGGGTCTATGGATCAAGGATATTTCTTCCTTGTCTACTGACACACTCACGGCTTGCAAAATTCTTGGGATTCACATTCTCGTTTCCAAAAGAATAGTGAATTATCTAGAACTGTACAACAGCATTCATCAGTAATGCTTTTGTGCCTTTGCTTTCTTTAGGCTTCTGCTTAGAACCAAAGATACCTTAAACAAAGTAAGAGGGTTCCAACCATTTGTGTCTGTGTGTGCATGATGGAGAGAAGAAAACACAAAAGAAGCAGTATTCATGAATGCAGTTTAAAAATATAGTAGAACTGGGGTGCCTGGGTGGCTCAGTTGGTTAAGCGTCCGACTCTTGATTTCAGCTCAGGTCATGATCTCATGGTTCATGAGTTCAAGCCCTGCTTCGGGCTCTATGCTGACAGCATGGAGCCTCTTGGGATTCTCTCTCTCCCTCTCTCTCTTCTCCTCCCCTGTTTGCATGCACTCTCTCTCTCGAAAATAAATAAATAAGCTTAGAAAAAAAAAAAAACCTTTGAAAATATAGAACTTTGATATGTATTCCCCATCCTAGTTTTTTATTGAACTTATAAATCAGTGTATACACAGAACATCTATCTCACCCATAGCATAGTAAAGCAGAGCTACTCCTTTTGAGTCAGGTGCAGTTGTTGCACAACTCAGAGGGATACCTTCTTGTAGAGTACAAATGAGTGGTGCCCCCTAGAGTTGTGTAATGTGGCATTCTTATTTTGGATGTAGGGAAGAAGGCCTCAGAGCAGTGGTTTTCAACCAACGGTGATTTTGTCCTTCAGGGGACGATTAGTAATGTCTAGAGAGCATTTTTGGTTGTCACAGCTGGTGTGGGAGTGGGGGGAAAGTGGGACTGTTGCTTCTGCTATCTAGCAATTAGAGTCCAGGTTTCGGTGCACAGGACAGCCTCCTGCAAAAAAGGAATTATCCTTCCCAAAATATCCATCATACTGAGGTTGAGAAACCCTGGCTTCTTTTAACTAGCTATCTTGCCCCCATACAATCCTGTGTAAATTTGGAGGACAGGGCAGGAACCTTATCTGTTTTTTCAGTGTTGGTTGCATTCATTCCCGGTGCCTAGAACAGCACTTGGTACACAGCAGTAGCTCAGTTGTTTTTTTGGATGACTGAATGAGTGAACTGTTTGTACTGGATAACCTTGTATTGCTGCCCTGAAGCGTGGGTGAATGGGAACTGCATTACCCCTAATGCAAGAAGTGAGTCCTGCCTATTACTGTGGTTGTCCTTGCCTAGAAATTCCAGTTCAAGGGTTGGGGGGCCTAATATGTAGGTGATTAAAGATGTCTCCGTGGATATTCTAGGGTGTTTCCCATTCTCTAATTTATTTTTCCTTAAAGTTTTGTCCACCTGGGTAACTTCAGTGGCTTGTGGTTTCCTGTCACTTCTAAGGTGGGGACTTTAGCTTTGGTCAGTTTAGTGTATCTCACATTATGGGATAGATACCACTGATGTGCTATGAGGTGCACATGGGTAATCCAAGATTAAGTATAATTAAATAATAGACTTAATATAGAGCACACATTTTTTTCCAAAGTTTCTTTTGGTACTTTAGGGACATCTGGGTGTTTCAGTAGGTTAACTAATGGACTCTCGATTTCAGCTCAGGTCATGATTTCACCATTGTGAGACCAAGCCTTGTATTGGGCTCCACAGTCAGCATGGAGCCTGCTTGGGAATCTCTCTCTCCCACTCTCTCTGCTCGTCTCCTGTGTGCATGCTTTCTCTCTCTCAGAATAAACAAACATGAAAATAAACATGATAAACAAATAAATAAATAAATAAATAAATAAATAAATAAATTTATTGATTGATTGATTTTTGGTACTTCAGCTTAACTCAAAGGCTAGTTTTGTGCTAGCATGATTTTATACAATTTTTAACACTTTCCATCATCTCTTTTTCATCAAGTCCAGACTTTGAAATCCAGGAGTCTGCTGGTCACAGTGTCTCTTTAGAACTTAATTGGTTATGTGTCAGTGTGTTTATTTTAGGTAGAATGATGCTGATTTTCCATTTATAATACTGAGAGAACATGTTAAGATATTTTAATTGAAATAGAAAAATCAGTTAAAAATAAACACAAGTAGGGGCACCTGGGTGGCTTAGTCGCTTGAGAGTCCAACTTTGGCTCAAGTCATGATCTCACAGTTCGAGCCCTGCGTCGGGCTCTGTGCTGACAGCTCAGAGCCTGGAGCCTGCTTCGGATTCTGTGTCTCCCTCTCTTTACCCCTTCCCCACTCATGCTCTGTCTCTCTTTGTCTCTCAAAGATGAATAAACGTTAAAAAAATTTTTTTTTTTAAAAATGCAAGTAACACATGCTTGTGAAAACAATCATGAACAGGTCATTTGAATGGATTGAGAAACATTGAAATTGTTTATTTCATTAATTATGATATCTCATCTTGAAAAAGATAGACTCCTGGGGAATACCTGCCTGGGAACACCAGCCTGAAAGGACACCAGCAGGCTGCTCCAAGGATGTGTTGACAGATCTGTGGGGGTCACTTGGGAGATGATGATGGATGCTAGAAGGGGACAATTTCAAAGGAGGGAGCAATCTGGGAAAGGACATGTAGGGCCCTGGTAAAGGCCAGCTGCCTCCAGTCACAGCATTCCCTTCCTCCCACGTGGCTGACTATCCCTTCCTCCCCCATGACTGACTGTCTGGGCAGCACCAACGTCACTTCTGATTTGAGAGGACTGTGAAAGTGACAGGGGATATTGTTTCATGGGGGAGATCAGTCATGCTGTTATGAGTCATGGAATATGAATTGTGCGTCACTGGTTTTCTTCGCAGATCTCAGTGGTCATTTCATTCAGTCCTTCATTTGGGTCTTGACGGCATTTGCATTGCCACCTCAGTCTGTGGTCACCAACCTCTACTTCCTTGTCTCTAATAAGGGGTCTTCCTCCTGTGGCTTTTGAGTACATATTAGTATAATTGCCACTTGTATAGTTTGCATTTGTTTCTCCCATGTCTGCCTTGTGGGACCATAGACAACAAAATCTAACCCTTTTCCTACGACCTTCAGATGTTTGACGAGAGGTTTTATGTGTCATTTGCTTTCCAGGAAGACAGAAACATCACTAGCTCTTTGAACTTCTCTTGCCATGAGTACTGTCCCTCCTGCCATCTTGGGAGGTTAACCCTGAATAAGCTTGCTTGGTCTGGATCAATCTTAAATCAAAGCCCTTAGATCTGGATACAATTTATCAGCAGTTTCTTGAGTGGAATAAAATACAATGTGACAGTCACATCCTTTATGCTAGGTACCATACTTCTTTTAGCTAGGATTACCAACTTTGTGACAATTCATCATGTTGTTTATTAATTATTTATTTTTCACCTGACAGTCATGCCAAATCTATATTTTAAACTTTTGGCAACAGCTTCCTAAAAAAAAAAAAAAAAACAAAAAACGTGTGATTTGTGTTGTGTGTGTGGTTCGGGAGGTAGCAGGGCAGGGATAGGAATTGCAAAGAAATATGAGCAAACTGTGGTTAAGTACCAAGAGAAATAGGAAATTTGAAAACATAAGAAATATCTGGCACCTGATATTTCATCTGATATGAAATATCTTGGGCTGCAAAACAAGGCATAGATTTTTCCTTTTCCTTTTCCTTTTCCTTTTCCTTTTCCTTTTCCTTTTCCT
>NC_064816.1:40828383-40912231 GCF_023721935.1 Panthera uncia
TTCCTTTTCCTTTTCCTTTTCCTTTTCCTTTTCCTTTTCCTTTTCCTGTTTAAAGGGAATATTTCTCCAGGTTTGCTCTTTGAGTCACTTTCATCAGCAGCATGTTATCAGGGAGGCCTTGCCCGAATATCCCCTCGTGCTCTCTCACCCACCTTTGCTTGCTGCTGCTTTACCCTATTTGATTTCTCTTCATAGCTTTTACCACTACCTCCGTTTTATATATTTTTATTTATGGATTAAAACAACTTATAAAAGCAGGGACTTTTTTCTTTACCATCATATCCATACTACTTAGCACACCTTATAATATTTGTCACAAGAAGAGATTGTTAAATGAACAATTCATGAGTGAAAGAATGATTCAGGATGTCATTTACATATGCAGGTGCTGGGCTCCACTCTGTACCTGTTAAATTAGAATTTCTGGCAGTGGGGCCCAGGACTGTACAGATTCATCTGTAATCTAAAATAATAGCATGACCGTTTTTGTATAAGTGCACACAACGTTCAGTACACCAAAAACAAAGTATGAAGAACACATTTTTGAAATGTTTAAAAATGGCCTTCTACCTTTATTTTTAAAAGAGGACATGTCTATCAAAGCATTAGTATACACTCATTTATATCTCAAATTTTAAGGTATTTGCACATTACTGACCAGGTGAGAATTGGTACCTCCCAAACCATAACATATGCTATAATGTAGGTCTGTTATTTCAAAAGAGAGAAGGAACTTGGTAAAATCGTTTTCTGGCCATGATGCCACTGTAGGTTGAGCACTTAGTCCCACTTACTAAATCCCATTCCGTTGCCAGCATGACAGCAAGGCTCTGTGCATACACGGGTACTAGCAGACTACTGTAGGTTACCAACCAAGAACTGGGAAGATCATTTTTTTAATGTTTCTTTCTTTATTTTGAGAGAGAGAGAGAATGAGAATGCACGCACTCCAGTACCCATGTGTGTGGGAGGGGCAGAGAGAGAGGGAGAGCAAAATCCTAAGCAGGCCCTGCAATGTCAGCCCAAAGCTCAGTCTGGGGCTTGATCCCACAAATAGTGAGATCATGACCTGAGCCTATATCAAGAGTCAGTTTAAAAAAAATTTTTTTTATTAACATTTATTTATTTTTTGAGAGTCAGAGACTGAGCACGAGCAGGGGAGGCGCAGAGAGAGGGAGACGTGGAATTGGAAGCAGGCTCCAGGCTCTGAGTTGTCAGCACAGAGCCCGATGGGGGGCTCGAACCCACGAACCGTGAGATCATGACCTGAGCCGAAGTCAGTTGCCTAACTGACTGAGCCAACCAGGTGCCCCTCAAGAGTCAGTTTTTAATGTTTATTTATTTTTGAGAGTGTGTGTACACGAGACAGAGAGAGAGAGAGAGAGAGAGAGCAAGGGAGGAGCAGAAGAGGGAAACATAGAATCCCAAGCAGTCTCCAGGCTTCAAACGGAAGCACAGAGCCCATTGCGGGGCTCGAACTCACGAGCCATGAGATCATGACCTGAGCTGAAGTTGGACGCTTAACCAACTGAGCCACCCAGGTACACTGCGGGTAGATTATTTTAAAAAGTTACCTCACTGACAGAGCTGGGGTATAGTTTGTGAACCTTGTTCAAAATGATCTCCATGCATAGGGATGGTGGAAAGACAAGAGCTATTTAAAGTCTTTCCATTGGGCCCCTGGGTGGCTCAGTCGGTTAAGGCTCCAACTTCAGCTCAGGTCATGATCTCAGGGTTTGTGAGTTCAAGCCCCACATCAGGCTCTGCACTGACAGAGCCTGGATCCTCCTTTGGTTTCTGTGTCTCCCTCTCTCTCTGCCCCTCCCCTGTTTGCACTCTGTCTCTCTCTCTCTCAAAAATAAATAAATGTTAAAACATTTTTTAAAGTTTTTCCATGGAAGGAGATAGTCTTATTTTCCTAGAAACTTCACTACTAATAAAATAAGGGAGAAGAGCAATAAGAAACAAATAAGATTAGGAAAGCCAAAATGGTTTTTAAATTAAATTATTCTTCTCAGACTTTTCTATGAGACATCAGCAACTCTGCAACCACCATTTTATTGGAAGTCATCCTGATTTTTGAGCTTGAGATAGTTTGAGAAGCCATTCTGTCTGCCCCAGTTTCTACTTATTAAATTAATTATACTTAATTTGTTTTTCAGAAGTAAATGGGAATCATCTGAATGATGAGCTAAGCTGTTACATCCCACAATGGTTTGGTCACTTATTTCTGCCTCCTAGCTAGCCGGACAAGGGCACCCTCCATGTTTTCACCTTTGATGTACAAAAAGCAAGTCCAATATTATATAATATAAGCATAATGAAACAAAATTGCCTATAAAATTACCCCGTGCAGCTGTCCACTGAAACATTATCAGTTTATCATGATGTTTATATAGCTTTTGCATCTACATAAAATATTGGGTCTTAAGTAAGGAAGGATGAATGACCAGGAGAAAGAAGGAAAAAAGGAAGAGAGGGAAGGAAGTAGGGAGGGAAGAAGAAAAGGAAGAAAGAGAGAAGAGACATAGAGGGAAGGAGAAAAACAGAGAGAAGGATGAATGTTATATTCAGAAAATGGTATTATTTTCCCCCATGAAACGTCATGCAGAAGAGGCCAGTTACTACTAAAATTAAGCCTTCAACTGAGGTTTAAAAAAATCATATTCCATCCTTGAAATTTCACATTCACTACTTGTGCGTCCCTCAAAAGGTCACAAATTTATTGATTTCTTACTTGCAAAATATATGATTTGGAGCTAAATGATACTGAGGAAACATTCAGGCCTTACAAACTTTATGGCTCTTTGATTTTTAATGTATCTGTCAAATTTGAAACACGATGAATAGAATATTTAAACATATAAGCCACAAAGTTAAAGGTTGGCTCTAGAGGAGCTATATCAGTATTTATAAGGAGAAATAAATTGTGGATAAAGTGTTAATAATTGTGAATCACTAATCCAACAATTATTGCTGGACTATAATTCCATCTTTAGATTTTAATAACAAGAAATTCAATTATATATATATTCTTGATAAATTCTTTAAGTCAGTAAAGAGTTTAAGAGTTTTAGTTTGAGAGTTTTAATAGCTGGAGTATATTCATAGCCAAGATCTCCAGTGGTTCTAGGGCTGGTATCACACATTTAAATGCAAAGGGGTGAGGCATCAGGAGAGGAATCATGATTGGGAGTGGTGGGGACTGGAGTGCTGGAGAAAACAGCCTCTTCTGAAACTGGAAAGTTCTGGTCAGCTCTGGAAGATCCTTGCCATGTGCCAAAGCAGGAAGTCTTGTCAGACATTCTACATTTTTTTTTAAAAGGACAGAAACCTTAATTTCATTGTTAACATTCCTAACGTGTAAGAAACGGAAGATAATGAAAGCCTCCACAAAAGTCACCGTCTCAGGTGCGCAAAACATGCCCGTGAGCAGTTTGTCCCCTTGGTTCTAGAGTCTCTGAAGGTGCTTTCTTCTCATTCTCTTACCTGGTCAACTACCAGCAGTTGTCACACTGTAATGACAGCATTTTAATAATCTCATTTAGATGTTTAAAGATTGGCCTTCCCTGTAGAATTCAGAATGGCTCTGAAACATGAAGACCATATAAATACCATGCAAAGGGAAGAAATTTTAGAGAGTAGATTTTTTTTTTTTGTAGATTTCTCTGCTAAATGAGTTGCACCCAAGCAGAATCCAGAAGCCCTGGCACCTCAGCTCCTCAGAACTGAAATGAGCTGCTCCATTAACCTGCTTCTGTCCACTCTGGTGCCCTGAGACTAATGGTGATTCATCAAATAAACTCCTAGCCATCTGAAAGAGCTAATTCAGACTAATCCCCAGGGTGGTATTGATGCATTAAGAGGTTATGGCTCTTGGAGTAGTTAATAAAAAAAAAAGTGTAATGGACTTGCTGAACAGTTAACTGAAAATTTCTCATTTATACCATGGTGGTTTTTAATTTTGTCAGCTACTTCTTTGTAGCATTGTGGCATCTTTCTTGTTTTTTATTTTGTTTTCTTTTAAGAAAGAATGTTAGAGAAAGGAAATATTCATTTGTAACTGGCAACTTCCAATAATCAGATGTGTTACCCGGGACATCATATGAGGTCCCTTGTTTCCAACTTGCATTTGTCACTGTTCAAAATCACTCAGGTATCTATGTATTTGTGTTTCTATCTATCTAAGATTTATTCACATAATTGGTTCATCGAGTCCATTTTCTCAAAGATGAGAATTGTATTACATTTTTCATTTATGCATGTATTTGCTCTTCTGTTTCTTACTTTAAATTATTTACAGTTCTTGAAATGTACAGAACATTCACTACATTTGTGTTGGCTTAGTGGAAGTTGAAAGTGATTTTAATGATGCTACATATTTTTTACTTTGCTCTTAGCTCCATACAATTGTGTAAGGTACACTTTTTGAATAGATCCACGTGCAATGCCCAACGGTGATAACACAGCGTGCTAATATTGACCTGAAAAGAATGAGCTTTTCTTAGGTGTTCCTTTCCAGCCACCAGCTTATCTACGTTGGATCGTATCAATAGGCTACACTATCACTATCTTAGGATAGAGTTGCAGAACTGCCCAACGATTTTTTATTCTAGTTTCTTTTTTTTTTTTTTTTCCCCTCCCTTGGGTACTTTGCTCTGGCTCTGTCATTCAGACCTCACTATAAGGATAATCAATTAGTAGTTAAATGAATTGAATGAGTCTTTTTATGCACTCTATTCAAATGACACTAAATTCATCGCCACGTGAATAGGACAAGTGAATTATTTCTTTATGCACTTTTAAAACAAGCCCACACAGTAAATGATACCGTTCATAACCCCTGCCTTTATTGCTCTTCACTCTACCTTGGAAATCATTCTGAAAATGAACTTGTAGAGCTCCTATTTGTATTGCAGTAGAAATAAGAACTCAGTAGTAATAAGAATGTATAGTTTTTCAAATAAATAACTTAGAAAGGGAGAAGTTGTTTTGAAAACAATGTTTGAACAGCAATGAGAGTACTTGCTGGCAATATACATCTTTAATAACGCAGGACTATCCAACTAACAAAATGTTCCTGACCTGTATCATTTCTGTGTGGTATAGATACATGTTGTGGACCTACTACATGCCATGCATTAAGATTGCCAAGGTAAATTCTCACTTCCTGTCTTTGAGCTACTGAGACTTACGGGCTATTTGGGAAGCTAGCTTGTGGTTATCTGACTCTCAGAACGAATGATCCTTGGTCTTTAAACAGAGGACATTCTGATTAATAAAAGAGTCTTGGGGTTGTAGGGAAAATGTGTCGTTATGGAAAACAAAGACCTTCTGTCTCTTTTCATAAAGGACTATTTGCATAAAAGATCAGCGTGCTAAGTGATTAATGCATCTACACCTTTGTGTAAACATTCCTTTCCAACCATTGCTTCCTGGTCTGAAGTTCTGACCACTTTGAAAGGCCTTTAGTTTGGGATTTAGGAAAGAACTCCAAGTGAGATACAGCCTTCAATAGTTGTTACTTAGTAAATTTGCTACTAATGACATTATACCCTGTAATGGAAGCATCACCTGTCTAATCTGTGTCAGTCATTTACTAGGTTCATTTACCTGTGCCTGGAACTCTTTTTATCTCTTATTTGCATAATACACCTTATTTAACTGACCGGTGGTTTGGCAAAGTAGCTCAGAAAGTGGCCTGCTGAAGTTTATGTTCCAGCTCCCATACTTGCTATTTGTATGAACTTGGCCACACTGCTTAACATTTTTGTGTCTCACTAACCTCATCTGTAAAATTGAGACAGTGGCGATATTTACCTGATAGATTGGTATGCGATGAAATCACATGATACCCACTTAGTGTTTGCAACATGTAGTAAGCATTAAATAAAAGTCGGCTATACCATTTTCCTAATATCACTCAAGTAATTTTTGCTATGATATTTTTATGTCACTTAATGGTCACCAAAGAATTGTCCTTTGTTATTGCCCTCATTTTCTAGATACGGAATTGGACTTTACATAACTTCTTTAGTCAAAAGTTACTGGGTTTCTGACTTAAAATGAAAATTCTGATTGATCTGATCTAAAAGCCCAGGAGAAAGATGATAGGTGGCGAGAAGAGCTTAGGCTGCATCTGGATGTTTCTAGAATTCCACACAGTAATATATTACCCTCACATTCATTCAAAACCTGTGTCAGGGAGGTGTGGGAAATGTAACGCCAGAATATTTTAAGTGCTCACAGCGAAGCAGAGGCTTTAATGTAGTGGGTTGTAAGGTTTTTAAAACTTGATAGTTGCTTGTTATAAGGTAAGGGTTGAATGGAATGAGATGTGGTAAATTTGGGTAAACGGTTTAGGATTCTTCTGGAATGGAAAAGGTTTCTCCTCAGTATTCAAGGTTCTTGAGGGGTGCCTGGGTGGCCCTGTCGGTTAAGGGGCAACCTATCTGATAGAGATTGTGTGGTTTTCCTGCATCAAGAAGTTACGATGAGATAAAATTTTATTTTCGTTTAGAATAAATAAGGTTAAGAATAAACGGCATATAGTCTTTGAACATTTGTGAGCCCAATGTGGATTCTTTATCCTATCAGAGGCAGGCATGGAGGTTCTCCGAATCAGCTAGGCAACACCTCCAGAGCTTTAGTTGAGGACATGCTGAGACACAGTTATTTACTCATACCAATAGTTATTAATGAAAGTTGTTCTGATTATCTTAGGGTCTAGTGGTATAGAATGAATATTTGTGCCCTCCCCCCAAGTCCATATGTTGAAGTTTAATCTCCAGTGTGATAGGGTTTGGAGGCGGGGTCTTTGGGAGGTGATTAAGTCCTAAGGGTGAGCCCCCATCAATGAGATTTGTGCCCTTACAAGAAAGAAAGACTCCAGAGAACTCCCTCACCCCTTGGGCCCTGTGAGGACACAGCACAAAAGACAGCTATCTTTGAATCAGGAAGCCAGTTCCCACCAGACACTTCATCTGCTCTTGACTTTGATCTTGGGCTGCCCAACCTCCAAAATTGAGAGAAGTGAATTTCTGTTGCTTATAAGCTGCCCAGTCTGTGGCACCTTGTTATAGTTGCCTGCATGGAATAAGACATCCAGGAGAGGATCTCCCCCTCCCCCTACCAGAAACGGTAGGAACTGTGTCTGGCTGATCACAAATTATGTGCCAGCCCCCTGCAGCATTTACCTGCATAAATTGTCCTCATTACTTTCCATATCGGCAGATCTGGTTCCTTGCATTCATTTGTCGGTTACTTCCAGTATATATTTCATGTTTCACAATGGTAAGGACCCTGTACTCTATTTACTTTGTGCTCTCCTTCACTGTATATGGCAGGATTCAAATAAATGTCTACTGAATAATTGAACAAGTAAGTGATATCATTTTCGTTAAGGCAAGTGTACTTGGCAGCAAGATCTCTTTTTGAAATTATGCTGAGAAGGACCATCTTGCCATTATTTCCCTGGTGTCCTGTGGGCACCAAATATAATGAGAATTTGTTTCCTTGCCCTGGTAGCAACTTCCTTTGCATAAGATCTAAATTAACCACTGTGAGGTGAGTTAGGCCTTAGGGTAGTTTGGGATTATTCATTTTCCTCTGTTTTATGTTCACGTTGTAATTCCTGTTTACTTCTCCTTAATATTGCATGCGCTTCTTAAGAATTTTTTAGTTTTGAGAAGTTTCTAGTGGCTGATGTTACCTTAAAATTATGAGAATTTTTTTTATTACTTTGCAAGAAGAGAATTCATACTAAAAGCATGATCTGTAAAATTTCCTCTTTTGAGGATCTAAAATCATTTTGTATATTATATCTCATGATTTTACCAACTTAACACTAACACCTAATTAATCCCTGATGTGTATCTCAGAGACAAGGCTAGATTCATGTTGATTTTCTTTGTTAAATTGTTACATAAAACTCAAAACTTTTGCTTTTGGCGACAAATATCCTCCCTATAATTTAAAAGGTATTTTGTTAAGAAAATATAAACTATTTCCCACTAACAATTAAAAGTAAATTGAGTGATTTTTTTGAAGGAGAAAATGTCACAGTTATCACAGAAATGCATTTGTCTTGATATTGTAATTTTTAGCCATGAGTTTGATTAGCTCCACTATTGATAGTCAATTCTGAAATAATGTGTCTTTCCTATGAAAAACCTTGCTTTGCTTTTATGTCACAGCTTGTGGTTTATTCAATTCTTTTTATGGTCTTACCACATTATATGTTTTTTTTAATGTTTATTTATTTTTGAGAGAGAGACAGAGCACGAGTGGGGGAGGAGTAGAGAGTGAGGGAGACACAGAATCCAAAGCAAGCTCCAGGCTCTAAGCTGTCAGCACAGAGCCTGACGTGGGGCTCGAAGCCACAAACTGTGTGATCATGACCTGAGCGGAAGTCGGACGTTTAACCGACTGAGCCACTCAGGCACCCCTCACATTATATGTTTACTCCTGCTTTACATGTGTTTTGGCCCAACACATGTTCAGTAGATACAATCTTTTGCATAAAAAAGTGGTAGATTTCTCAAGACTCTAAATTATATTCATAAACAGTGTGGAAAATAATTTAGAATAATAAAGTATAAGATCTTCTAGAAGATCTAGCAGTGACATGGAAAATCTATTAAGAAATGATGCCTAGCTTGTACTGTCAGTACTTGGATTCAGTTCCGTAATTAATTCAATTGCTCGTACAGATTCTTCTTTAACCTTAAGATTAATAAACATACCATAAATATGTGTTGCAAAATTTGATAATTATATAATCAGACGCAGCTATAAGTCTTATAGTTTTACTTAGCACACAGAAAACAATTAAAAAAACAATCTTTGGAATTAGATTTGAATTTAAATCCTGTGTCAATTACTAGCAATTAGTTTTTTTTTTAATTTTTTTTTTAACGTTTATTTATTTTTGAAACAGAGAGAGACAGAGCATGAACAGGGGAGGGGCAGAGAGAGACACACACACAGAATCTAAAACAGGGTCCAGGCTCTGAGCTGTCAGCACAGAGCCCAACGCGGGGCTTGAACTCACGGACCACGAGATCATGACCTGAGCTGAAGTCGGACGCTTAACCGACTGAGCCACCCAGGCGCCCCTACTAGCAATTAGTTTTAAGAAACAGTTCGTGCAACTTCTTTTCTCATGTTCTGGAAAATAGTGGTATAAAGACATGAAACTGATTCAGGTGGTGGCCAAAATATGAGCTTAATTTACACTTCTTTAATAATCATGAGTGTTAACAGGATGTTGAGTGGGACTTTGTTTTTTTGTTGTTGTTGTTGTTGATCTCTAATCGGTAATTAGAGTTCACAGCTGAAAACAGAGATGAGCCCAGTTAGTCTTTAGTAAAAGGGAAATAAAACCTTACTAAAGAGAGAAATAAAATCTTAGGGCTGGACTCTTTTCCAGAGGCTTCCTAAGAGCCGAAGGAAGCCAAAGTTCTGCAGCCATACCCCCACTACCCAGATTATGCACAGAAAGATTTGGAGGCAGCTGAGGATAGTGGCTCCTTGAAATTGTTTGTGCAAATTATGCATTGTTTGTGGTAAGAGGGACTCCCTCTATAGCACTTTTCCTTATGGAAAGCCGAGTGAAAGGGTCTGACTTAATCATGGAGCAGACTGATGTGCCTGAAAGATGGAGCCTGGCAGTGTGTTCCCTGATTGGTTATCTGAATCAATGGCGAACTTCCTGGTGTATGCCTGTGTCCACATGGACAGAGCAGGAGATGTTTGCCGAGAGGTGGTAGGATGGGCCAGTTGAGCGGCTCATGCTTTCACCTTTGGGTCCAGCAAGGGTGCATGAGTGTCCTGTAGATTAAATAGTAAGTGGCTGGGTTGGAGCTGTCTCCTTGGTACTTCACCTAAGGGGGTTGCTAGGAGTACCTTGACACCAGCTGCAGGACAGGACCCCCTGGGATCAGCAGTGAGAGGTGGAAGCGGGGAAGGGAGATGGAAATGCCAGGGACTGGTACAGGGGCTGACCCAACAGAGGATCAGGCTAGAAAGATAGTTATAATCCCAAGATGCTACAGAAAGAGGAAGAATAAAACCGGAGACTGCATTCCTCTCCTCCTTTAAGATCCTTTCAAAAGTCTAAGATCTGGCCAGAAATGGAGAAGGAGGGAGCATTTTGAAAATCAGCCTGAGTTTTAGTGATAAAAAGTGACATGATGCTTAGGGAATGACAAAATATCATATGGTGACGGGAAAGGAGAATTTGGCAAAAGAGCGTTGCAAGCAATGTTTGAGGAAAAAAATGAAATCATTTCAGGCTAATGTTCTACCAAGGTGAGGATCCTTGATCAACCAGTTTCAGCTGGATTGGAGAACTCCATGAGGCCTCCTATTTTATTTTCCCCGAATGACGACCCTTGTGCCCACTCATTATTTCTAGGCATTCCTAGGCAGAGTGGTTGTCAGGGAGATTACAGAAACCTGCTTGATACATTTACCACATGGGAAATTCTCATGAGATGAAATGAAGGGAATTTGTGAGGGTGGAGAAAAACTGTCAATTTTTTTTTTTAATTTCGAATGGACATTGGCATAAATAGAAAGCCAGAGATGCAGTGCTGCAAAGGCTGATATATTCCTGCTAAGCTGTGGAAATCAGGAAGCACGCGATATGGTTATCTGACAAATAGATTCAGGGGAGCAGCGGAGAAAGGAAAGGGAAATCAAAGTGAACATTGATGAATGTGGAGAGGAGTATTGTGTGTTGAGCATGCATCCTGGTTCTCCCTTTTAATACGCATGCTGTGTTTGAAGCCCTCTTATGAAAAGTCATCTTTCATGTTAAGTGGAGATCATGTTTTTGTGACATTTCTATTTGGTAGTCATCTCTCTAGCTATTAAAAATAGCATTGTGATAAAACACTGTTTTGATATGTGCTTACTGAAGTCATATGGTAGACATTTTCTGCAATGTAGCAGGATTCCAACAGAACTGGGCAACTGAAATCTTTATATTCCTAAATAACATGCATATAAATAATTTTACCAATTGCTGTGAATACAGGGAATTCTTGCAGCTGTTAATTACCTCAAAATGTTTATTGTTTTTATGCTTTGCCATAATATTGCTACCATTATTTAAAACCTATTTCATTTCTGTAAGCCCATGTAAGCAATGCCAAAAATATTGGGAGAATTCATTATTTACCCTTTTGAAAGGCTCCACGTGTGTCTACATTTCTGTTTTACTGTTGTTGTAATTTTCTTAGTTCCTTGTTCTTTGTGAAATTTACCCAGACTCTTCTCAGTCTTAGAGGGAATGGCAGACCTATTTCCAAGTCATGATTTTGTTTCTTTTTATTCTGACCAACACACTGTTCTTTGTCACTTCTGAATCGACTTTCAGGTCATCTTCCAAGTCTTAGGTTTAGTAATATGTGTATTTCTAATAAATTTCCACCCTTCTTTCATTTCCCTTTTCCTTTTCCCTGTCAGAGGCATTTCAAGAACACAGGCTCCTTTGGTTACAAGGTACTGTTTCTTGGTTATGTGGAAACATGGAAGGTCAATTGGACATAGATTCTTCCCTCATGTAGCTTATTCACTAAGTTAGCACATTAGCCATAACACTTTCAGTGGCAAGTAGCCCAAGGCAGGAGAGAATTTAGGTCTTTCCACTAGAAAGACTGTGGAGTTGTTTACATTCCAGAAACAAATTACAAGATCAGGTAAGAGTTTGTATTGAAATCGTTCAAAGCAGCAATCAGCACATTCTGTGGTATAAGTTCCAAAGACCATCCCAAAGGTGACCGACTGCTGGACTGCTACCCTCCACTTGATCTATCCTGTCATTCGTTCATTTTCATTCATTCATTCTTCCACCCATTACTTACTGAACTCTTATAATTGCCAGGCATTTGGTGCTGGGGATTTGGAGATGAATAAAAGAGAGTTCTGCCTTTAAAGGAGTTAGAGTCTAATGTGGGGAGATAACAAACAGCCAAGCCCATAAAGAAGTAAAAAAGCATCAGGGGGTGATAACTTCCTATGAAGTATAAGTGAGGTAATGGGCCACTATTACACGGGATAGCCAAGGAAAGCCTGTCTGAAGTGGTGACATTGGACCAGAGATTTGAATGAAGGGTAGCTCTGTGAATATCTGGGGAGGAGCCACCTAAGTGAAGGGAGCAGCAGAGGCAAAAATTCTAGGAAAGCATTAGCTTGACAAATATTCTAGGGCCAGTGAGGACTTCATAGCTTTTTGTTATTTTATTTTTTTTTTCTGTTTTCATTTTTGTTCTTTTGCTAGGTGTAAAATAGCTAGAATTTGATCAGTGGATTTTCCATGGCCAAAAAAGAGGTTTGCCCTCCTGTGACCACATTATTGCACCCTCTGAAAGTAGTTACTTTGCACCACCCTGGCCAAGGGAGAGTTTCTTGTCCAGGAACCTGAATCAATGTATTTCAGTTGAGCTGTCTTTTTTCCACAAGTATTTAAGCTCTTTAATTCCTTAGAGATAATTATCATCCCCATACTTAATTATTTTCCCCTTAGCCTCTGTTATCTCCTTTAATGTTATTCAGGAGCTGGGTTCTCCAGACCTTTATTGTTTTGCCATTAAGTGTCATCAGTAGTGGTTGGGAGCTAAATTCAGCATTTCACACTCTTCCCTGCCTATTCCCTCTCCCATTTCTTCTGTGGATAGAAAACAAAATTACATATGTTATGAAATTATCATATACATGAGTTTGAGGTCATTTGTTTTCTATCATAATAACTTCTTTAAAAATTTTTATCCATATTAATATGGATGTTTTTTGTTGTTAAATTGTAATCTGCCTTCCTGTATATAAATATTTTAAGTTTATTTATTTATTTTGAGAGGGACAGAGACAGTATGAATGGGAGAGGGACAAGAGAGAGGGAGAAAGAGAGAGAATCCCAAGCAGGCTCTGTGCTGCCAGTGCACAGCTTGATGCAGGGCTTGCACTCATGAAACTGTGAGATCACGTCCTGAGCTGAAAACAAGAGTCTGACGCCTAACCAACTGAGCCACCCAGGTATCCCTGCCTGCCTGAATTTAAACTAGAGGTGGTAGGTGGAGAGATGGTAACAAGTATGGATGTCACTCCTGTCTACTGTTATCTACTACAAATTGTACCCAGAGATTCCTTCTGAAATCCTTCTGAGTTTTCAGGAGCATCTAAGGTATCTGCAATTGGAAAATTGTGAAGTACAGGGGCGCCTGGGTGGCTCAGTTGGTTAAGCGGCCGACTTCAGCTCAGGTCACGATCTCGCGGTCCGTGAGTTCGAGCCCCGCATTGGGCTCTGGGCTGATGGCTCAGAGCCTGGAGCCTGCTTCCGATTCTGTGTCTCCCTCTCTCTCTGCCCCTCCCCCATTCATGCTCTGTCTCTCTGTCTCAAAAATAAATAAAACGTAAAAAAAAAAAAATTAAAAAAAAAAGAAAATTGTGAAGTACAGGATATATTCTGCCTTAATCAATGCATAATTTTCTCTTTATTTTTTATTTATATGGGGATTTACCCAATTAGTACAAGAAATATTATGAATGCCACATTGAATTCTCTTCTTTTAAGTTTATTTATTTATTCTGAGAGAGAGAGAGCATGCGCGCAAGCATAAGTGGGGGAGGGACAGAGAGAGAGAGAGAGAGAGAGAGAGAGAGAGAGAGAATCCTAAGCAGTCTCCACACCATCAGTGCAGAGCCTGACATAGGGCTCAGTCCCACAAAATGTGAGATCATGACCTGAGCCCAAATCAATAGTCAGATGCTTAACCCATGAGCCACCTAGGTGCCCTGAATTCTTATGATTTCCATATATAAATTTTTGTAAATATTTATTTATTTTTGAAGGAGAGACAGAACACGAGCAGGGGAGGGCCAGAGAGAGGGGGAGACACAGAATCTGAAGCAGTGTCCAGGCTCTGAGCTGTCAACACTGAGCCCCATGTGGGGCTTGAAGCCACAAACTGTGAGATCATGACCTGAGCGGAAGTCAGATGCTTAACCAACTGAGCCACCCACGCACCCCTTATGCTTTCCATACATAAACCACTGTGATCTTTGCAGTGTCTTCATTTATCATTCTTTTTTATCTAAGTAATTTAGATAGTAAATTCTGTTAGCATGGACTCTTGTCTGGGCTTCGGTGTCTAGGATGGCACTGAGCATATATTAGGTGTTTAATTCTTGCAACAACCTGTGGTTTGGAATTATTTGCTTACTAATGCCCCTTAGATTGGAGATGGTGTGGGAATCAGTGATTTCCCAGGTTTACATGGCCATTGAATGGTAGGGCTGAGCCATGCTCTTAATCATTGCATGATTTCGTTATCTGGTATCATACTAACATCCTGTGGATATATTTTGCTATATCAAAATGATTTGTTATTTAAACTTTCTATTCATTGGTCAGATTTCCATTTTCAGGTTGAAAAAATAAACCCATGATTTTCAGGACAGAAGCAAATATCATATTTGTTTTCCAGTTATGTATGAGTACTTTTAACTTCTGTATTATTTCTATTGATGTGTATTGATGACAGCAGTGGGTCCAAGTTTGCCTTATCTCTATGAAAAAAACATAAGAATTGTCTCAGTTGCTATGTAGAATGACAAAATGTTGCCCACTATAGTGAAATATTTAGTACTTTGCTGCAGAGAGTTACCAGATAGTTTGTATGATGTCACAAATGGAACAGTTGACACTTAGGGACCAGGTGTTTTGCCTTTTCCCAATAGTCTAACTTTTTTTGTATTCATAAGAATATTGAATGGAAATTTAATCAACTTACTATTCTATAACGAAGAATCTTTATTTGCTGTAATTGAAAAAAAAGGCCATAAAGATTACTCAAAAGGATAGTTCTTAGTCTGAAAAGAACACTAATGTAAAGATAAACTTACATAAAAGGAAGCTCTTGTAAAATGTAAACACTATGAGCAATTATAAAGATACTATTAATTGAATATATATATTGTATGCCAGGAAATTTTCTAAGCATTTGCTATTTTATCTCTTTTAATCCTTAAAACACTATTATTTCCTTCTAATAGATTTCTTTTTTAAAATTAGAATCTAGGGGTGCCTGGGTAGCTTAGTCGGTTAAGTGTCTGACTCTTGGTTTCAGTTTAGGCATGATCTCACAGTTTTGTGGGTTTGAGCCCTGCATCGGACTCTGTACTGACAGCACCAAGACTGCTTGGGATTATCTGTCTCTCTTTCTCTCTCTTCCCCTGCCCCACTCATGCTATCTCTGTCTCTGTCAAAATAAATAAACTTAAAAAAAAAGAAACTGAGAACTTAAAAGTTTAAAAAAAAATCATGTTTTAAAAACTAGTAATCAGAGTTGGGACTGAAGACTCCTCTGGAATCCCAAGTCTATATCACCAATTTATACCATTTTTTAAAAAATTATTTAAAATTACATATTCTTTGACATGATTACTTCTATAATACATTTCCCCCACTAATGTAAAGTGTTGAGGAGGTAAAGATTATGTATGTTTAACTCACCACCCTTTTTAACATATATAATATATATGAAGTGTATATTTAATAGATATTCAAGAAAATGTGTTGAGTGAGAAACATCTTGAGTTCTGAATCCTGGAATCATCAAAACATTAAAAGTGTTACAGCCTTCTTTCAGAGACTTTTTGGGGGGCTGGGGTTGGGGAAGGGCAAAGTTTAGCTTGCTTGGAAGAAAGTTGAGTTTTGTAAATTTGGTGGTGTGGTTATAAGTAATGGAATCCACTGACTCCATTTTCTTTGACCATGAGGCTTAAAAAAGAGGTATTAGCAAGAATCACAGAAGTCCCAGGGGGAAATTCATGACTGGAAGGGTTGTTATACACTGATCTGGAAAGGACTTCCCCGGAATCACGACAGGGAGGTTTAAGATAATGGACTCTGGTCCAATTCCAGAATATCCCACTTATTAGCTGTAGACTTGTTAAGATGACTGATCTTCTCTGTACCCATATTATCTCATCTGAAAGTTGGAGATCATAATAGTAGCTACCTTATAAGATTGTTATTATTAAGATTAAATGAATTACTTGTCAAGTTCTTAGAACAGTGCTTGGCACATAGTATTTGTTATCTAGTGTGTATTACATGTATGTTCATTTTGGGATATCACTTACTATATATGCTCAATACTTATTGATCTTAAAGAATGCATTAAACATCTGATTGGAAATTGAAAGGTATTATTTTGTAATTAAGGTAGTCACAGTCCTGGAATTAAATGATAATGTCCACATGCTAGGAACATAAAGGAATTCTGGGGAAAATTTATTTTGAAAAACAAAATAAAGAACCAGGAGTTAGCAGCTAGTGCCCAGATTGTGAAATCAGAGTTAATGGTCTATATCTGTATACATACATAGCATTAATACACTTAATTTGCCTTTTGGCAAAACAATATAGCACTGAATCCCATGTAATTTCTGGTTCTCTACCACGTTTCTGGTTACGTGTTACTTTCGTCCTTTTCAGGACAAACAATTGCTTGTTTTTAAACTGTAATCACTGTACTTTCTCTTACCTTATACTGTGAAAATTATGCAAACAAGTGACACTCATAACTTACATGTTTTTATACTAGGAATTCAAAGAAAATAAATACGTTGCTTATGTGACTTTATTTCTCGATGCCAAATTTGCCTATTATTCCTTTTCCCTATTTGCTTATTTTCTATATTATCTTTAACATGACCTTTGAAATTGATACAGAAAAGACAAGTAACTCAGAAGTCAATAAAGTAAGATTCTGACATATTTATTTATTATGTGATGCAAGTATTTTGCTTTGCTCTTTCAAGATCTATCTTATCTATAACAAGGAGTTTCATAGGTACTGTTTCCGGATTTTACATTTTTGCATGTAATGTAATTATAAGATTTAGTTACAGTGTGGGCATTAGTGTTTTAATTTTTTTAATGTTTACTTATTTTTTTTTTGAGAGAGAGAGAGAGAGAGAGAGAGCGAGCATGAGTGGGGGAGGAGCAGAGAGAGAAGGAGACACAGAATCTGAGGCAGGCTCCAGGCGCTGAGCTGTCAGCACAGAGCCTGACGTAGGGCTCGAACTCACAAACTGTGAGATCATGGCCTGAGCCGAAGTTGGACACTTAACCAACCAAGCCAGCCAGGTGCCCGGCGTTAGTGTTTTGTTTTGCATGGCACAGCCATCGTGTGTGTGTGTGTGTGTGTGTGTGTGTGTGTGTGTGTGCATGTGCATCAGTGCACATGTGTGTTGCAAAAAGCGTGGTTACTCCACTACTTCCTCAGCTCATGACTGAAACCCTTGTTCTAATTCAAGGAATAAATAAAGAGCTGTTCGAAATTATAATAATGGGTACTTTATTCATCTTCTCTGTGGAAATCAGCCCAGGAAGCAAATTAAAATTGTAAGGCTGTCCAAAACAGAATTATTTTTGTGTTTCAACTGCTACGTAATTGAGCCCCACCTTCTATAATTTTAACTTTCTAGACATTTTCTCATGGGATGGTTTTTCGTATAGCCCTTAGGAGATTCCACTGAAATCATTTACTATATATTGCAGCTCCTCCCTCAATCCCCACTGCGCTAAGTGGCGACGATTCTGGTAGCTGTCATGTTTGGAAAATACCATGATGCCACGAGTTAATTCATACCTGTCATGAGATCTTTGCATGAGATCCCAGGGGGCCTTTCAGTGTGTCACAGTTCTGCAAGCCATTCGTTAGTTCCTTTCAAAGCAATGACCCATGGCCAAGAGATCTTGTCGCAACACATGGCGACACCTGTCACCAGGTTTTGTGATTGGCATAAAATTAACCTGTTTTCCTCTTTGATTTGTTGCTTTTTAAATAATATCCATAAGAAGGACAAGAAGAAATTGTATTTGAAAAGCATTTACTGTCACTTTCAAGAAGCATAATGGTAGATTTGGTATACTGGACCTAATGAATAGAACCATTTCCTTGTGGAGATACACACACAGTTATTCAATAAAGGTGATATTTTTGTGAAGTTCTGAATGGTAGTCTGAAAATCGCAGATAGGAGTAGTGTTTCAGTATTCGAACTCCATCAGGGATTGGAACAAAGCAAGAAATGACATTATTTTGAATCTTGTTATGGAAGAAAAATCCAGGGAGCTTGGATTTCAGATATGAGTTTGCCCTTAGCTTTCAAATGGTTTCAAGCAACTTGAGATTCCTCTGATATCTTTGTATATTTCTCATGCCCGGATCTTAATATTATTATGGAGACGTGCATAAAATGGACCTCTAGAATAACATTTAGAGTTATGACAGATATCTGAGAAAAATAAATTAATGGTGTTTAGCCTTTAGGTCCTTAACAGAGAAGAAAATAGGTAACCGCTTATCTGTGCCTTTCTACCTCACTGAAACAGTATAATTATTTTGATCGAATTATTTTTCTATGGAGAAAGTATCTGGTTCCATGTATTACCATAATATACTTTATCTTCTACCAATTTTTAACTTCTTAAAATGTATAGCTGTTGTCTTTTCCTCTTCTTGATTAAGTTAAATGCTTTTTAGATTCTTAATATCCAAATACAGTAAGAACAAAGATGAATTTAGTCATTTCTTTTCTTTTTTTCTCTCTACCAATTCTCAGGACTAAATGGCATTGTTCTTCTCCAATCCGTACTGGTTGCTCTGTATTCTGGAGTAATCAATTTTTCCTGGCGTTTCTTAAATGGTCTTTATTATTCAGTGAATTCCCTTTGAAAGTATAAACATTAGTCCTTGTTGTATGGCCTTAGAAATTGATGGCTGCTGTTCTCAAAGGATGGTGGACTTGGGATGATTGAAAGTGCAGAGCAAAGAGCTGAACTAAAACAATGGAATCTGGGGAAGATGGTACTAGAGACAAAGAGAGACGAGGACAGCAATTGTGAAATAATCTGAAGTAGGGATTGGGGATTTAAAGCCTGCTTAGATGTGATTAATAGATGCTGTAAAAATGAAATGCTGAGCCAAGGGGATAAAATGCACTTGAAAAGTCCCTTGAAAATGTGTTAATGCCTTTACTTGGCAAGCATTTTTTTTTCATACTGAGTATAACACCATTGTATGAAAATACAGATTTTTTTCCACATTATCTAGTGTTTTTTTAAGTGCTGATTATGGTTATGTTGGAATAAAATCAGGTTTCTACTAGACAAAAAGAAAACAAACAAAAAAAGAGGCCTTTACTGATATTGCATTGGTCTTAAGGCCTATCTTTGCTAAGTCAGGATAAAGGTAAAATGTAAAAATAAAACACATGTTTAAAAATGTTGCTGATAAACTAAAGGTATTTATTTTAAAGCTAACAACAGTGATGGCACTTTGTACCTAAAGAATGAGAGATTTTGCATGTAACTGAAATAAATACCTTTTCACTTTTGACATGGCTGGTATCTAAACTATTTTCCAAAAAGTATGTAAAGAAAATTGAAAATCATTCCTTTAAAAAGATAAAAACAACAATTTGTGGCAAATCATTTTATTATTAAGAGCAAACTGACAGGGGTACCTGGGTGGCTTAGTCGGTTGAGCATCCGACTTCAGCTCAGGTCATGATCTCACAGTTCATTGAGTTTGAGCTCCATGTTGGGCTCTGTGCTGACAGCTCAGAACCTGGAGCCTGCTTCAGATTCTGTGTCTCCCTCTCTCTGTCCCTCTCTCCCTCACGCTCTTTCTTTTTCTCTCAAAAATAAGTAAATGTTAATTTTTTTTTAAAAAGAGCAAACTGAGGACCTATAAAATAATTTAGATAGCATTAAAATGCTGAAACATTTTGGCAAAGCTGACTCATAATTGCTTCTGATATTTTCACTACACGTGAGAAAGATCTTAGAAAGACACCTGAATCTGTCTAAAGGGCAGCATTTAAGAATGTGCAGAAAGGCCAAGAGTCAGGAGGTGCTACCACTGTAAACCATCACTTTGACTACAATAAAGAAAATCACTTTTTTATATGAGGAGTCACTGAAGGGTAAAGAGATGACCTGGAACTTATGTTTGTGGTTGATGTTTAGTTTAATAAATACTCTCCTCTGCTCTTCTGACTACTAGATTGGAAATCTTTCCTCCCTGGTTTTATGAGTTTTATGAGCAATATTAGCAAAGTGCTCCTGTTAATACACACACACACACACACACACACACACACACACACACACACACTAAAATTACTGGCTAGAGAATTTCCCAATTAACACTGTCACAATCTAACCCAGCTGTTCTCAGCTGGATTGCTTTTGTGCGCCTCTCTCCCAGACAGCACCTGACAATGTACAGAGATATTTTTGATTGTCACAATTTGGAGGAACGGATGCCTCTGGCCTTTCCTGGATAGAGGTCAATGATTCTTCTAAAAATCCTTTAAGGCACAGGGTGTATCTCACAATAAAAATTTATTCATTCTAAAGTTTGAATAATGTTCATGTTGAGAAACCCTGCAACCAGTTTAAGTAGCTTAGTCTCCATAGTAATTTTTCAGTATTACAGAATTATTCTTTGTTTCTACCTCTGCACCCTAGGAAATTTTCTAGGAGCTTGGGATGAATCAAGAGTGCATAGAAAGGGGACTCCTGTATAAGTGTTCAGTCCTGTGCTAGCTTGTAAAGTTCCTTGCTTGACTTCAGTACGGTGCTTTGACATTAGCATTTAATGTCAAAGTCACCCAGTTAGGGCCACCACCTCTTATAAATTAGGTTGCTGGTAAAATTGTGATCAAGCTTGTTCTCCTGGACTACCAGGGCCCTGAAATCCTCCCTTTCTTGTTGTCCATCTCAGGCCTTGATCATGCTGCTTATGCCTCTCTCCGTCTTGACCACATCATCTATCCAACTCATCAGTAGAGTCCTGTGATGGTTAATATTATGTGTCAGCTTATCTGGGCCGTTGTGCACAGATATTTTGTCAAACATTATTGTACATGTTTCTATGAAGGTAGTTTTTAGATAAGATTAACTTTTATATCACTGGACGTTAAGTACATGTGTTTGTGTATTTATATACAGGTAGATACAGATACACACACACCCTGGTGTTTCTGTGGAGAATTCTTACTAATAAAGGTCTATTTCATCTTGGTACAGTGGCTCTGTGGCTTTTATATTCAGCAATTCCTGTACTCTTCCACAGAAGTCCATAGAAATTTTTGTATCTCTCCAAGTCTTCCATTTCCTTGTTGATCTTCTGCTTAGTTGTTCTATCCATTACTGAAAATGAGGTATTGGTCGTTAACCATTACTATTGAATTGCCTATCTCTCCCTTCAATTTTGTCAGTTTTTGTCTTGTGTATTTTGAGGGTACAAAATGATACCTCTATCTAATGTTAGATTAGATTTGGTTACTTTTTCCAAGTATTTATATGTTTTTTTCCATCCTTTTACTTTCATCCTATAAACATCTTTGAATCTGAAGTTTTTCACTTACAGACAACACAGAGTTGGGTCATTTCATTTAAACTATTCTGGCAATCTCTCTTTTTAATTAGAATATTAAATCTTTTATATATGTATTTTTTAATTTTTTGTAATGTTTATTTATTTTTGAAACAGAGAGAGGCAGAGCATGAACAGGGGAGGGTCAGAGAGAGAGGGAGACACAGAATCTGAAACAGGCTCCAGGCTCTGTGCTGTCAGCACAGAGCCCCACGCGGGGCTTGAACCCACAGACCGTGAGATCATGACCTGAGCTGAAGTTGGATGCTTAACTGAGCCACCCAGGCACCACTATATATTCATTTTTAAAAAATATAAAGCTTTATTTGAGCTATTACAATATAGCAAAGCTAGTTAATTTAAACGCTAGCTAGTTTAGCAAAGCTAGTTAAGTTAAAACGCTTAACCCACCGAGCCACCCAGGTGCCCCGTAAATCCTTTTATATTTAATATAATTATTGATGTAGTACAATTGTCATCTATTATTTTGCTATTTTTCGTATATGCTTATATTTTTGTTTTTCTATTCCTCTTTTACTTTCTTCTTTCATTTTAAATAAATATTTTTCTAGTGCATCATGTTATATCCCTTGTTTCTTTTTCTATATTTAAAAAAGTATTTTCTTAGAGGTTCTGCTAGGATTACAGTTGGCATCTTACCTAAACCAATCTAGTTCATAGAAATCCTAAGTTACTTAAATGGTATATAGAAGCTTTGTTCCAATATATCCCTGGTATCTTCTCTGTCGTTTGTGCTTTTATTGTTATACAAATTATATCTTTATATAATGTTTACCTTTTTTTAAATTTTTTCTACAGTTTTTAAGTCGGCTCCGTGCCAAATGTGGGGCTTGAATTTATGACCCTGAGATTGAGAGTTGCATTTTCTACCAACTGAGCCAGTCAGGTGTCCCTTGCCATTGTCTTTTAATCATATAGAAGAGAGTTACAAAAAACACATATAATGTTTTTTTTTTATATTTTGTTTACTAGTGTTCTCTATTTTGTGTGTATGTAGATTTCGGGTTCATATCTAGCATCCTCTCATTTCAGCTTGAAGGATTTACTTTGATGTTTCTTATAGGGCAGGTACGCTAGGCAACACATTCTCTTAGATTTTGCTTAGCTGGAAATGTATGAATTTCTCCTTAATTTTTAAAAGGTAGTTTTCCTGGATATAGAATTCTTGGCTGACCATTAGCACTTTGAGTAAGTCATCCCGCTGAAAAATATGGAAGACTGTATGAATTTGTATGTTGTCCTCATACAAGGGCCATGGTAATCTTCTCTGTATCATTCCAGTTGTTAGGCTGTGTGCTGGTAAAGCAAGGACTTTGGATCCCTCCATACTACAGGAGAAATGAGGAAAACACGAAGGAAGCCACCTCTGTCCTTCTCTACTTTTTAAAATTTTGTACATTAACTTAAATTAAGTTTTATATTATTGCATTTTAAAGAGCGCACGTGAGTGGGAGAGAGGGGCAGCAGGAAAGAGAAAGAGAGAGACACTGAGGATCTTAAACAGTCTCCACGCTCACTGTGAAGCTCTGTCCCACGACCTGGGATCATGGCCTGGGCCAAAATCGAGAGGTGGATCCTCAGCCAACTGAGCCACCCAGGCACCCTTGTCCTTCTCTTAATATAAATCCTCCCTTTGCTACTTCTCACCTATTTCATGGAATATGACATGTAGAATGCAGCACTTCCCAAGGAAACAAAAGATTTTTATTTTCTGTCCAGTGATCTAAGTGTAAGTCCCACTATCTGGGCATCTGATTGTTTTGTAACAACCTCTACTCAAACTCTTTCTTTGGATTTTAGTTTTCTACTTCCTCACGTACTACAGTACCATTCCTTTCACATAATTAATACATCTCTCACTTGACCTGGTGGTTTTCCTTTATGGGAAGGAGATACATTCCTTTCATTTAAAGGAAATATTATTATATTTATTTCATAGGACACTTAAATGAGAGCTAATCAGCAGTGTTTAGTTAAGTGGGATTTAAACATTTATTGTGTACCTATTATCTTAACCTTTGGGTTAAGATCAAGTGCATTGGTTACATAGTATGTTCCTGGTACTTTGCTAGGTAGTGGGGATACATTAGGGAAATATCAGTCCCTGTCCTTATGGGGGACTTAGTGTCAAGAACTAAGAATTATTACAGGAACCCAACATATTTACTTCTACCTTCCTAACGTTGCATATCACCGAAGAGATGGCAATAACCAGAGAAAGCTGCTCAAAGGAAAATACTCACCTGATGTGTTTTAAAAAAGGAAGAGAAATAATGTTTGTCTTAAGGATGGCTTGTCTCTCCAACTTTGGTAGGCCCAAAGACATTACTCAGACCTTTCTGATTTGTCTATAAATTTGAACTGGATTAAGATACTCATTTTAAGGTGGGCATAACAGTGGATAAACTCATTTGGATTATGGATAGTTATATGCAGTTGTGGTAACAGGGAAAAAAAACCCTATAAACTTCTGAGTATGTAGATTGATTTATAATTTCATTGAGCGTGGATAATGAAATTAAATGTAAAATATTGCAGAAGAAAGACTGATTTTTTTTATCAATCACAGTTTAATTTATGCTCATGAATGTTTTCAGTTTAAACAGAAATCCTAAGTAAACCATTTGGCATATACTTGCATTTTAAAGGCACATTGACTGGGGTGCCTGGGTGGGTCAGTCAGTTGAGCCTCCAACTCTTGATTTCGGCTCAGGTCATGATCTCATGGCTCCTGAGATCAAGTCCTGAGTCGTGCTCCACGCTCATAGCACAGAGCCTGCTTGGGATTCACTCTCTCTCTCTCTCTCTCTCTCTCTCTCTCTCTGCCCCACTGTGTCTCTTTCTCCCCCTCTCTCCCTCAAAATAAATAAACATTTAGAAAAATTGAAGGCAAATTTGCCTACTGGAAGTAACAGGCTGTTTTGCAAGCATCACTGAAATATTAATTCGAATAAAGGTTCCATTATGAGGTCTTCACCTTTTATGCTAGATGCTGGAGCAAGTCAAAATGGCACCTGCAAGTCACACATTTTGAAGAAAGGCAGAATTCTATAAAAAGGTAAGAGATGAATTACAAAAAAGACAGTTGTCATTTGATAAACAAATTATTGCCATTAAGTGACTTGGGCATTTCAGTGAACTTTGAAGAGGTCCCACTATTTTTTTTTTTTTAATGTTTGTTTATTTTTGAGAGAGAAAGAGAAGAGCATGAGCTGGGTAGGGATAGAGAGAGAAGGAGACAGAGGATCCGAAGCAGGCTCTGTGCTGCCTGGAGAGAGCCTGATGCCCTGATGTGGGGCTCAGACTCACAAACTGTGAAATGATGACCTGAGCCGATGTTGGACGCTTAGCAGACTGAGCCACTCAGGTGTCCCCCCCACCATTTTCTCTACAAATATCACTGGCCTTTAAAAAGTAGTGTTACCAGAGAAGCCAAAGTATATTTCTATGCTGCACTTAAATAATTGAGTACAAAATTCAGTACAGTCAGATAATTACAGGGAGCCAGAGAAGATGATCATTTCAATTCTTTCCTTAATTTTCCTTTGACACGTAGTAGTTGAAAATCAGTCTCAAAGGTCCAGCCGTGCTCTGGAGTGCAAGCCTGACGCCCCCACAGGTAATTTTGGACAAGTTATTTTGCCTCTACTTTTGTTTACTCAGCTGTAAAATGTGGATGGTAACCCGGGTCTTCTATGGTTGTTGTGACCATGAACTGCAATATTCTATGTAACCCACATGTAACAAAGCCATTGCTTGATAAATATAGCCTTATTATTAGCAATGTTTATTTCCTCCAGAAGTGGCTTGAAAACTCCCCATTTTGCCTTGCTCCTGTAGTCACTAATTATGAACAAATTGCAACATTGCACTGGTGCTTGAGGTAGGAAAGGAGAACATTTGCAGTGAGCAGGAGCAGCATTTCGGGTCCTGTGTTGGTACCTTTCAGTTTTCCCTGTTATGTTTCTTTCTGGCAGTTTTTTTCTCTTACTTTCATAACGGAGCATAATTAGAATAAACAACAAAATTCACACTGAAGATCATTCATAGAGTTCATCACCCCCTGTTTTATAAGTCCGGTTTTAGGTTGGATATTTCCATCTAAGGAAAGGACTCTAAGGACTTTCCCAAGTCCCCTGAGATAGCCACGCATGCCCGATGCTGGATTACAGCACCCAGTTTGTCTCCTGCTTGGTACTTACCACAAAGACTTCTTTTTTGTTTGTTTGTTTGTTTGTTGGTTGGTCTTTTTTCTTTCCTATCATTGAAATGTAAATTCTCTTATGTCAGTGCCAAAGTCTGACTTGTTCATCCCTCTCCCTGGATGCTAGCTCTATGCCAGGCACATATGGACACTTACTGTGTAGTAATAGATGTTGATGATCTTATCTTTTTCTTCAAACCATAATTCTCAACTGGCACATTTACATCTTGAATTGTCTTTCATTTTCTCTTGTATGTACTTGTGCAAGGTACTAAACACATGTGTTGAAGTAATGGAAATGTGCTTCGGAGAAGATGAGCGAGCCATCTATTTGTGATCCTAGAATCAGTCCTAAAACTTCATCTACGGAGATTATAAGTGCCTGTCTTTGATTTGCTATAATCAACCGTTTAGATTATGTTTACAACACATGGAACTAACGGGATTTAATAACATTCTTTATTGGTGTCCATTAGCTCACTTTTTTTAACTTGGATTCTGACCAAATTATCTCCTCCTCCTCAGTATACAGGAGAAAACAAACTAAATTAAGGTGCCCAAGTCAGTACATTTAATACAGTGTCGTATATTTTCCATCAGAAACTTGGTTACTACTTCAAGATTTAACCTTATTTTTCCATTAGAGGGTGACATCTAGTATCTAACTAGTATTATCTAGTATCTCCTCTAAGTCCAATCATTGTGTTAGATTCTTGCAAATTTTAGGTTCAAAACGTGTAGAATTTACATACAAAATTTACATACATATACATACATATACATACATATACAGTTTGTGATATAGCCATAAGGTAATTAGCAATTGGTTACAATTTGCTGCTAATGAGGTCAAGGGTACAGACTTACTGTTCCTCTGAGTATATATTTTGGCCCAGTTCCATTTCTGCAGATTTTACTCTGACCCCTGGGCTGCTGTTTGAAAATTGCTGATTGTCACTGGAGGAGGTCATTTAGGAGGATGTGAGTGGTTCCCTGCTGACCCTGCACCTCTACTGGTCAAGGCTCTCAGCATTTCCCTGACAAATGGCATGTGTGGTGTGTTTTATCTTTGTATTCTCTTTATGTCAGGCTTTGTCCACAGGGATGAACATTAAAAGTTTTTTTAAATCAACAGGATCTAGAACATCATCTTTATATAGAGAAAGAAGCTTATTATTCAACAAAGCTTGAGGTGAGCTTGATTGTGAAACTGAGGAGTATTTAATAGTTGTTTGCTATATTCCGTCCTTTTGAAAACCTTTAATCAATACCTCTTCCATAACATCAAATGACATGGTGAAGTGTGATTTAGGGGAAAATGTGTGAATTAGAATCCTAGGATTCAGGCAAAAAGAAAAAAAAAGATAGATGGAATAGGGAGGCATCATTTATTTTGCTTTAATTTCTTGGTCTTTAAGAAAACACTATTCTTCATTTAAAAGGGAGTTATGGAACAAATATAGATATAATACTTTGGAGATTAAAAACGCACTTGCTGTGAAGTTTCTTTTTTTCCCTGAAGACTTGAGAACTTGGTATGCTATTTAATTCTGTAAATGTACTATGGATACTGTTATTTAATCTTTGAATTTTTTTTCTTTGCTTCATCTTCTTTTATGGATTAAGAGGCTTTATTCTGAAACTAACTCAAATAGGAGAAATGTAATAAAACCTAACTAAAAAAACAAAAACATATATAGCTGATTCTCATTATTCATGGTAGTTGTGTTCTGTAAAGTTATCACAAATACTAAGTAAATGCTGAACCCCGGATCCTGGGGAAATACAGGCTTAGGTTTCTATTAGCTTCTGGTCGCAGCATTTCAGTCAACTGATCAATGCATAACTCTGTTTTAAGTATGTTTTTATGTAATCATTTATTTAATGTATATTGTTTATTCATTAATATTGGACTCAGGGCCAACAGCACTGTAACTCATTCCTGAATGAAATGTAATACAAATGTTTCCCCCCCAAGACAATTCATATCATAGCCTTCTTGCACTTAGGAACACCAGGCAGTGCTTTCACAATGCTTTTAAACAGCAAGCCATTTTAAATAGCAAAATCACCAATAAAAAGCCTAAAAATGAGAAAAACTAAATAGATCATGAATAGGACTCTCATGTGCAGTATGGGAATTAAAAAAAGAAGGTAGAGAATCGCCTTGTTCAACTTCGGCTGAAACAGGTGTGTTAGGCAACTTAAATTTTTCTGTGCCCCGTGCATAGTTTGTATCTGACCTTAAAAGTGCTGTGAGTACTGATTTGAGGGCGATAGGTTAAATTTAGCTACTAGGTAAATTTATAAATATGGTGTCTGCAAATAATGAAGACCAGCTGTATAAGCATTTTAGGTTAGAAAAGAGAACTAGTTGTTCTCAGTCACTTAATGAGCCAATTAAAGATCATGGCTTAGTGTTTGCTTTCTTCTCTTGATTTCTTATTTGATTATTTGAGTGTCAAATTCTAACCAGTCATTCCTGACTAACATAATTTGGGAAGAAGCCATGGCTTGCTCACTTACCACTTTCAACCCCTGGCCCTATACCTGGAATACAGTAGGCATTCAGTTAAATCTTTTCAAGGTTGTATGAACCCCTTCCTTC
This sequence comes from Panthera uncia, assembly GCF_023721935.1. Taxonomy (NCBI): domain Eukaryota; kingdom Metazoa; phylum Chordata; class Mammalia; order Carnivora; family Felidae; genus Panthera; species Panthera uncia. The sequence continues at coordinate 40,856,677 of NC_064816.1, forward strand.
ATTTGTAAGAGGAATTTTGTGGAATTGCTGTAAACATTAAATGTCATTAAGGTGAGTACACCTGTAACCACATGCAAAAATATTAGCTATGATGATCATTGTAAATTATTTTTAATAAGAGTAATTCTTATTTGTATTAATTTATAAATGATATTACATAGATTAATACATTAATATAAGACCTTTTGTGAAAGGAAGATTACCTATTTAATACACATTCATTTTTTTCTTTGAATCTTTATTTTTGAGAGAGAGAGAGAGAGAGAGAGAGAGCGAGCGCAGGGGAGGGGCATAAAGGGAGACACAGAATCTGAAGCAGGCTCCAGGCTCTGAGCTGTCAGCACAGAACCTGATTCGGGGCTCAAACTCACGGACCATGAGATCATGACCTGAACCAAACTTGGACGCTTAACCTACTGAACCACCCAGGTGCCCCACTACACATTTAAAATATAAGTCATTTATTTAGTAGGTCCCTTAAGGCAAGGGCAGGAGGATAGATTTGTTAACAAAGGAAACTGTTGATTTTTCAGTTGCTAAAGAAGAATGACTTTTGAATCTTTTTATCTCCTGGAAATATAAAATGTAATCTTATAATAGCATCAGACACATCAGCCTAATTCTATTTCCTTATTTTTATAGATATTTTTTACCTACATCTCATTTTTATTTTCACTTGCAGAGCAAATTGAATAAATGAACTATACAGTTTTCCTCATGTTGATTTTGGTTTTATTTCTCCTTTGTTCTTTAGAGGGAATTAAAGTGTCTAGGAGTACAGAGGCAGCCCTACCAGCCTGGCCATATACTTGGTTTTCTGGTAACAGCTGTTTTAGGCCCATTGGTATAAATTTACTGTATAAAAAATTTGGTTCATAGAAGTGATCAAGTAGTAAACAAATTCTGAACATTGGCATCTTCAGTTAATAGTATATAATTACTCTTCAAATAAGAGATTTTTAAAGGACACCTTTTTCTTCCTTTTTGAAATACTGACTTTTTGAAATATGAAATATGAAATATGAAAAATTTTGAAATATGAAAAAGATCCATATTTGCACTGGCTGCCTTAGAAGTGTTTGGTCTGTGCTTTTTCAGAATGATTGTCAGCAAACATAATGAGCCTTGGACCCATCCAGTAGCTTTGCTAACATATGTCTGCAGAAGGATTTTTAACATCCTGCTGACTGTGCTGGTCCTGTCGAGCCTCACAGCAGGAAAATTGTCTTTTGCAGCTCAGCTTATGAATATAACCTTTGCATGTTTGGAAATACTCCTTCTGAGGCAGGATTTATACTTATGCCTTGATTCCAAGTGCGTATTTTGATATCAGTGTTAAACAGGAGACAGAAGAGCTGACAGTGATTCACCTTGCACTTCTCATTATGTTAAAACTATCTGTTATCAGTATCTCATTCTTTATTGGATTTACTGCTGTGTATAAGCTCTGCAAATGATAAAGGTGTTTCTTACAAATTCACATTCCAGAAATGCTGGCTCTGTATTTTAAGTACTGTAAACATATCTAAGTGGTAGACATCATTTTCATTAAAAATGCTTTAAGTCAGGGGTGCCTGGGTAGCTCAGTTGGTTCAGTATCTGACTTCGGTTCAGGTCATGGTCTCACAGTTCATGAGCTTGAGCCCTGTGGGGAACTCTCTGCTCTCAGCACGGAGCCTGCTTTGGGTATTCTGTCTCCCTCTCTCTCTGCCCCTCCCTCCCTTGTACTTTCTCTCTCTCTGTCAAAAATAAACATTAAAAAAAATGCTTTAAGTCAGGACCATAAAAGGGTGTATTGTTACCCCAAGAGGGCAGCTATTGCTTGAATGGGAACCTAATCTTTTAGGCCCTGATAGGGCTATCTGTGATAAGTGCACATATTTAATCACACAGACTTTTGTTTACCTCTATCATATATTTATTTAATTTGCTATTTTACGTATGGAAGTCAAGAGTCAGCTTTTATAGTCATTTAGAACATCCTTTTAAAATAATTATTTTCTAAATATAAAATTTTTATATTAGAAACACTGTCTGCAGCACCACAGTGGAAATTAATAGAGCCAACATAATTAGTAAGTTTGATTCACCATGCCCCAGGAGGTAAATCTTGTTAAGGGGAGACCTTGATGTTCTTACCTAAATGAAGTACCAATGTTTTTTAATGATTATTATCAACCTGATTGATAGGCTTATGGTAAGACCAAATAATGTTTATTAATTATGTTTGCATGTAAATATATAGATACAGCACAGTGCTTTATGTTAGTTTGTAAAATAAACATTGTATTTCATTTAAGTAATGAACTACTATGTAGTTATTAAAGCTGAGAAATGCTGAAGTAGAAACTTTAAAAGAAACGTGCTTAGGTGGGAAAGAAATATATTGGATTCTCAACCAGCTCGATCTTTCCCCATTCTGAAAAAAATAAGCAAATGTGAAACAAACGAAAAAAAAAACCCCACAAAACAATAAATATGGAATATTTATTCAGAAATCAAAGGTCAAGCAGGATATGTTCCAATATTTGTTGAGATACTGTTGAATCTCCTGCATCTTTCACCTCTGTGCTCCCATCAAAGATTCCAAAGAATGAATCTGAGCCACTGTGACTTGAAGATGTCGTGAACACATTTGTGTATCTTACATTGTGCTTCCTGATGCTATTATGGGGAAAGTCTATCAAAGATTTTTAACAATAAAGGTTAGAATCATGAGGGCTGATTTTGAGTCTACTGACAACTAGAAAAATAATCAGAACTCATATTACTCATGTCATATTATTTGGTTGAATGTGCTTAGAAAAAACAAACTAGGGTTACATTTAAGTGATATTTAAAAAACAATGACCACATACAAAAGACAATTTGTTGTTGAAAATGGCACATTTTCATTTGTTTTATGGCTGAATAGTATTCCTCTGTGTGTGTATCATAATTTCTTTATCCATTCATCCATTGGTATACACTTGGGTTATTTCTATGTCTTGGCTATTGTAAATACTGCTGCAGTGAACATGGGGGTGCATATATACTTCTTCTTCTGATCATGAAATTATTGTATTAGCAAAAGTACACCACAGTGAACACTAATATAGTCCACGTAATTAATAAGTTGGATTCACCACATCCCAAGATGGAATGTATTTTGACCTTCAGAAATGAAGTTAACTGGAATTCAGCATTCAGACTGCCTGATTGGCATAAAGTTACAAGTCATTAATTTATTCCATTTTATTGATTTAATAAACATATATAGAATGCTTGCTATGTGCCAGACACTGTAATGCTATTGTAAGATATTTTAGATTACTTATTATTGTAATGATACTTACTACAATGATAATTTATTGACAGATGGAACTTGGGCTTTTTTCTCCTTCCTTCCTTCCTCTTTCCCTTCCTTTCTTTTCCTCCTTTTTTCTCTTTCTTTCTTTCTTTCTTTCTTTCCTTCTTTTATGTTTGCCATAAATAAGATTCCACCAATTCATTTCTCTTTATAAACACAATTTGCCTTCCAATCACTATCCCACATCTAACAGAGCGTAGAGACAAAGCTGGACTTTATGTATTTGGGGGAGTGTCTATTAGAATAATAAGGAGCTAACGGTTCATGCAGAATTACTCTCCTTACATAAACAATAACCATGCCAAAAAGGTTAGGGAAGAAGTCAAGGAGCAAACAGCATTTAATTTGTGAGAGTTTCCAGTGCTCCAAAAGCACAGAAGGAGCAGCTGCTTAAACATTACTTGCCCTTTGACTAATGGGCAAAAGCACTGAATGGGACTTAGATGTATAAGACTTAAACAAAAGTACTACTACACCACCACCATGGGAAAAAAACAAAAAACAAAAAACAAAAAAACTTTTCCAAAGTAGTTTGAAGTTATAATAAGAAAGAGACCACGGATGCAGAATTATCCATTGTTTTATTGTTTGAAAGTGTGGGGGTGGAAAAATAATTGTTCTTCTACTCTTCTAGTTTCTTGACTGAGAGTCCTCCTAATAAAAGACAGATTAACAGGAGAAAAAACAGTCAGCTGGCTGGTTAGTTCAATTGGTTAGAGCGTGGCGCTAATAACAAGAGAAAAAACAAACATAAGTTTAATAACAGGTATACCTCTGATATACATGGGAGATACTCAGGAAAACGGAGTAATTCTCCAAAATGGTCCAAGCCATCACCTTAAATACCTTCTTCAGCTAAACCAAAGATGTCGGAGGAAAGGGAAGGCCTGTCATGGAAGGTTACTGGGAAAAGCATAGTAAACAAAGATCAGGATGTTATGTAAATTCAGGTTGTTGCCTTACAGATATGAGCTTCTAGAGATTTAGTGATCCCTCCTCTTCGTGGTACAGCCAGGAAGACACTCTGACAAATGGTGAATTCTCTCGTAAATGTAAATGCCTCTTACAAAAGGGTAACTCTGAGTTTCTCCTGTGCCAGCTGTTTCTGAAAGATAATAAGCCTAAAATAATCCTCATGCCACAGCGGCATATTTTAGCTGGCATATTCTACTCCTCTTCAAAAGTAACTCTTTTTTCCTGTTCTGAGTCATCCCAGATTCAGACTTTTAGCAGGGTCCCCAAATAAAAATGTAAAGGGAAATGTTAGCCCTATTCTAAAACAATGAAAAATAAATTATCTGCCTTTGGGTATGCAGTTTGAATTGAAAATATTATTATGTCAATGAAGCTTAATTTGCTAAGCAAATGAAAAAGACTGATAAAGCACAGCAATGACTTTGGCTTTTCTTTTTTACTTCCTTTACTATTAACTATTTGCTACTTAGCAAATTTCGAGCCACTTACCTAGTGAAGAAGTATGCTCTGTTCTACTGATTGCAGGCTTATGTTTTAAGAACTGATTGTAAGTGGATGTATAAAATCATCATTTGGTTTGAGTTTAGAAGATATAGCCATAGCACATCTCCTTCCTGGGGGAGGGTGGGAATCAGAATCACAGCATAACCCTCCCCAAGGAAATACTCCTCTCATTTCCATTCAACTTTTCATCTTTTTTGTTTAATCTTTGATGTGGTAGGAGTTTAGGTCCCTTTTTGAAGAGTGCTGAAATTTATGTAGCATATTGTTTGGAATGTATTTCTTGAGTTTCTTGGTGCCTCAGATGAATTTTCTATTTTAACATCCCATTATGCACTTAATTACTTAATTAGTAAATACTTACTTGGTTTTTGTCCAAATTGAAAATTATTACTGGCCTATTACTGAGTTAAGATCCCTACTCAAATATATAGATTTTAAAAATCTTTTATAGATGTTACAAGTGACAAAAACTTAAGCTACTTAATACTAAATATAGAACTCATTACTTCATATTTGAAAACTATGTGAAAATACGGGTGGACCTGGCCTTAGAGTCCTGGTACTAGGACTCAAATGCTTTTACCTCTCTCATACCCATCTCTGCTTTCTTCCTTTGGCCAGGGCCCAAGGGGACAAGAGCACCTGGCTCAAGGGGGTTTCCCACCAGACCAGGTTTGGCCACTTGTCACTGACAAAATCCAAAGTAGAGAGATGAATGGCAGTGTAACAATAAAGGGATTATTTTAATAAGGCCAACACCAGGAAGACTGTGAATTAATGTCTCAAAGACTGCCTCCAAAGTGCTGAAAGTACTTCTAGGTTTATATAAGGAAAATGTTAGAGAAAAGTTGGTGGGTATTGTAGTTGGGTGGTAAAGGTCCTGTTGATCATTGTCTTGGGGTCCATCATGCAGGGTCATTATTGCTTGAGGAGGTAGTTTGAGTTCCCATCACGGGATGCTTTGCCTGCCGGGTCTTTTGTCCTAGTTAGATGATAAAGGGGAAAGATGAAGTTCAGATGTCCAGACTGAGGTTGAAATTGAGGTAGTTGAAGTCCTCGTTCATTTGTGAACATTTTTTTTCCTTTCTTTTTTTTCTTTTTTCATTTACTTCTCCATGAGTTTAGAACCATGGTCATTGGCTATTTCTGACTCATGCTTTCATAGATTTATGACCTCAAAGGAAAACAGGGTTTAGAAATTCTTAGGGAATCATTTTCATTGCCCATGCTTGGGTCACAGGTCCATCTCTTGGACCTATCACAGTGACCTAGAGAGGTTAGACGTTGTGAGTGGGCCACCTTAGACCATGAGCCCACACCTGAAACAAAATTTGTGGGAGATTATTTTAATAATGAGAGGAGGGGCACCTGGGTGGCTCAGTCAGCTGAGTGTCCAACTCTTGATTTCAGCTTAGGTCATGATCCCATGGTCATGAAATGGAGCCTTCCATCAAGCTCTGCATTGGATGTGGAGGCTGCTTGAGATATTCTCTCCCTCTCTCTCTCTCTCTCTCTCTCTCTTTCTCTCTCCCCCCCCCCCCAATACCTTGTTTGTAATCTCTCTTTAAAAAAAAAAGGGCAGGTGGGAGGCAGACATATAATAGTTGTTCATCCTATCATGAACAAAATACTATATGGGGGGAAATATGGGAGGAAAATAGAGTTAAGTTAGAGCAGAGCAGTTAAACTAAATGCACATAAGATTTTTCTTTTGGTTACTTAGAATATATATGCATATAATTTTAACAGTAAGGTTGGTAGTGAATTCAGGGGGATAGAGTGAAGTAATAGGAGATGTAGAGAGGAGAGATTGTGCATTACAGAAGAATTGAAAGAAATTTTGGTGATCTGAAAATTAACAGGTGAAGAGGGCATGGATTGGAGAGGTATCAAGTGAAAGGACTACAACAGAGACCTGGTTAGATAAATATGAGGTGATAAGGAGAGGAAAAGATCAAAGAGTGATATGGGTACAAGAATAGGGAAAGAAAAGGAATCAGAAAGTGCAATTTGTGGTGAGAAAATTAAACTGATATTATTATCATTATTTTTAAAATTTTTTTTAGAAATGTTTATTAATTTTTGAGAGACAGAGAGAGCATGAGTGGGGGAGGGGTGGAGAGCGAGGGAAACAGAATCGGAAGCAGCCTCCAGGCTCCAAGCTCTCACCACAGAGCCGGACGCGGGGCTTGAACTCATGAACCATGAGATCATGACCTGAGCCGAAGTTGGATGCTCAACCGACTGAGCCACCCAGACGCCCCTCATTAATAATAATAATATTAATATTATCTTTGGTTTGCTCTTTTTTCCAGACTAGAAGATTTTGGCTTTATAAGGAAGCGTATTGTAATTTGAGAATTGTGAGTAAAATTAATTTTAGATTTATAAGCACTTTTCCATGTGGTATGAACAAATATAATAAAATTCTCAAGGAACAGGCTATTTTTAGTCAGTGGAAGGTAGAACATTATTATTTTAAAACCATACAATACTTAACACATTGTAGAGAGAGAACAAAGCTGTCTCCAATAATGCATGAATGATCTGTATTATAGAAGTACTTTTCTGAGAGAACACTTGAAATACCATTTGGCTGTCCCTTCTCCCTAGTTTGCTTTGTATCCCATGGAGATGATCTGACCTTAAGCTTTTGTTAGCTTCAAAGAGAGCTCCGTGCTTGGCTCATCTCTGTGGGACTGAAGAAACACACCCTTGGTTAACAACAGGAACCAAATTGATTTTAATTTTGTGAATACTTTACTCTGATGTAGGAAATGTTATCTGGCCATCTCTGTGGTTTAGTGATTATAGGGGGGGGGGATTAGAGTTCAAAATACAAATGGACTCTGTAGATCTGGTATAGCTGTTAGGTCCAGAGGTAGAGGGTATTAGGTGGCCCTCTTGACAGCCATCTGCGATTATGTTAATAAACCTCCTGAGTGGACTTGTTCCACCTCAGTATACAGCCTGTCTTCTTCACGGTTTTCAGTGCTTATAATTCTGGAAAGGTACATTATGTCAATAATATCATTATCAATATTTAATCCTGGAATTATGAATGTTCTTTGGATATATCCAAAGAGCTTTCACTCAGAATTTCAGTGCATTATGTTAAATAGACATAAAACTATGTTCTTTTAGGAAATATATATTAGAGACTGAGATAATACAGTGGGTCAAATTATTACAGATTATTACAAATTACAAATTATTTTAGGCACAGGAAGCACTGTTTAAAACTGGTTCCAGTGCATGGTCTGATGCAGAAAGAGAGGATCTGGGAACTTCATTCACTGGAGGTTGAGAACTTCCTTCCTTTTTTTCCTGTGCCTTATGATTACCTAAGGGAGAAGTCCTTGAATTCCAGTGAATGAAACTTCCAGGTTCTTTCTTGCTGCATCAGAGCACCTACTGGACCCAGTTTTACAGAGGGGATCTGTAAGTGACGTGTGACATTTTCATTACTTGCACAAATAGAGGATAGGTTATAAAAATCTCTATTTTATATTCACATAATTGCAGGGCTTTTTCCAAACACCATGCCCCATAAACCATAGCTCCCAGGTTTATTTACCAGAGGCCAAGTCTCACAGTCAACATTTCATAGAAAAGTGCTCTCCTGTCAGTCAGTGCCATTACCTTACTTTCCAGAAGGGGTGATCCCTTGGTCAAGGGAAAGAATGAATGCCAGACCTGCTGCATAGCCATGTTTTTTCTACATACCTTCTAGGCAATGCGGATATAGAGATGAGTAAAACGATCCTTGCCCTCAAATATTTTTACAGTCTACAGAGAGGAACGCAAAACCAATACCACAGATAATAAATCTGAAACCCTAAACATGGTACATGGCATATAATAGATCTCTCAACAGATGGCAGTATTTTAAAAAATAGTATTAACAAGGCAATAGTGAAGCTATAACATGGTTTAATATTATGAGAAAGGTGAAGTCTCAGTGGATAATACAATTGGTCCAGTTTCAAGTTTATGTTTTCTGCTGACATTTACCAATTTTTCATGTGCCAGATACTATATGAGGATAAATAAGACAGCAGTCTCAGTTCCTGTGAACTTTCAGCCTTAGAGGAGGCATAGCCAGCTAAACAAATAATACACTATGACATTATGTTATGTGAAATAGGTCTGACAGAGGAAGACAAATACTGTTCCAATTTATGTGTATATATTCTCACTTATATGTGGAACCTAAAAAAGCTTGAACACAGAGATAGAGTAGAATGGTAGTTACCAGGGTTTGGGGATGTGGGCACTGGGGAGATGTTGGTCAAAGTATGCAAACTAACAGTTATAAGGAAAATAAGTTCTGGGGATCTAAGTTACAGTATAGGAACTGTAGTTCAGAACACTGTGTTATACTTGCAAGTTGTTAACAGAGTAGAACTTAAATATTAATGCCACACACACATACACACACACACACACACACACAAATGTAATTATGTGGGATGATGGAGGTGTCAAAAACATACATTATGATAAGGGTGCTTTAAAAAATCTATTGATTAGCTTTAGCAGAGCAGCAAATTTGGCTTCCAGAAATGCAGAATCAATGTACAAGTTAAATCTTTAGGGATGAACAATCACTTATTGAGTAAAGCAAGAAGATAAAGGCGTTTCAGGGAGAAGGAATAATATGGCCAAAGCATAATGGCATGGGGAGCTGTGAATACTTAAATTGGTTTTCCTTGGATGATGATGAGAGAAAACACTGGAAAAGTAGATTGGAGTCAGATGATAAATGGTGCCAGCAAGAATGAATTATAATAAAAATGACAAACATTGCTACTGAGTTTTGAGAAAGATGTTCCAGGTACAATATTATATACAAATGTTGTATCTTGGGTGATTATAGCATTTTAGGAAGACAGAATTAATATCTGGATTTTAAAAATGATAATCTAGTCCAACGGCTAATTAGATATGATGTTGGGATTTGCATCCAGAACTGAATTACTGAAAACCCATTCTATCTCTTTGATGTCTCCATGATTCTAGCTCCCATAGGCTTGGAGTTTGCACACTACCTTAACCTAATAGGGAAATAAGGAAACCACATAAGCAACAGTTAGTCCCCAACCAGAGACTATATCTGTATGGGTCTGCAATAGTGAGCTTGCTTGGAAATATGATATCAAAACAAGTTCACTACCGCTCCCTTGTCCTTTATGCCAAGGTTGCAACTCCTGGCCTCTGTCTTTTTTTTTTTTAATTTTTTAATGTTTATTTCTTTGTGAGAGAGACAGAGACAGAGTGTGAGTGGGGGAGGGGCAGAGAGGGAGGGAGACACCGAATCGGAAGCAGGCTCCAGGCTCTGAGCTGTCAGCACAGAGCCTGACATGGGGCCCGAACTCACAGACCATTAGATCATGACCCTAGCTGCAGTTGGATGCCCAACCAACTGAGTCACCCAGGCACCCCTGGCCTCTCTTTAACACAAAGTGTTTGACCACCTCCACCTTGAAGGTTTCGATAGGGAAATGAAAAGATTATTACTGAGTTTCAGAAAGATATATTGATCAAAAACTTGAAGGAAAATGGAAGTTTATAAAATATAGGTTTAGAGAAAATTATTAGAAGCCTGCTGTAAAAATTGACAAGAATGCGAAACAATACTATTTTTCCTGCTTAAGAGAATTCATAGCCAACTCCTACTGGCAATTCTAACCCAATAAAACAAGCAAAAGTGACTTGTTACAGCCAGCAGTTATATCTGGGTTACCATTATCCTTCACTGAATGATTCAACACTTAATGGAGGTGATTTTTGGTTGCTCAGAGAAGGGATTCTTCTGCAATTATATAGCTCTTTGCTGAGACTCAGCATTGTGTAGTCAAAAGTGTAAGGAGCAAAACACAGAATTCTTGCTGTGAAAATCACTTCTTCTAAAGAGATGCTTCATTGCCATATAATAGTTGGCACTGTGGTGCTTTTACTTTATGGAAATTGCCTTCCTGCCTGGGGCTCTTCATCCAAAAAGAAGTCACTTCTTTGGGTGACTGGGTGGCAGCTTTTATTTATCAATTATTCTGTAATAAATTACACTGTAGTCTACCTGATCGTGAATAAATTTTACTTCCTTTTTGACTATTAGCTATGTCAAATTCAGACTGAATGACAGACCACAATGTTTATGAAAACAGAGTATCTCTGCAGCTATATCGTTTATTAATGGTATGTTAGTAACAAAGAAGGATAGTTTGAGTTCTCTCATTCCAGGGGAAGAGCTCTATAACAAAGAAGTACCAAGTGGCTAAAAGTCACTTTTAGTTCGCATGACGTTTGATCCAAACATTTACCTAACACCTTCTTTGTCACTGTCACTTGCTCGTGACTCTGGATATTTCAATGAATATAGCAGTGTCTTTGAATTGCAAAATACAGCATAAAAGAAAGTTTTTCTAGAGTTGAGAATGTTCTTTGTATTCAGAGACATCTAATTGTTAACAAAAACAAAATTCAGTTGAGTAACTTTAAAGATCATCTTGGCATTATTTAATGATTCATGAATTGGGCAGCATCCCATCTAGCAAATAGAATGGAACTCTGAAATGCTGTACAAAATGGAAAAGACTTATAGGCACAAGGGGACAGGAACAAGGTAAGAGTGGATTACCTCACCTGTGTGGTCTGTCAAGCGGGTCACTACTGCTGACCAGGAAATTCCTAGTTGCCTGCTTTAAGGTTATACTCCAGGGAGAGATGGAAACTGCAGTTTCATTATGTATTAAGCCTTGTTTTGGTGATGTGAGGCCTAGTACAAGTGACTCCATTTTGGTCCTTAAAAAAAAAAAAAGTACATAGTAAATAAACCAATGGTGAAAAGGTGATGAACTTAAGAACATTCATAACACCTGCAGTGACCTCTATCCTAATTATTATTTTATCTATCTGTCTATCTATCTATCTATCCATCCATCCATCCATCCATCCATCTATCAGGAGCACATGCAGGGGAGGGACAGAGGGAGAGGGAGAGAGAGAATCTTAAGAAGGCTCCATGCCTAGTGTGGCACCTGGGACTCAATGTCACCACTGTGAGATCATGATCTGAGCCAAAATCAAGAGTTGGACACTTAACCGACTGACCCCCTCCCAATTATAAATTTATAGCCCAATAAGTTTGAAATCTTTCAGTTTTTCAATTATGATTTTCCTAAACTGAAATTAGAAAAACTAATAACTTGTGACTTTCCCATGAAGAGTCCCATGACTTTTACCTGTTAATTCTATGAATATCACTCTATAACTTGCCTTTTTTACCTAATAGAATGTCATAGATATATGATAGCATTTATGTAACAATGGATACATTATGTACTATATTATATATCATATATATTTCTACAGAAAAGTTTCTGGAAGTGTTCATACTTTTTTAATGTTTATTTTTGAGAGAGAGAGACAGAGAGATAGAGCACAAGTAGGGGAGAGACAGAGAGAGAGGGAGACACAGAATCCTTAGCAGGCTCCAGGCTCTGAGCTGTCAGCACAGAGCCCAATGTGGGACTCAAACTCAACAACTTTGAGATCAAGACCTGGGTCGGCATCAGACGCTTAACTGACTGAGCCACCCAGGCATCCCTGGAAGTATTCATACTTTAAGTGTTAGCCAGCAGTGGAGAACATGATGAAATGTGTGTAATCTTTAATCTAATTATTGTTATTAATTAACAAGCTAATTATTATATTTAATGTTCTATCTTTTAATACGTTTAATTATTTTTTGGACTTTTATAGGGATGCATTTTTATTATAAAATGAATAAAAACTAATTTATAAATGTATGCACTAAAATTTTAGTACATTTAAAAATGTTAATATTAGATTCAAGAGTCATAAGATTATTTTATATTCTTAACATATGAATTTAGGTAAACTGTATAACTTTACCCCCAGAAAATTATATCTAACTGGTTATCATACAAATAAAAGAAGTGATTCAGTTCAAAATGACATATAAGGCTGAAACTGCTCTCTTGTTCTTATTTCTTATTCATGGAAAACAAGTACAAAATATGAGTGGTAGGGATCTAGGTCATGGGCCCAGGATTCTGCATTAATTCATCTCATAAAAGTACAAAGGATGATCAATCAACTTTGTCGGCTCTAATTCCATCATCAGAGTGATGATGAGCTAAAGGAAATTATAAGCTATTTATAAATTTCTCTTAAGTACCTAGAAATATTACTTTGTATTTTATGATTTTAAAAGAATAGGATTGCTTTTTAGGAACTGTATAGTGGCAAGCTTAAAATTCCTGAAATACCTAGGTATTCATGCATCTGGTAGACTATTTGCAACAAAACTACTTATACCTTTTTTATGAATTTGAGTAAATAACATACCACTTCATCTCGACAATGATTATGCATCAGTGTTATTTCTTTAATATGCCTCAGATCTCAATGATTACGGTTGATTTTCTTTATTATGTTCCTCCTGAAAGTTACGAATTGACAAGAGGGATGTTTTTATGAACTCCAGATTTCAGGAGGGGTTGGGAAGTCTAAAGTTTAGTATATGGCTGTTAGCATTTTTAACCGATAAATTGCTTTAGGTTGTACCTTAGAGAAAACAAAAGGAAATATGAGGACAAAATAGAAGAGTTGAAAAAATTGTAAATATGTTGTAAAATAATGTAAGGACAGAAAATAAAAAATGAGATATTCCAAACTATGAACTGGTTATATTCATAATACAGCCTTGACCTCTCTGAAAGAGCATATCATCAGTGTCTCTGGTTTGTGTGCTTAATATTCACTAGAAGCTGTTAATGATAGTGGCCCTCCTAGTCACAATAAGATTCTTAAGTGCCATAGATGATTAAAGAAAAATAAAACCAAACTCAAGTACCAATTTTTGACTCATTCTTTAAAGCCTGCAAAATAACCTTATGTTAAGGTTAATGGTGTGTAACTTTTTCCAATTTATAAAAGTATCTTTTAGAGATAATGCCTCCATACAGAAGGTTTATAGGATATAATGATCTCTTGGTGTTTGCATGCTGACCTAATCTAATTTGTTCATTTTTCCATCATTAGTTCTTTTTGTAGATACTGGTAGTTTCCAAGACTCAGAGGGAGTTGAATATTTTAGTTCTCTCACAGCCTGGCTACCAGGTGCCTTGTGAGTAGGGCAGTCTTAGGCTGAAGTTCCCTAGATGAACAAAAGTTTAGTTGCCATCAGATGTACACAGGTGCTCATATACATGTGGGTGCACACACATGCAGATAGTACACACATAGTTTTTCCCTCTATTCTTTGAGCTCAATGGAGTCCAGATAATTGTGATACAACTCTGCAAGAAAGCTTCCCTAGTAGCAGATAGGATGTTCTAGCTCTAGGATTCAGCTGTCCTTCCAATTGGAGTTGGGAAAGAACTCTCATTGCACAAGTAAGTGGAATCGTAAGCCTAGGATGCAGAATGTTTGTAAGCTGTAGGTCTTGCTTGATTTTTACACTCTCTTCATGAAAGGGTATTTGTGTCTGGACAAACATCTTTAATGAATCCACCTATATCCTGAATACCCCTGGTTTTACTATGAAGCATTCTTCAAACATTTACAAGCCACCTGATATTTTAAAAACTAAAGATATCCGAAGTACTTGACATAGCCAGTTCAGCTACATTTAATCAGAAGTTTAGCAAAGTTTTGGTTAAAACCTTTCAAATATTATCTAACCACACTGTAGGATGCAGTAAAATTCAGTTTTAACATCTATATAACTCACAAAGTTTATGCTGTAAGTATTCTAAAGTAAATTTTAGAAAATATAATACTTTGCTTCTGTAGGCACTTGTCAGAACCACTAAAACTTAAGAATATACATGGTTTCAAGTAGACACTAATAAAATTAATGAGATTTGTTGAAAGTTCTATTTCTGTTACCTTTGTGATTGCAACAAGTGTAACAATATTTAGATCAAGGTATTACATATTCAGACACACATTTACTTTAAAACGTAATTCAGAAAATTTAATTTCTGAGTTGTCTTTGGGTGAATGAGGAAAAAAATGGTATTTAAAGTTTCATTGGCATTCTGCGTTTATGCAGAGTACATTCTTTTGTGGACATCTGTGTGAAATTCATTCATTTATTCAGAAAGATTTATCAAATGTCTCCTATATTTTAGGCAGGCACCATAAGGGTAAATACAATCTGGATCCTGCCTCAGGAAGTGTACAAGTATGTGGACAAGGCAGGTGCAAAATCAACTCTTGAGCCCTTGTTTTGGTTTTATAATTAGTGTGTACTCACTTAAAACATTTGATTAATCAAGTGGATAACTCCATTAAAATCATCCAAAACATGTATATTTTTAAAATCAATTTTCTATTTTTAAAATATGTAATTTTTAGTTGTAATCAAACGTTATTTGTCATTTATTATGCTTTTTTAAAAAAACCTCCAAATTTCTTGCTTGTGGTTGATTTTTACCATTGATTTCTAGGCTCGTTGAAACCTATTTTCACATGTGTTTGTGTCATTGGTCTATTAATAAGGAATAAACAAAAGAGCTTTTAATTTACCTGGAAGTACCCCATTTCCTTTCGAAAACATTTTTTCTTGGCACTGAGCACAGTTGACATATATAAGGAATAAATAAAGAGGAAGTAAACAGAAGGAATAGTATTTAATGATAGGAGAAAAGTAGAGACTGAGAAAAAGGTCTACAGATTGAACTTTGATCTGATTGCCAGCTGGATATCAATAGCTTATTTGTTAAAAGCTGTTAACAGTCTTCTGTAATTATAAGTATTGTGAAGTAGGCCTGGGAGCTGGAAAAAGAAAAAGGATCTAAGAGGATGCTTTCTGTAATTTAAGAACTCATTTCCTGAAGTTGATCTTTGTTTATAGCTCAGAAATGTCTCAGAATCTCTGTGTCCCATATATTGCAGTTCTTAAATTGTAGAAACTTTGTTATTTGATAATTTTAGGTGAGAATATAATCCATGAATGCTTTCATTCAAATTAGAAGTGAAGGAACTTTTGTGGTTGAGACAATTTTGAATGATGAAGTTTTATATCATCTAGCTGCAGATATTTTTTTTCCCTGAAGATGATGCTCTGTTAGTGTATTTTAGCCAATTCTCCTAGGAAATATTAGTTAAGATCTGATGGAATTAATCAGTGGGAAATTTTCCATATTTGCTTCCTACATGAAGCAAATTATGATTAATTTGATGTGTTTTATTACAGTTTTATTCTGATGGTCAATAAATATTTTTGAATCTTGAAGATTATTTTTTTCCAAATGGTTGTAGTTACAATAGTTAAGAACAGTGGTTCCAGAAACAGATTCCATTGTTTCTAGACTGAGTTCCATTCCATTTAAGTTGAACTCAACATTTTATTTATAAGACTTTGGGCATTCTGTGTTTCAGTTTCCCTGTATTTAAATGGATGCTACTGTTATGATATTATTATATCTACATCAAGAGGATGTGAGAATTAAACAAGTTCATATGGAAAAGCAATTGTGGCACATAAAAATTGTTCAATAAAGGTTAAAGCCTGATAGCTATTATTGATATTTCAGTTATTATTTGTTGATGATAACTCATAAAGCAGTTTCTTCCTTGTGTGAATTTTGGTAAAAATTACATGTACACGCACACACACACACACACACACACACGCAGATTTTCATAGTCAAATAAGTTTATAAAACCTTGAATAGGCAAAATAAATTTCTGTCTTTATATGCTCGTGTGCATTGAAAAATTTTCAAAGCTGTGTATAGTAGTGTGTATAGATTATCTCTGGTTTACTGACCACATAACCTTTCAGTATAAACACCAGGATAGCTCACAGTGGAGAAGACTTTTCAGGTAGGAAAAAAGTCCAGGTCATTTAGGGTCTATGACTCCTGCATTCTTGAATACGAAAAGCCAGTAACACTCCCCAGACATTAAGACAAAACCAAACTAGCTCCATGTATTCCAAGCATCATCCATAGGGAGAAATACCCCCCAGTAATGCTGGCTGGGATCCCGTAGTTTAGGGGAACCCAAACAGGTTTTGATTTCTTATGAACTGGCCATTTCTGGAGTCCTCTAGGAATGAGGCTGGTGAAATGCTTTTGGTGACTAAAACTCCCTAAAAGGTTTGAGAAGTGGTTAAACAGATTTTTATATATGTAAAAATTCACTGACATGTACATGTAAGTGTGTGTTTTAGTACATCTGTGTTATTTCTCAATTAAAAGAAAAAAGCCCTAGATGACCATCACTGGTATATAATGTGCGTTGTGAGAAATGATTCAGAACTTGACTTCTGTGTTGGGATGTAAGATCATTTTTTCCATCCCTGCAGTTAAATGATCTTGAATTTTGGTAGTTTTTTTTTCCTTTCTCTCCATTATGAAAGAATTTGAATTAGATGTCATTGCAGTATGCTACTTGTTAAGAATTTAAGATGGTCAGGTAAATAAAGGGCAAAATAAGCAAACAAAAATGTTGATTTTATTCAGGTATATTCCTGTCAGAGCTCAACCACAGTATTGTGCTATTTAGTTAAATAAATGGTATTATTAAAACTATTAATTGGGGCACCTGGGTGGCTCAGTTGGTTTAATGTGCAACTTCGGCTCAGCTTGTGATCTCACCGCTTGTGGGTTCAAGCCCCGCGTAGGTCTCTGTGCTGACAGAGCAGAGCCTGGAACCTGCTTTGGATTCTGTGTCTCCCTCTCTCTCTCTCTGCCCCTCCCTCTTTCTCTTTCTCTCTCTCTCTCTCTCACACACACACACACAAATAAACACTTAAAATTAAAAAATATTAATTTATCCAGCATAATTATTAATTAAAGTTGACATTTTCCAATAAAATCAATTTACTTATGATAAAAATCTACATTTCTTTGATCTTCGGCAGGGAATATGAATTAAGCAATTCCTCTAAGCAATTCTTTTGTCATTTTGGTGACATGAAAAAGAGTTTGAATGGATATGGCCATAACGTATATTTCCTTTGTTTTCAGAGCAAAAAGCGATTAACAGTTATTTCTGTATTACTGTGTTTATGACACTTGTAAATTGATTGGTGGTATTAGCCAAGTGGGGTGACTGAACAGAAGCCTTTGAATTTCTTTGTGTTTATCCTCTCCCAGTTTGCAGGTGTTAGAGTGATTCTGATCACAATTTAGGCTTATGGAAATGTGCTGGTCTTCCTCCCGGTAAAACCTAATTCCTGAATCCAGGGAATAGTTTACCCTGGCCTGACAGTCGCTCTAGAATGAGTTTTGTAAAGGGACACTTGAGGTCAGAGGGAAGTGAAGGTGACATCTATCCCATCATGAAAATGTCAAATGGCCTTATATGAGACACTCTCTCGTAACAGCTCAGTGATTCCTAAGCCCTTTTAGTGTGAGGAGAAAATAAAAATTTAAACAATTCCAAGTTATAGCACTGTCCCAGCCTATTACACAAATCCATGGAGTTATTTTTAAAACTACAATTTGGATGTCAGTGTCATAATATATCCCTTCCTGCTGACTATAATAAAAGTTGCTGGTCTATTTCAAGCTTCCTGAGGAGAAAAATGTTGTTTAATGATTTGGCATGCATGAAGTTAATTCTGATCTCTGAAATTCATAGTGTCTGAAACAACTTAATGCTGTTTCTTAGTGAACAGGAATGTCGACACAGCACTTTTGGGGGGCTGTTTACATTCCATGCCTTCTTTAGAAATGGCAGACGGGCTGTCGCTGACATGGCTGCTTTGTGTAAGCTGCTGCTGTAGAAATGAGAGTTTTTAAACATAGTGACCCTAAGAGTTGCTTTTTTTTCTTTAGACTTGCTTTGTTGTCTTTGCCCCTGAGAAAATTCACCTGAACATGTTTTTGAATAATTAGTGACAGAAAGTGCCAAGATGTGAAAAATGTCACCAAGATAAAATTTACTATTCCCAACCAGCTGCCTTTTTAAGCTGCTTTTGGTCCATTCACTACACTATCAGGTTTTATTCATTTTACAGGAAAGTAGGAATCTCTTTATTTTGGAATTCGGGAATATAAATTTGTGGTATCTCATTTGCTTAAAGGAAAAAAATGATTTATGATACAATGGGACAATTAGAAAACCAGGGTGTCAAAGGTTTTGAGTAAACATGACACCATTACTGTCAAGTATAAAAAAACAAGTGGTTATTAGGAATTATTATTATTCGGAACATAGTAACAATAGCTGAAGACCTTTTGATGCTTACTTTAAAATCATTTGTGTTTCTGTTCAGTTTAGAGTGTTGGCATATATGCATAAATGTAAATAATAGTCCCAAGTGACTATGTACTCTTACCACATTTTATTTCTCTTTGCCTTTCTGTACTTTATTAATGGAATTTAACAGACTCCAATGGAAACATTATATAAAATCAGTGAATTAAGAATCAAAGCATAAAAAAATACCAAAAGACATCCAGAGGTTGTACTAATAGCTACCCAGATATAATTACTGTAAATTTGGCTATTTCCTTTAGTTGGACCATGACATTACAAACACATAAAGCAATAAGGATCAAATATTGTATTTATGATGAACTTGTGCTGGATATGAATGGATATGGCCATACACATATACACACATACACTTACATTCAAAGGGACCTCAAAATTCTTTTTATTTATTTTATTTTTATTTTAATTAAAAAAAATTAATGTTTATTTATTTTTGAGACAGAGACAGACCATGAGTAGGGGAGGAGCAGAGGGAGAGGGAGACCCAGAATCCGAAGCAGACTCCAGGCTCTGAGCTGTCAGCACAGAACTCATTGTGGGGCTGAAACTTACAACCTGTGAGATCATGACCTGAGCCAAAGTCGGGTCAGATGCTTAACTGACTGAGCCACCCAGGTGCCCCTCAAAATACTTTTTAAATGCTTATTTATTTTAAGAGAGAGAGAGAGAGAGAGAGAGAGAGAGAGAGAGAGAGAAGGCGGGGGAGGGGCAGAGGGAGAGGGAGAGAATCCCAAGCAGGCTCTGTGCTGCCAGCACAGAGCCCGACATGGGGATTGATCCCAGAAACCGAGAGATCATGACCCGAACCGAAATCAAGAGTACATTGCTTAACCGATTAGCCACCCAAGTGCCCCAGGACCTCAGATTTTTCTGAATGTAGTTGCAGCGGAAGAGGTCTGATAGCATGGTAGCCTTAAGGGACACCTTCTGGCTATTTTCTGTTTCCATGCTAAAAGTATGCCAGTAGATGTAGTCTACCTTTTGCTAAAGAAATCTCCTTACCGTACTGGAATATTTTAGGCTTACTTCTGATTTCAACAGACTGAATGGCCACAGTATAAATGTCTTTATTATAGAAATGTTAAAACATACCCAAAATAGAGTAGTATAAAGAATCCTTATATGCATATATTACACAGTTTCTGCAATTCTCCATATGGTAGGAATTCTTTTATTCTTTTTTCCCTACATCAGTTAGCTAATTGTGCATTCATGCCATGTGAAAGCAGATTAATTTAATACAAGAAACATTTGTATTAAGTGTTTGTTCTTTTTTTCTAAAGTTTATTTATTGTTGTTCTTTTTTTAAGTTTATTTACTGAGAGAGAGAGAGAGAGAGAGAGAGAGAGAGAATATCCCAAGCAGGCTCCATGCTGCCAGTGCAGAGCCCAATGCGGGACACAAACTCAAGAACTGTTAGATCATGACCCGACCTGAAACTAAGAGTCTGATGCCTAACTGACTGAGACACCTGGACGCCCCCATTTACTGTTGTTCTTAAGTCTACAAGAGAAAAGCATACAAATTTATTAAAGTAAGCTTTATGTGACACACAAATTTTCAGAAGGAAATGAGGAGCTGAAGAAACATGTTAATGCTAGATTTTATGAAGAGCAGAAAGTTGTGGAAAATGTAATAGAAGAGAAGGAGTCTGGGCTGAGTGTCCAGTGCTGTGGAAGCCTTTAGCAAGGTCTGCTCATTCAGATTCATCTCCTTGCCCCTCTGTCTTCAGAGGTAAGAATGCTCTGTTTCCCTCCAGGTATAGGGAGAGCACCTCTCACAGGTGGGTTTTAGACCTACGTCAGAGGAAGCTCAGAATCCTTCTTGCACTGCCCTTTCTAAAATTTCTTCAGCTTAAAGAAGGTGTTTGAAGGGTGCTGTATCTGGGGGTGGCATATCCTGAGACTTGTCGGGTGATACTGCTGATTTTAACCAGTCTGGACCGATAGTGGCTGGGCCAACTTTTGCAGTTACGTGCAGCCGACAGGTCATCTGGGGCTGGCTCATCTAAGAGGGCTGCCCTTTCACACTTAGTGGCTGCCTGCCTATTGGCCAGGAATTACAGAGGGTGGTGGAGTAATGTCTCTCATCGTCCAGCAGTTTAGCTGAGCAGCTAGAGAGAGAGGCAAAGAGAAAGAATGTACCATTCTTCTGGAGGCCTAAGCTCAGAGCTCGTTCTCTTGGTCAAGCCAGATTCAAGACGTTAGGAAAGAGCTTCTTGGTGGGAGAACCTGGCAAGTTGGATGAAAAGCACATGGAGACACGGAGGGGAGGAGTAATGAAGCTTTTTGTTATCAATCTACCACATTGCCACCCTTTAAAAAAATTTTAGAGTATTTTAAATCTATATCATTTCACCACTAAGTACTTTAGTGAATAGTCTTATTTTTTTCAGTAGTTAGATGTTATAGCTATTGTAGAAGTCATACAAATTAACCATACTCTTTGGATCAGAATATTATTCCTGGATGTTGTACCCTAATTATCAGTAACAGCAAAATTATCAACTGTCAGTACTAGTAGTAAATGTCATTTGTTATTCTGTGCTAAACATACGTTACCTCACTTAACCCTCCTAAGGGCTAAAACTCTTCATTTGTAAGAGATGAGCAAGAGATGTTGTTGGATAAACTGCCGAAGGCCACATGGTAGTGATAATGTTTTGGGGTGACGGTTGGGGGAGTGTCCAGAACCGAGGACCAAGAAAGAATTCTTTTTTTTTTTTTAAGAGTACTTCTTTTATTCTTTTTTAAAAATGTTTTATTTATTTATTTATTTATTTATTTATTTATTTATATGTAATTAATTGTCAAATTCATTTCCATATTTCCATACAACACCCAGTGCTCATCCCAACAGGTGCCCTCCTTAATGCCCATCACCCATTTTCCCCTCTCCCTCACCCCTCCATCAACCCTCAGTTTGTTCTCAGTATTTAAGAGTCTCTTATGGTTTGCCTCCTTCCCTCTCTGTAACTTTTTTTTCCCCCTTCCCCTCCCCCCTTGGTCTTCTGTTGAGTTTCTCAGGATCCACATATGAGTGAAAACATATGGTATCTGTCTTTTTCTGCCTGACTTATTTCACTTAGCATAACACTTTCCGGTTCCATCCACATTGCTACAAATGGCCAGATTTCATTCTTTCTCATTGCCAAGTAGTATTCCATTGTATATATAAACCACCTCTTCTTTATCCATTCATCAGTTGATGGACATTTAGGCTCTTTCCATAATTTGGCTATTGTTGAAAGTGCTGCTCTAAACACGGGTACAAATGCTCCTATGCATCAGCACTCCTGTATCCCTTGGGTAAATTCCTAGCAGTGCTGTTGCTGGGTCATAGGGTAGATCTATTTTTAATTTTTTGAGGAAGCTCCACACTGTTTTCTAGAGCGGCTGCACCAGTTTGCATTCCCACCAACAGTGCAAGAGGGTTCCCGTTTCTCCACATCCTCTCCAGCATCTATAGTCTACTGATTTGTTCATTTTAGCCACTCTGACTGGCGTGAGGTGGTATCTCAGTGTGGTTTTGATTTGTATTTCCCTGATGAGGAGTGACGTTGAGCATCTTTTCATGTGCCTGTTGGGTATATGGATGTCTTCTTTAAAGAAGTGTCTATTCATGTTTTCTGCCCATTTCTTCACTGGATTATTTGTTTTTCAGGTGTGGAGTTTGGTGAGTTCTTTATAGATTTTAGATACTAGCCCTTTATCCGATAAGTCATTTGCAAATATCTTTTCCCATTCCATCAGTTGCCTTTGAGTTTTGTTGATTGTTTCCTTTGCAGTGCAGAAGCTTTTTATCTCGATGAGGTCCCAATAGTTCATTTTTGCTTTTAATTCCCTTGCCTTTGGAGATGTGTCAAGTAAGAAATTGCTGTGGCTGAGGTCAGAGAGGTTTTTTCTTGCTTTCTCCTCTAGGGTTTTGATGGTTTCCTGTCTCACATTCAGGTCCTTCATCCATTTTGAGTTTATTTTTGTGAATGGTGTAAGAAAGTGGTCTAGTTTCATTCTTCTGCATGTTGCTGTCCAGTTCTACCAGCACCATTTGTTAAAGAGACTGTCTTTTTTCACTGGGTATTCTTTCCTGCTTTGTCAAAGATTAGTTGGCCATACATTTGTGGGTCCAATTCTGGATTCTCTTTTCTATTCCATTGATCTGTGTGTCTGTTTTTGTGTCAATACCATGCTGTCTTGATGATTACAGCTTTGTAGTAGAGGCTAACGTCTGGGGTTGTGATGCCTCCCGCTTTGGTTTTCTTCTTCAATATTACTTTGACTATTCGGGGTCTTTTGTGGCTCCAAACAAATTTTAGGATTGCTTGTTCATCCTTGGTGCAAAAAAGGTGATTTTATTAAAGCATGGGGACAGGACCCATGGGCAGAAGGAACTGCTCTGGGGTTGTGAAGAATGGCTGGTTTTATACTATGGAGAAGAGAGGTCAACTCAAAAGGGAGGCCTCCAGAGGGACTTTGATATGCTAAAGAGGACTCCTAAGTTAACTGAGGCCTTGCTATGGTCATGCTAAGGTTGTTTTCCCTCTAGTAAGGCATTAACATCAGGATGGTAGAGAGTTCCTGGAGAAATGTTATACTCTGTATTTGTCTCAAGTATTTGTCAATGGGTTGCAGGTTATGAGGATATTTAATTTTACCTGCCATTTCCTTCTTGCCTTTGTTCCCCATATCATTATGGACGGGTGATGTTGGGGCTCCAGAAAACTGAGTCTATAGGTTTCTGCAGATTAGGCTATTGATAAGATTTCCTTTTTCTTGTAATTTACTAAGATATTTGTAAACTGATGGTGACCCAGGTCCTGTATGACTGTGATTTCTATCAGTTGGCCATTTGTTTTGTTTGCTTTCCTTTGTCCTTGGGCAGCCAGGGGTGCCTGAAGAATATCACACACATCCCACACACACACACGGATGTGCTAGCTTGCACTTTGTCCTCAGCCCACCACATGCTCCCTCATCAATAGTAAGTGATGGCTTATGAGCCTACAATATTCTGATTCCATTTTTCATGTTTTTATGCCCTCAATATACATCACTGTCTCCTATTAGCTGACCTGTGGGCCCCAGTATCTTTGCATGTACTTGGTAGGTGAGGTAGAATGGACATAGGAGAAGCCAACTTCGTTTTCCATTCCCTAAAGCAGAAGATGAATTGAAGTTAGGAGAGTAAGTTGTTCCTAGATTTACCACAGTGGAGCTATTTTAAAAACATAAGAGGGATCTTTGAGGTCATTTTGTAATATTAATGATGTATGTGTATTAGAGACTATTATGTGGGGGGAAGCAAAGAACTTGATTTCCTTACTGTTGAATTAGAACTAGGCCATACAGGGAACATGCCTGTCCATGTTTCTGTTCTATCCCAGAACCAGTGTGTTCTTTTTATTTTTAATTGTTTTTTAATCTTTATTTTTGAGAGAGAGAGAGACAGAGTGTGAGTGGGGGAGGGGCACAGAGAGAGGGAGACTCAGAATCCTAAGCAGGCTCCAGACTCCAAGCTGTCAGCACAGAGGCCGATGCGGGGCTCAAACTCATGAACCATGAGATCATGACCTGAACTGAAGTCAGATGCCCAATGGACTGCCCCACCCAGGCACCCCTGTGTGCTTAATCCATATCCTCCTGTCATGCTTTAAAAGCTAAGGCAGTCAAGAAGGGTCAATTTTACATGACACCGTATATGATTCTTTTGAGTTAGATGTCAGAGATGGTTTTCTTCTTCCCAAACATGAGCTAGGATAGAAGTAAAATTAAACCCATGAAAATTCATTGATTCTTTTTTGGATCTGAGTTAACGTCATTAATATAAGCAATTAGCCATCAGCTTTATGTGATTGGGCCTCAAAATATTCTAGTGTTATTTTCTTCTAGTCTTACTGTCATTTCTACCCTAAGTTCCAATAATTGCCTTTATCTTTGAGGCCTGATGTGAGGCATTAGGTTAACATTCTTTGAAGAAAGATAAATGGGAATATAATGTTATTGCTACCTTACTGTTGCAAAGCATAATTACTAAATAGTATGCCCTTTTGCATTCTGACAATGAAATTATGACTGGAATTCCTGTTTTAATATGAAAGCTGTTTTGGGGCTATCATCATCACTTAATGGAGTCTTGCCTGCAAGGAGTCACATTTTAACTTCCAATGACTTTTATCTAACAACCGCTTAACATCGAAGTCTCTGGTGAATTGAAGCTAATCCCTGCAGGAGAATAGGTCAGATACAGAATTAACCATTCCATATTCTGGAAACTGTTGGTGTCATTATTGTTATGTCTCTTAATTTATAGCCTTATTTTAAGTCGAGGATTCAATGTGGCATCCTTTTATGGGAGAGAATTTCTCTCATCAAGACCATGTAGTTAAAACCATTGAAATTCCCTAAGTCAAATCATCACTATTGAACAATTAGTGCCTGCAAGTTATTTTACTATGGCAATTAGACACCATTGAGCTCACTAGCCTAAATCAGGAATTAATGGAAATTGAGCCTGTAGTCACTTATGTGGCCATCTAGTATTTCTATTTTCTGTTTCAGTATAGTGTGATATATGAATATGGAAATATGGTCGCCTAAAAGCATCATGGTTTTGAAAGCCTTTGTCCCTACTAACAGAGGACAAGATCATTAAACAAATACATGAAATGCCCTTAGTGAAATTAGCATTGAATATTAATGGGACAGAATGTTAAGTAATAGATTATAGGTAAAGAGTGACATATAAGCATAAATAATGAATTGAGATGACTCTTATCAAAGTATTTCAAGAAGAGAGAAGGAAAAGGAAAATTCAAAGGACAAGGTATTAGTATTTTCTTGTTTTTTCATCGTAGTAATAGCTATGTGGTTCAATATCTCCCACCTTTGTACAAATATACAGAACTCAATTTTTATAGTTAGGCAATATTCTGATTTTCATAAATAAAGTAATTTTCCACATTTTGTTGATGAGAATAATTCATTTTATCAAGAAAGTAGGTGCCAATGCAATGATACATTTGAGAATATTTTCTATCACCAATGTAAGTTATTTTTCATTTGGGGAAATTTTCTGAACTACACAAAAATAACTTTTTCCCAGTTCCCATTTTTATAGATGGATCAATTGAGATCAGAAAACGCAGAGTAGGGGTGCCTGGGTGGCTCAGTCAGTTGAACATCTGACTTTGGCTCAGGTCATGATCTTGCAGTTCTTGAGAGTTTGAGCCCCGCATGGGCTCTGTGCTAACAGCTCAGAGCCTGGAGCCTATGTGTGATTCTGTGTCTTCTTCTCTCTCTCTGCCCCTCCCCCCCTTCTCAAAAATAAATAAACATTAAAAAAAATTTTTTTTTAAAGAAAAAAAGAAAGAAAACGCAGAGTAAAGCCATTACTCTAATTCAACATTTTGTGGTGCAAGTGGGTGGGGTGGGATGGGAGCTTTTTCCTTTGTAATCAACATAACTTTCCTCAAATTAAAATACAAACGGGATTTTGTATTTTCTGATTTTCAAAATTATGAATAAAACAGCAGAACAGCAGCATCAGTTACTATTTTAAATGTATAGTGTTTTATACTATGCATATATGAAAGATGCCAGTGCATGATCTCTTCAGGTAAAAGTTGAGGTAACATTAAAAAAAGTCTGCATACTTGGAATTAAATATAGATTTGATAGTTTGTCTGGCTCTGTGTTCATTAATTTCTTTGTACCAGTTCTAAGTGAATAAATACAGTAATAGTTTGTTTTTGTGGAAAAAGAAATTGATACATCTGGAGAACAATCACATTTTGAGCAAATTTATTTTAAAAACTGCATTATAAACAGTGTTTAGATGTCTACTATCACAGCGTTTCAGAAAAAAAATTGAAATGGTATGAGAACGTAAAGGAAAATTGACCTTTTAGTGTTTATTTCTATACAGTATGGAGCGTATTAACATTCTGCTTAAATGTAAAGTAAATGAAGACATTATTTTCTGCTTTGCAAACCCCAAATTTGTGAAATTTAGTTAAAGTGGCTGGGGTTTTTGTCCATGTGTCCTTCATTTTTCCGTTCCCTATATCTTGCTGTTCACCTTTTATTAGTGTCATAACCTTGCATGTGAAAAGTTGTTTTGCCAGAAAAATCAAAGAGTAAATTTGTGATGTTTCATAAATGACTCAAATGGGGTTAGATGACTGCTATAAAGAATTGATTGATAAAGAGCCACATTTTGAACAAAATGGCTTATAATGAATTTATCCTCAAAGTCCCTGACACCCACCCCCATTCGAGTTTCCTTGAGTGCTTTGAAGCAAAAAACTCCTCTGGCTGAAAAACCTAATTCATTGGAATGGCCTGTGGTTTGCAGTATAGCCTATACCAACTTTGTTAAAAAACAAACAAACAAACAAAAAACACACAAAAAAACACGTAGCAAAACTACATTATGTGGAGTTACTAGAAAACAGTTTCATCAAGGGGAAAATTATTGCAACAGAAACATTTATTTATACTATATTGTTTCAGAGTATATGAGCTTAAAGTATATGTCTTTCTGTTTCTTTTTGGGTTTCCAGGTGAATTACACTCTCCTCAGCTTTAAACCAAAAGTAAAAGGACACACTACAATTTTCATTCTTCCTGAGTTGCCTCCTTCCTGAAGAGCAATGGAGATAGGTGGAAGAGGATTAATCATATCTCTAATTTGTTTCCTGTTCAAATTCTCCACAGCCATTGAAATACCACTTTCAGGTAAAGTGACAGCATTCAGTACCTACTTTATGGAATTTCATTTGCATTTTCATTTTTAAGTAGAATACTTGTAGACTGAGGATGTGATTTTTCTATCATATTTCTATTTATTTTCCCGCAGTCTGTCATCAGAATTCATCACCGTCTTTTTAAAAATTTGGATGGTTTGTATTTGGATGCTTGCTATAATTATTTTGCAGCTCAGGCTTTTTGCCTCTTATGCAAACTTGTCGCCTAACAAGAAACATGACCTATAGATCAGGTGTTTTGCTGTCAAAGATATTCTTCACTATTATCAACAGCTGTTAGTTTTCTAGGTTTAGTTTATTTTGGGGAGTGTTATGATTCAGAAATTAATGGTATTAAACCAATTATGATAAAAAGAAACTGAATACACTTGGTATCTTTTTTTTCAAAATGATCATATATTTACAAATGAAAACAATGGGAGCGTCTGCATAGCTCATTTGGTTAAGCCTCCTTCTCTTGATTTTGGCTCAAGTCAAGATCTCATGCTTCATGGGATGGGCCCTGGGCTGACACTGCAGAGTCTGCCTGGGATTCTTTGCCTACCTCTCTCTCTGTCCCTCCCCCACTCATTCTCTCCCCCTTTCTCTCTCTCTCTTTCTCTTTCTCACTCTGTCTCTCTCTCTCTGAAAATAAGTAAATAAACATGAAGAAAAGAATGAAAGCAGTCAATTCAGAAAACATTAAAAAGCCATTTTTATACAACTAAAAACATAAGATGATATCAACTCTGAAAATGTAGAGCCTTCAATAGTGTGAATTCATATCCAGAGGTCAGTAGTTTTATGGAAATGTATATCATAACGTACATTGGTTAAAAAATATATCTGCAAGCGCAGTTTACGTGATACTGTATCAGCTACATAATGTAGAGATTTGGGGAATTTGTCTTGTGCTATAAGGACGTGGGATACAAAAGACCCTTGAGAGGTTATTTAGATATTTTTATCCATATGCTTCCTGCATTATCCCTGCTGTCTTTTCCATATGTGATTTGGAGATTTATAATACAAGAGGTGTAGCTTGTTTAATTGAATCTTAGCTTTGGAAATGATCTCCGCACATCATCTAAGTTCTAGACAATTAGACGAGTTCAGCAAGCTGAATAAACATTAAGAGAAGTGCTAACTCTGAACTAAAACTTTTCTTCTGAATTACCCAGTCTGAATGTGAATAGAAAAGGAAGTAAGTCTCTGAATGTATAATATAGTGTGTTTTTAAACCATTTTTCTGAGGGCTGCCTTAAATTACTTCACACAACAGTTGCACATCACACACTTTGGGCAGCCCTACGCTATTAATTCAGCCCTAAGTGAGAATCCCTTCTCCAGTGTCTTTGACAGAGGGTCAAGTCTCTCTTTGAATATTCTTACTTCTTAAGAAATTCCACTTATCTGTTCTGTGGATGTACTCTGAGCCTACACACAATATATACCAGCCTCACTGTAAACATTCTGTTCAAGAGCTGGAAATAATTCATCTTCAGTAGATTCTTTTGATTTGAGTGCAGTCCCAAATCAAGAGCAACGTGCTTGGTGATCCTTGTGAGAAAGGGGTTAATAATCTTATATTCCCCACCACCGCCCCAGTAGCAACAAAGATGCCCTGAGATTTCAGACTCAGATTCCTGACCATACTCTCTTAGAATATACATTTTCAAATTTCCATCTTTTCTCATTTAGTTCATCAGTGGTAAAGAATTTGAAAGTTTATATTAATCCATAGCACACATTTTTATTCTGGTTGTCTCAATTGCTTATGCATTTTCATGCTCTAATGTCCTTAG
Source organism: Panthera uncia (assembly GCF_023721935.1). Lineage (NCBI taxonomy): Eukaryota > Metazoa > Chordata > Mammalia > Carnivora > Felidae > Panthera > Panthera uncia. The sequence continues at coordinate 40,886,318 of NC_064816.1, forward strand.
ACAACAATTGTTATAAAATATTAATGACATGTTTTCAGAACAACTGAATATTATCCATTTATTTCAGTACTCTAGAGCAGTTACTAGCAGATGCAATGAAGACAGGTATCCAATTTGAATGTCAACGAGGCTGGTATCTCTGTAATTGGCCTAATTATGGAGGAAAGGATTTATAATGTAGAATATATATTCTTATAAACACCCAAAGGTTATTAGTTCCATTCCCTGAGTAATTAGTTATTGCTGAGACTTTACAACCTTAGCAAATTTAAGAAAGAGTAATGTTCTAATAAACAAGTTGTTCACAAGTTATTAGCTGATATCTTAGGGACTGTTGCTATTGTGCACCATCCCTCATCCTTTGTAACTGTAATATAATTTAAATAATGTGAATTTGCAATAAGCTTGAGACCTGCTCTATTTAGAAATAGCAGCAGTCAGAAATGAGGCAAATGTCACTGAAGGTATGAATGTTTTTTGCATGTTGTTGAAATGTTTATGTATATTCAATGGATAAAGACTAAACTTGGGCTAATGTCCCTAAACTAGTAAAACTGAGTTATCAGATTCATTAAGCCAAAATTATTTTTTAGAATTGGAAATAATAGCTTTGAATTATTTATTCTAGGCTGGCCATCAAAGCTTAAAACAGGACCAATGCCCTCTCAGGGTCAGTATCTTTTTCCCAAATGATTATCATATGATGTTACAAAATTATACATGGATTAAAAAGAACTCATGAATAGGGGTGCCTAGCTGGCTCAGTGGTGGAGTATGCAACTCTTGATCTCGAGATTGTGAAGTTGAACCCCATGTCCGGTGTAGAAATTGCTTAAAAAATAAAATCTTTTTAAAAAGGAACCCATGGGTAAAACATTTTCATATAACAGAGTATGAAAAGCTCATTGGTATGCTTTCAGGTTCCATATTGTAGTAAATATTTAAGAAACTACCACTTGTGAAGTTCTGGTGTATATTTTGGAATGTCCACAATCATCAGAAAGGATGATAAAATATCTCACCCTTTTCCAAGTACATTATCTGTGTAAAGCTAGATTTTCTTCATATATTTAAGCCAAACAACTTTTGTGACAAATTGAATGTGGAAATATACATGAGAATCCAGCTGCCTTCTATGAAGATATTAAAGAGATTTGCTATAATGTAAGAACATTGCCACCATCCTCATTATATTTAGTGTTGTTGATAAAATAGGTATTTATTTTAACATATACAATTATTTAAAATGGATTCATAAAGAAACATTTTAAGTATTTCTCAGTTTTGATTTCTAATATGGAAAATATTGTTAGATATAACCCACACAAACAAAAGCACCGTGGGGTCTTGTATAATTTTTAAGAATGTAAAGGGATCCCAAGACCAGAAATTCTTACCAGCAATTTATCTAGCCTGAATCCCTAATTTTACAAATGAAAAAACAGAATGACTCAGGGCCTGACTAAATGTCACAGGGTTTAGGGTCCTATTTGTAACTCCACTGTGAAATATTACTTAAAAACTCAGGCTCGGTGCCTTTGTGCAAATTGCTTTTCTTAAAACATATTTGCCTAAGTCAGTTTCCTGCAGCTGAATCTTTCACACTTCCTTATGATTTTTGTGCTGTCCCCTTCCTTTCTAGAAAACATAAGAACTGTACTAAAATGGTAATGTATCACTTTGAAAACTGTTGACTGCTCCCTGATAGTAGACATTTACATAAATCTGTGTCCCCCTTTAAAACATGATCCATATTTGTATCTTTAGCATTAATATATTTATTTTATAAACACAGTTCTCCGAAATGCCATCTGGCTACTCACTTGAGGAGAGACAAAGTCCTCTGCCCAGTTTTTAAGTTTTTCCTTTTTTGTTTTTCAATTTTTTAAATGTTTATTTATTTTTGAGAGAGCAACAGAACAGAAGCAGGGGAGAGGCAGAAAGAGAGGGAGACACAAAATCCAAGCAGGCTCCAGGCTCCGAGCTGTCAGCACAGAGCCGGACTTGGGGCTCGAACCCATGAACTGTGAGATCATGACCTGAGCCGAAGTCAGACGCTTAACCGACAGACCCACCCTAGGCGCCCCTTAAGTTTGTCTTGAAGGTTATTTAACTTGTCACACACACCAAGTTTTTCACAAGACCAGGAGTACTTGAATATGTAGAATCTATTTAAAAATACCATTATGTATTTTTTGGATGATTATTAGTGTTAAATTCCATAAAGGGAGAAAAACCTAGTCTCAGACCCCCAGTAATAGTGAAAGGAAAATTTATAAATGGGAAATGACAAATAATAAACAAACTTAGGGAAAAACATTTATTAATAAAAGCAATGTGTAGAAATAAAAATAGAGAAAATGAGCAGGTTATAATTTCCTTTGTAAAATTAGCAAAATGTTTTATCATTTTTAAATATGGTGTTCATTTGTGGCAAGGATGATGGAAACTGTTGTACTCCCATTTTGTCTGTAATAAATGTCCTCTTGTGAAATGACGTCATAATATATCCAGAATAAATATTATTTGTGTCCATGTCTGGAAATTTATCATAAGTCACTAATTCAATAAAGGAAAAATTTATATGCTTGAAGATATCTATGGAAGTACATGTTACCTGGAAACAGAAAAATGAAATAATAAGAAAATTATCAAATAAGTGATGACAAAATAATGGAAATAAATAAAGTAGTAAAAGTAGTATATTAATTATAATGTCTTAGAACACTACAAGTAAAAAACAACTGTCAAAATGATTGGACTAAGTTAAAAATATATACACACATCAAATAGACTAAATGCCAATAATTTAAAAATAGAGACTTTAAAGTTGTAATGATATGGCAGTCTTTCTTCTGCTTTACAAATTGTTCTTTTATTCTGGATTAAATGAAGTGAACATATATGGCAACATGAAATGAAATGGTAGCAGTAAATGTATGTATTCTTTAAAAGTAAATATATTTTGCATAATCCAATTAAAAATGGGCAGAAGACAAAGACATTTCACCAAAGAAGAGGTACAGATGGCCAATCGACACATGAAAAGTTGCTCAATATCAGTAATCATCAGGGAAATGTAGATTAAACCTCAGTGAGATGTTACCTCACACCTGTCAGAATGGCTAAAATCTAAAGCATAAGAAACAACAGATGTGGAGAAAAAGGAACCCTCATGCACTGTTGGTGGGAATGCAAACTTGTGAAGCCACTGTGGAAAACAGTATGAAGGTTCCTCAAAAAAGTTAAAATAGAATTCCCACATGATGCAGATATTCCACTACTGTATATTTACCCAAAGAATACAAAAACATGAATTTGAAGAGATATGTATATCCCTGTGTTTATCGCAACATTATTTACAATAGGCAAATTATGGAAGCACCCCTATTATCCTTCGATATAGATGGAGGAAGTGGTATAGATGAAGAAGTGGTATTTGTATGCATACGTGTGTGTGCAGACACACACACACACACATATGTATATATGTAATGGAATATTACTTAACCATAAAAATGAATGAAATCTTGCCATTTGCAATAACATGGATAGATCTAGAGGGTATAAGTCTAAGTGAAAGAAGTCAGTCACAGCATCTGGGTGGCTCAGTTAGTTGAGCATCCAACTTTAGCTCAGGTCATGATCTCATGGTTTGTGGGTTCCAGGCCCGTATGGGGCTTGCTGAGTCCTCTTCCAATCGTCTGTCCCTGACTCTCTCTGCCCCTCCCCCACCTCATGCACGCACATGCCCACTCTTTATCTCTTTCAAAAATAAATAAACGTTAAGAAATAAAGACTGTCAGAGAAGGACAAATACCAAATGATTTCAGTAATATGTAGAATTTAAGAAAGAAAACGAACAAAGGGAAAAAAGAGACAAACAAAAAAAACAGACTCTTAACTGTAGAGAACAAACTGATGGTTACCAGAAGGGAGGTGAGGGAAAAGGTGGGTGTAATAGGTGATGAGGGTACTCTCATCACGATGAACACTGAGTAGTGCATAGAATTGTTGAATCACTGTATTGTACACCTGAACTAATATAACACCGTGTGTTAACTCTACTGGAATTTTTTTTTTTTAATGACCCAAGAGTACACACCTCAGAAAAATGAATTAAATACATGTTCAAAGATGAAGTGAAATTTGTTCTGTAATTTTCACTCTTTTATAGTTCTTTTACCTACCAATATAGAAAGCATGTTTATTTTTCAAGATTTTATTTTTAAGTAATCTCTGTACCCAATATAAGGATTGAACTCACAACCCTGAACTCAAGAGTCATATACTCTACTGACTGAGCCAGCCAGCCTCCCCTACAAAGTATTTCAGTTGTTTCTGTTATAGCTAAATTAACCTCACCCAGTTTTTGCAGACCATGTTCTTTACATACTTATTTTGATATTTAGTTCAGCAGGTTCCAACCATCATAAAACAGTCAAAAGTGCAAGTTGCCTTTCCCTTTGATGAATATTTTCAGATTGAGTGTGAAGCTAAAGGAAATCCAGAACCAACGTGAGTATTCTTTCAAACAAATCATTGTTTAATGCATACAGTGTTTTTACTTCTGTGTACTCTGACTGTTTTAAGCTTTTTGGAGTATAAATCTATATGTGACTAAGGTAAGCATGCCAAAAGAATGATAGCTATGTCTATGAAGATAAAGTTTGGCTATTTTACATATGTTCTTGTGCAAGTCGAATTTATTTTCACCATTGAATGATTTACCTTATGTTAAATACTTACCATGGGCTCTGGCACCGTGGAAATATTCTGTCATTCCTTATGTTACAAGTGAAAAAGGCAGTCAAAACCCAAAGGATCCTTTATTCTACTTAGTGAAAGGTAACATTTGTTAAGCCAAATGCTTAATACATTTATACATGACATTGTATACATAGTTATTATTGCAAGTCTTAAATGTGACACATACCTTATTCAGTGAATAGGTCGTTACTTGATATTTAAGTTCTCATAGAAATATTTAGTCATCCTGGATGGCAGAATGCTATATGCATTGTATATTTTTATCTAGTAGTTTATTAGTTAAATAACTGTTAATGTAGGTGATCATAATCAGTGATGAAAGATTTTTAAAATACCTCCTGTACTTTGGAAGGGAGAAAGAAATGTGGGTGTATTGGGAATGAGGTGGGAGAAGTTGTAGGGAAAATTTTAGATTTTAATGTAGGTGATTCTCAAGTTGTCAGCAAAGTTACCCATTTATTGATTTGCTTAATTCCTTTATATTAATTAAGAAGGTACATATTTAATGAAAATTATTTGAAATTGTATTGTGGCTCTCATGATTACTGCCTGGTAATATGTTATTTTAAAAATCATTCTTAATGAATCATTAACATGTTAAATTATCATTATTATCTATATTTCACCAAATGGAATATATTCAATCAATATATGTAAATGTGGACAGAATTGTGTGGAATGAAGACGAATTTAGTTGATCATCCAGCTTGATCAGTATGGATCAATCAATATTATGATATATATTAATGTTAATGAACTGAATTATTGTATCAAAAGATAATACACAATCGTCAGATATTATTAATGATCAAATTTATCTGTGTCTGTAATCAGAATGAGTTTAATTATGAAATACTACTAGCACTTATAATAAATTCAGAAATAAGAATAGAATCTGCTAGTAACATTATTTCTTATTTTCCTAGATCCAAGTCCAATATAATTATGTAAGAAAATAAAATAAAATCTATACATATGAGAAAATATGATTATTAATATTTATTATTATTGTTGTTATTATTATGTAACTTGTTATTTTATCTGAAAACCCAAGAATATTCATTCCCTGGACAAAAGACAAGCTTTTATAAATACAAAGGGGTTACAGTAAGTGGCCAATAATACTTTTTAAAAAACCTTAATTAGATGTCCATGCAAGGCAGTTAGAAAATAAATAGGAAACAAGAAGGAAAAAATATCTCATCACACTAGCAAAAGGAAAAAATCTAGCAATCTTAACAGTTAGTGGTAGCAACATCAACAAAAACAATATCAAATACTATGTAATAAGACCTATGCAGGATTTAAATTGGGGGTGGTGACTACAAAATTCTGCCTAGGATCGGGAAAGAAGATTTCAAAGAATGAAAAGATGTAGCATATTGCCAAGTGGAAGTGTTTAATTCTGTATATGTAAAGTAATCCCAGTCAACGTACTGGGATTTAAAAGAATAGATTCTCTGTGTTCTTTGTAAGTAAAGCCAATAAAACATAAAACAGAGAGAGAAAAACGAGTAAAAGGAGTGGAGTGGGGGGCAGGCGTACTTCCAACAAAAATATGTGTGCCATGAAGGTTTGTTAATCCTGTTGAGAGAATAATCAGCTAGGTTAGTGTAATAATATGGTGTCCTAAAACATTACCCAGTTTGCATGGGTAATTCATATATGAAATGCTAACTAAAATCAAGTTGGGAAGTCATTATTAGATTGATAAGGTTGTTTTAAAAAAGGCTTTTTAGAGCCTCGTCCATACAAATGACATGGTGGTCACATATTATGGTGAAAACTTAACTGTGTAGGGTTTTTTCTGGTATACAATTCTGTAACATTTATCAACAACTGTAAAAATTTTCTTATGCTATTTGTCTATCAGTCTTTGAAGAGATTGTCCTAATGAAATATTAGATAAGAACCAAAAAATAAATATGTTAAGGTTGTGTGCACAATTTGCTTATAAAAGGGAGAAAATTCAAATCATTGAGTAACTTATACAGTAATCATATGACAGAAGATAATGTAGTCATAGAAACTGTCTTTAGTAGCATTGTAATAATTAGAAAACCTAATTTTTCCAAAATTATATATTCATTGTGGTCTCAAATATGTTACTAATATGTCTAAAAGTAATGTTAGGAAATACCACATTTAATAGTACTTGTTTGTTTAATTTTGAGTGAGCTTTTCACATACACACATGATGACACATTATATGTTTGTATGGAGTAGTCTTTGAAATACTAGTAAAATACCTTTCCAGTTGGAAAAGCTAAAATAGCTTCAAAAAGAACAGAACAAAACCTATTTTCAATTTCTGTTCTCTCAGCTGTCACAGCTCTTTTATGGCTTGGTCTTCGTTCACCTTGCTATAACAAATATGCTACAGACTGGGTAGCTTGAACAACAAGCACATATTTGTTACACACTTCTGGAGGCCGGGCAGACCAAGATCAAGGCCTTGGCTGATTTGGTGTCTGATGAGGACCTGCTTTCTGGTTCATATACAACTATTTTCTTGCTGTTACCTCACATGACTTAAGACAGCAGAAATGCTTTCTGGAGTCTCCTTTATAAGGCTTCTAATCTCATTCATGAGAACTCCACCCTCATGATCTAAGCACCTCCCAGATACCCTACCTCCAAATACGCTTACAATAAGGGATTGGACTTGAATATATGAATTTGGGGGAGACATAAACATTCAGTCTACAGCAGCTTGTGAGATTTCTCAGACTCTTCTAAGGCTTTTTTTTTTTGTATTCTATTATATAGCCAATTAAAAATCTTTTTTTCTTAAACCATAAATTGCCTTGGTTTTGTCATTGTTGTGCTTTTGATTATCACTACTTTAAAATTAAGAAATACATTTTCATTTTTCAGGATTATTTACTTTTCTTTTATCTTACAGATTTATGTGGACTAAGGATGACAAGACTTTTGATCTCTCTGACTCTCGGATAATTGTGTCTAACAACTCAGGAACATTTAAGATCCCAAATGAGGGGCACATATCTCATTTTCAAGGGAAATACCGCTGCTTTGCTTCTAATAAACTGGGGGTTGCTATGTCAGAAGAAATAGAATTTATAGTACCAAGTAAGTGTTACAATGGATATTCCATATTACAAATATTTTAGTGAAATGTTGAAGAGAATAATAATACATTCATAAATTTATTACCAGCTTATATATGCCCTATGTTTCATTATAAGGGAAGTTATCTTCTAGATCTTGATACTTTAAATATGATCTTTGAAAGCAACATAATTTTGCTGTGTTTCAATATTCTTATATCTAACATGGGAAAAAATAAGAGTCTGCGTTGCCTTATAAGATGAGAATCAAGCTAAATGCATTGGTTAGATGTGGCTAAATTTCATTGCTGCAACAAGTATTCTCAGGCCCACGTGCTAATTCCCTGATTACGTGGTTGGCTGTGGGTCTGGCAGCTCTTTAGGCTAGGTGTTCTCCATGCAGCCTTGTGGAGGTCCCAGCCACTGGAAATAGCGTCATTCTGTGAGTGTACCATGTGAAATTTACACCACCTTGGTCAAAGAATCTGGGGCAGAGACCAGGCAATAATTGCTTCCAACAAGAAACTATACAGGCAACTTCTCATAGTTTGTCAGGTGGGCAAAGCCAATCTCATAGCCCTACTTTACTCCAGCAATATGAGTGCCCATTGGGAGAGGATAGCCAGTAATTGGTATATATTAACAATGTTTTCTGTAAATAATAATCATGGAAAACTGTAAACTACTTTACTGTTAAGGGTGTGTTTTATCAATAACTGCTACGAAGATTAAGTGACTCCTTTATTACCATATTTTGCCTCTACATCATGGGATCTCTGATGACCAACTTCCACATTTGGTCACTTATTTTCCCTGCTCTTAAGGTATCTCACATTACCTGATTCTAACTAAAATCTTTACAGAGTCCATTCTTATGTAAAAACTGTTGTCAGCTTCTATTTGGCAATTTCTTTTTGCAGACTTATAGACACTAAAGAGATTCAGTCATTGCCTTTCCAGGATATGGACACTTTATGCTGGAAGCCAGTGAGAATGTACACAAACCTCAGAAAAACAAATAATGAAAAGACGTATCCTAAAAAATTGGACAGGGGACTAGATTTAAATGATTCTAAAGTCCTTATATTATTCTAGATAAGAATTTAGAGTCTTACAAGCAAAGTATGCATCTTAAGATTTATAAAGTAATTACATTAAAAATATAGAGTAAAATATGAATGGTTAACAGACCCTGTTGTTTGAAGGAGAAAAAGATAAGAAATGTGAGAAAAGGAAAGAAAAAACTGTACAAATAAATCCAAATATATGACTCATTGAAGATGAAAGTAAATACACTAAATGCTTCAAGTTTTTTTCTTTAAAGAAAGGTATAGATTATTTACCTTGTAGCACATCTAAGTCATAAGGGTACAGAGTTATTGAAACTACAAGATGGAAATGATGTTCCAAATAAATGCTATTCAAAACAAAATGGGAATGTCTGAATTAAAATTAGTCAAAATAGAATTCATTTTTATTTTTTAAAAATATTTCTTAATTTTTGAGAGTGAGAGAGACAGAGCATGGGCAGGGGACGGGCAGAGAGAGAGGGAGACACAGAATCTGAAGCAGGCTCCAGGCTCTGAGCTGTCAGCCCAGAGCCCGATGTGAGGCTTGAGATCATGGCCTGAGCCGAAGGCAGACACTTAATCGAATGAGTCACCCAGGTGCCCCTAGAATTTATTTTTAAAAGCCTTCCTGAAGATTAATTCCCTAGGCATATATAATATTAAAATATATGAAGCAAAAATAGAAGTACAAGTGGAAATGGACAAATCTATCATAATAATGAGAGATACTAAAATATGTTTCATTTTTTGGTAGCTCAAGCAGACAAAACATCAGTAAGTATATAGAAGATTTAAAGAAGCCAATTATAAGCTCCAACTAATGAACATGTATAGAACATTGCACCTAAAACTGCAGAATGCATTTTTTTCAATATTTGAAGACATATTAGCTATGAAATAAATATGACCCAAATGCAATTGAGTTAGAAGTCAATAATACCAACAAAATTAGAGAAGACTTATATCTTTGAAAATCAATAAACAGATGTCTAAGAAACTCATAGGTCAAATAAGAAATGGCAAAAGAAAATAGAACATATTTTGAAGTGGCAGTGGTAGCAATTCTACATAGGAAAACACGCATGAGGCAACCAAAGCATTACTTAGACAGATACTTTTCATCTTAGAAACATACATTAGAAAAGAAGAGGTGAAAATTAATGATTAAGCTTTTTTATTTTTATTTTTTAATGTTTGTATATTTTGAAAGAGAGAGAGAGAGAGAGAGAGAGAGAGAGAGAAAACACAAGTGGGGGAGGGGCCGAGAAAGAAAGGGAGACACAGAATCTGAAGCAGCCTCCAGGCTCTGACCCATGAACAATGAGATCATGACCTGAGCCAAAGTCAGATGCTTAGCCTACTGAGTCCCCCAGTGATCTAAGCTTTTTAGGTAACATGTTTTAGATAATGTAGTTTTAAGATGAAAATGCATGAATTAACTTAAGGCAACAGAATAAACTAAAAAAAAAAAAATTGATGGGATAAAATAATGTAGAAGCAGAAAATAAATCCAACAAAGAGATGTGAAACCTTCATAGTTGAAAAATATTTTAAAAGATATAGATAAATAGAAAAAATATACCTTTTTCAAATGAAAACATGAGAATGGGCTCATCACCATTAGTAGTCAGAAATAGATGTACTGTAACCCACATAATAAAAGCATTTGCTCCCACAAAGTTGGGAAATATTACGAAGTCTGAGAGTAATAATTTTAGTTGGGAATGTGCAGCTCCCATAATCTACTACCATTGCAAGGGGACTTTCCTGCTCTGTGGAAAATATTTGTCAGTCTCTCCTAAATGGAAGATGGTCTCACCTGTAACCTGGCTCTTCCATTTCCTTCCTCATGTGTGCGGCACTCATCCGTGTCAGTTGGGCATATTTGTGATTCCATTGCTTGTATTAAAAATATATTGGAAAAAAACATGAGTGTATCCATGATAGGATGAGTAAACCTATGGTGGTATAGTTACTCAGCAGTGAAAATTGATGAACCTTGGGAATAGGGAATATGTTGAATAATCAAAGCAATTCTCAGAATGATACATACACTATGATTTTATTAACAGAAGTGCAAAATATGGGAAGATAAATTATTGTTTAGGAGGATACTTGTATGTGGTAAATTATAATGAAAAACAAACAATGATGAAAACACAATTTCGGGGGCCCCTGGGTGGCTCAGTTGGTTAAATGTCTGATTTCAGCTTAGGTCACGGTTTCACAGTTGAGGAGTTTGAGCCCTGCATCGGACTCCATGCTGAAAGTGCAGAGCCTGCTTGGGATTCTCTCTGTCCCTCTCTCTCTATGTCCCTCCCTCATTCCTGCACTCTTTTTCTCTCAAAAACAAATAATAAAATTAAAAAAGAAAAATTGCAAGAAGATTAAAAAAAAGAAGAAGAAGAAAACACAAGGATAGTAGTTTCCTCTAATGGAAGGGGGAAGGGATGGATTTTGTACCAGACAGGAAGGTCATGGTGACACTGTGAGTTTTGTACAGTGGGGTGGTGGATAAGAGTGTTGGCTGTATTTGTTTCTTTTTATTCTTTGCAAATGGCTTTTTTGTATATGCAAAATTTATAAGTACCATATTTACTTGTCTGAATTAGATATACTGGGATATTAAGTAAGGTGTTATAGCATAGTAATGGCAAAAGTAGTGGCAGGTAAACTTGAAAACTGGCCTCAGGAGTTTAGGTTTGAAATGACATTCACTAGTAGATGTTCATGAATTCTGGATCAGAAAGTTATTACCATGAAATTTGTGGTTGTGATCATAAAACCAGACAGATGTAATTATCTATAAGTGTGTAACTATAGTCATGTTATAGTTTATATTATAAAACCAGATATTGTAGTCTAACTATAACCATATAATCTATGTATCTAATTAACTAAAATAGGTGAGATAAGATATGTGTGAGAGGGATATTAAAAATCTGTTGTAGAAGGCAAAGCATCAGCATGATCCCCAACCTGAACTCTGATGGTTGCTATGGAGACACAAAGGAAAAAGCTAGACCTATTGCAGAGAAGGAAATGGCACATGTTAATATGAGATTCTGCAATTAAAGGGTTTTAAAAAATATTTTTTTCTCATTATCTAAGCAGACCAAGTGAAGTCATGAACATTGTGAGGGTAATTCTGGCCAGAATCGGCTAGCATTGCAGTGAAGAGATGAGATTTGGATGTGAACTATGTAGTGGGTAATTGCTATGTTTTTCTGCTGCTGTAGAAAAAAGCAAAATAAATTAGGTTTCTTATGCATCATTTCCAGTCTCTCCTGAAATTACTTCATCGTCTAACAGCTTTCTGCAATCATTTCTATGTTGAAGAGGACCGCTATCCCAATCCTTTTGGGGTTTAGAAGTCAGAGACCATTTGAAGTTTCCTACAATGTTTATCAATTGATTCTTTTCTTAAGCTGTAGAGAATCAATTCTTTTTTTATTGATAGAAACTTTGTGATTCGAATTTTAGAGTGTCATCTCTGATGTCTTAAAGTTTTCTTTAGACTAACCTTAAAGGCTTTTTAGCCCCCTAAGTTTCTACACGAGGACAATAACTGGAAATCCCATTATTACTTCTTACAAACAGAAACCTTTTCACAGGCTGTTCGGCTTTCTGCTTTCAATAACACTGCAGTTGAGTTTGCTAGGGAATGAAAGAGTAAAAGAAAAACCAACCAAACAAACACAATGTACTGTTTTCAAACATAGGAAAAATCACTTCACTAAATGGATTTCCCACAATATGGCGTGGAGAGTTAGTCCGTGAATTATTCAACATGTCTTTATTAAACTCCCCTCACGTGCCAGCCACTTTTCTAGTAATTTGAGAGATAGCAGTGAACAAAACAGAGGCTGTCCTCAAGAAACTTCTATCCTGTGTATGTGATGAGTGGTTCTGAGAAGAAGATAAGGGTCTTTCTAGCCTTTATTTTGACAACCGCCAGTGGTTGATATGACGATACAAACGATTCTCTTTGGGCTATTCAGTACTGCCCATCCTTCACAGCACAGATCAGCTTCCTCCACTTACCATTCCTACTCCATCTCAGCCTATAGCAATCTTTCTTTCTGATTTTTTAAAACAACTTTTTGAGGCATCATTTACATATCATAAATTTTATTGGTGTTAAGTGCAAAATCATTGAGTTTTTAAAATACATTTTTAGTACAACCATCATCATAATCTAGTATTAGGACATTTTTATCATCTCCCAGAGATTCCTTATGCCCATATGTAGGTGCTACTCTCTCTTCCCACCCCTAGCCCTAGGCAGTCACTAATCTGCTTTCTGCTTCAGTAAATTTCTTTCCTGAACATTTCATATAAACAGAATCATTCCATACATTATTTTCCCATCTAGCTCCTTCCACCTAGTGTGATTTTACAGCTTACTCACATTGTAGCATTTATCAGCAGTTTGCTCCTTCTTATGGCTGAGTAATACTACACTGTATGGATGTACCACTCTTTGTTTATCCATTCGCCAGTTGATGTCCCTTCGGATTCTTTCCAATTTTTGGTTATTACAGATAGTTCTCTTAAGGAAATCCACGTGAAAATTCTCTGGAGTTTTTAAAGCATTTAGTTATGTACTGCTTGGAAGAGTCTTTTAGTTGTGCGTATACTAATTGGGATGTTTAAAAATGGTAAAGATGTCATGCTATGCTATTCTTCTTTTGTTGTATGCCTCCAGATGCTGCTTGAATGCATATTATCAGTGACTGATTTATCAATTCATAGGCTGAAGAATAAAAGAATGAATAAAAATACTAGAGCAATTTCCATACACTATTAAAGTAATATACGAAATGGCAGGCTTAGGAATGCAATCCTTTATATACTGTTTTAATGGAAACCAATTAGAATTTCTGGTCTGCTAGGTTCTACATTTGTATAGCTTCCTTAGATTCCTCAAGACAATTCCCTTAAGACATACTGTGGCTATTTATTGCTCAGATTTGGGAGGAGTAGAATAGCAAAAGCAGGATCTGGTAGCATATGCTAATTTCTTTTACTGATATATGCAAACCAACTAAAGAAGATCAATTTGTTGAGAGTGCAACTTGGAGTTTTACAGGTTTAATTAAGACCAAGGATTTTCCTCTCATCCGTCATGTTGTGCGAATGACTGGAATGACATGGGCTGGATTGGGTGTCCTTCCTTAGCATGAATTCATTACGAGCTCATAGACTGAAAGGCAATGTTAATTCTCTGTAGTCCTAAATGGATTAATGGGGTACCCTCCAGGAAATGGGAATCAATTAAATTTCTTTGCATATGGAAACTAGAATTAGGGATGATATAGCATGTGAGCTCAGTGTCATGCATTCATCATAATGATGTCAGACTGTAGCAGTTTGCTAAACCCACTGAATGGAAATGTAAGGCACTCAAAAGCTCACCAATCCAGTCCTGTAAACAAAGAGAGAAGTCAAAATAAAGTTCTATTGGGGCACCTAGGTGGCTCAGTTGGTTAAGCATCCGACTCTTGATTTCAGCTCAGGTCATGCATGATCTCACGGTGGTGATAGCAGAGAGCCTGCTTGGGATTCTCTCCCTCCATCTCTGCTCTACCCTTCCCACCCTTTCTGTCTCTCTCTCTCTCAAAATGAATAAGTAAATAAACATTAAAAGAATAGATAAAATTTTATGGCATAGGAACGTTTGCCCAGTAATGGGGAGGAGTATCCTTAAATCATAGGTTCTACATGACAAACTTACTGTTTCTTTCCTCTGGCTTCCTCCCTACCTCCTCTGTAAAAGCTAATTCCAAATATTTGCATAGAATTACAGAAGTCATTACAATGTAGGCTACAGAGAAAATCAGAAGGCACAGCAGAAGAAAGCTGTATGTCCCTTTGCCCATCTCCTCTCTCTACAGTGTGGTCGGGTGAACTAGGCAAAGTGAAAATACTTGATTATTAGCCAACATATGTTGAATAATTTTTAAGTGCCCCATGTTATTTAATTGATTTATATGAAATGGCTTATTTAAACTTTGACACAAATCAGTGAATTTGGATGAGGAAACTGAAGCACATTAAGTAACAGGTTCTGATCACTAAGTAAGTGATGAAGCCAGGATTCAGCCCCAAGCAGCTGGCTCCAGAGTTCATGTGTTTAACCACAATGCTATACAGTGTTGTCTGTGCTTTGATCATTTAGGTAACACATCTTCTGCATGAGCTGAAAAGTGTTGCACTTTTTTGTTGGAAATACCTTGGCAGTAGAGTATCAGACTCAGAGAGATAAAGAGTGTAAGAAGACTTGATGAGATTACTTGTGTGCCAGAGACAGATTATCTGCAGAGTTACATAACTTGATAGTGGTTAAGTCACCTTAATGGCTTTCTTTTAAGTGGTTTAGTTACTATGATTTGTATTAAATTATGCTGATACTGTTTCATTACTACTCTTTACTATTAAGCATGTTGGCATGGTAAGACTCTACAGCTTAGATTTTACAATATCCTTCCCTTAAGAAACTTCTAACCTAGTGAGTCTTTCAAGGAGCCTAGGGAGATGAATTCACAGGACTCTAGGATCCCAGAGAAAAGTAAATGGGGGCACGAAAGGGTAAAAATACTGGTCTGAAGCGGCAAAGCCAATTAGTTTCACTACTTGGTCCAGAACCCAGCTTGCACTCTTCTCTAAATACAAAATATTTTTTAGAAGGCATCTGCATTTCAAGTACAAAGATGTTATTTTTTTCAGTGTGTTTGGTTGAAAGAATTGAAATGATGAGTTTCAAAACTCATGGTCAGCATCTCAACTTGTAGAGGTCTTAGAAATTTTGTATCTGCTGGTTTGCTTTATATTGATAGTTCCAGTAAGAAGACTGCTTGCTGTCCAGTTAACTAGTTTCTAGAAAAGTGTTTTCATGCTAGATTCTGACTGGGTTTTCGGGAACGTATGCCATTGGAGTTGTTACTAGAAATTGGACTGTGACACTGAATTGTAGCTGTGCAAGCTTATTGGAGAGTAATAAAAAAAGATGGGTGCTGTCAAATGCTTGATTTCTTAATGCAGATAGACTGATAGGGACATTATATATAAAGGAAATCGACTTCATGTAGACTTAGGTTATTATGGGATTTCCAAACATTCTTGAACTTCTGCTTAGGTACATACCGATGTACAAGTACATTCTGCTTCCTTTGCAGAGAGGCTACTCCATGGTCAAGTCCAGTGTTAATGAAACATAATTAAGTGATTGTGTTTTTGCTGTTTATGGAGCACTCATTTAAAATATGTTGGCGAGTTAAAGCAATGTAGTTGCCTTCCACAAAAGAAAAATAATTGTTTGCAATTCACTTTTAAAAGTGTTGCATCTGTCCAAACTCAACAATGCTAATGTTTATCACCAGAGAAACACAGTTAGCAAAAGCCATTGGTTGAAGTTATTTTTAAATGGAGTTGTTTCTTTATTTGAATTAAGATAGGCTTCATGCCTGCTGTTGAGTTACAGTAATTAAATTCCACATTTATCTGTGGCCATTAAAATGTTCACTTTCTAGCATGGAACCAGACTTTCTAAATAGTGGCAAAGTCAAAGAAGAGGACCATAAAAAAAATACTGACAAATTAATGTCTTTTATAATACCTATTCTCAGACCTTAAATTATTAAATATATAAATGTTCTTCACTTTTTCCTGATAATAATTTCATCTTTGATCAAAAGCTGTTCCAAAGATTTATGGTATGTGACAAAGGTTTTGATAGGCTTATAAATTTTATTTTATTTTTATTATTGATGCCTTGGAAGCCAGTTGAATTACATATGTACATCTTTGGAATTAGAATTTTATAATCTAGATTTAATTAATGCATGGATGATAGTGCTTCACTGGCAGTACTATCTGTTTGAATCATTAGATTTTTCTGAATGCTCTGAGGGGGCAGCTCTCTAATTAGGGCCTTATATATCTTATTAATTAGCTACTTTACAATGGCTATCACCCAGGGAACTGTGTATTCCTGTAAGGCATTGTAAAGTTTGCTTGTTATAAAACAGGATTACAGGCACTTTCCATTTTCTAATCTATGTTCCCCTTCCTCTGTTGCCCCTTCTCTCTGAGTATAAATAGATTCAGTAACTATCTAAAGGCCCTGTTAACTTCAATACCAATGAACAAGGGGCTTTTACAGCAAGTTACACTAAATAAGTGATTTGAACTTGGAGCTTTGATCACCTAATAGTTTTGTAAATTGCTACATATTATTTGCATAAGGTGTATACTTTCTACAAAATGACTTGTATAGTATTTGCTCTCCGTTAAAGCTAAGTAAGGCATTACCAGATAGGTGGCATTGAGATTTTACCTACAAGACCTTACCATAGTGATGGCCCTAGACATACTTTCCTGTCTCTTGGTGGAAATTTCATGCTAGCTAGAGCAAAAGCATGATGCCACGATAGTTGCTGTTTCAAACATGTTTCCAGCCTCACTACGAGAAATCTGCCACAATGGGTTGACCAAGAGGAATTGACTGAGGATGGTCACATGACTGAAACCTGCCTTCCAAACTAGCAAAGGCACTGTATATAATGCACTGCCCCTGCAGTGCTAAGCCTTGAAGGGTCCTTGAATTTAGACAAAAAGCAATTCAGTGTAATCAGCTGGTGTATCGATAAGAGAAATGTCAGCAAATTCCTTCAACCAGTAAGGAATTGGGGTCGGAGTTGAGGGACAAGGGAATAAATACATAGAAAATGTACACAGCTCCTCCAGAAGAAACTTTACAATACATGAGTGTATCTCTAGACTTCCAAGAGTAATGATTGTCTTTTGTGAACCACCATTTGAGAATGAAATATAGAGATGGAATACCCCCTAACAAATTCCATCAAGCCATCAGTGTTATACATACCTTCGTAAGGTCCTTTTCTTCCATAAAAGCCTGATTAATTATATCATTCAAAACCCCCTAATAAAATCACACGGTGTTAATGTAGTGTTCAGGCATAATACATTTTGAGTGTTCTTAAAATGATTTTATAAATAATTTCATAAAAATAATCACACAGTGGTGCTGGGTTTCACATTCTGCTTAGTTGTGACTTAGATTTCCATTGTAATTGTATTGCCCTCTTAGGAAACTGCCTCCTGAATGGGGGAAAAATGTTAAAATATTGCCAACTCTCCTTTCCTACATCAATTCCATTTCATTTAAAATTTCATTTTCTGGGAGTGATTCCAATGTGGAAGACTCTCTTAGCAACTTAAAATGGTCATGTTTGGCTTTTTGTATTCATACTATTTGCCCCACGTGGGCTTTGAATTTTTAATTTAGTTTGGTTATGCTTTGAATGGAGTATTTGCCCATTACATTCAAGGACTTCACAGTAAAGCCAAGGCAGAAAATATGTATCTGCCTGGAAAATAAATCACAGTATTTGAATAAAAAAAGTTATCTATCAGATACTAAACTCAGTGAATCCTGTGACTCAGAACTTGTAGCTCTATGCAGAGAAATACGCACAACATATTGTTGCTAGTTGATGTCACTTAGCAAAAATATTTGTCGTCTTCACTTGCAAAATGTAGAAACATTTTTAAAGTTTTATAAGGATGCACCCCAGATTCTTAACAGTGTTTTCTTCTGCAGGGGAGATACAAGAACCAAGATTTGGGGCACTGAATTTGTTAAGCATGCTCTTTTTTTTAAAAAGAAGGTGTTAATATATTATTGCTTGTGACATTAAAAGTTAATTTTAAAATACTGTCTTAAATAATTTTGTATACTAGATGTTCCAAAATTCCCAAAAGAAAAAATTGACCCTCTTGAAGTGGAGGAGGGAGATCCAATCGTCCTCCCATGCAACCCTCCCAAAGGCCTTCCACCTTTACACATTTACTGGATGAATATTGGTAAGTAACATTCTGTTCCATACATAGGAGACCTTTTAATTTCATGCATCGTGTCAGATATTATAGCGGAACAAAGATTTAAAAACAATGTAAGATTATCAACGTGGAAAAAAGGAAAAGCACATTATCATTGTGGAATGAAATAGTTTTTTAAAAAATTATATCCATCTGTAGAGTGTGTTTCAAGATTTAAATATTCTATTAAGTGTATACATGAAAACACTAGAAAACCCTTAACTATATCTCTTGATTTTATCATATCTGAAAGAGTAGAGGCTATTGATATGGTAATGTATGTCTATGAAGAAAATGCTATCTGCATTCCAAACAACTTACTTACCTTTGGAATATAGTCCATGTCAAAGTTGAGGATGGCTTAGGTCTGTGTTGCTAGCCTTATATTTCCATTTAATAATGTTCAACCTGCTACATAGAGTGACCCACAGAGAAATTAGCATGAACCTTTGTGTTTCATTCGCCAAAAAAATTGTATTCACTCTCAAGTTGAAACTCCAGCTTCTTGTATAGTTCTTCTGGCATGTGCCTTCACAATGTGCCCTAAATGTTTTCACATTGTAATGCAGAGAGAAAAATGATAATATTTGTACAGTACTTGGAAGAAAGCGAGACAAACTATTTTTGGCTGCAGGCAAACATTCCAGACTCCAATCACTCTAGAACTTTCCAAGCTGCATCCAGGAAAGACAGATTAATGTCTTACACATGACTTTTGGGGAGATCTGTTTGATTGAACCAGTTGGACCAGTTTTCAGATACACCAGTATAGAAGTAGCAGCCTAGGTGGTAAGGAGAGGTAGAAGGTACAGAATGGTTGTCCACCAGTGGGTTTCTTTGGTTAATGGTGGAAAGTATGCTCCCAGAGGATTTGTTGTTGTTTTTTATTTTTGTTTTTACTTTTTACTTCTCACTCACTGCTCTTATTTTAAGACCAGACTTGTGAGGAATAGGAAGAGCAAGCATGAACAATGAAATGAAATGAAATAATATGAAAGAAAGGAAAATAAAGAAGGGGGATGAAGCACAATAAAGGACAGTTGCTCCTATTAATGACAAAATATTTCCTTCCAGAGTTAGAACACATTGAACAAGATGAAAGAGTATACATGAGTCAAAAGGGAGATCTGTACTTTGCAAATGTGGAAGAAAAAGACAGTCGAAATGATTACTGTTGCTTTGCTGCATTCCCAAGATTGAGGACTATTGTGCAGAAAATGCCAATGAAACTAACAGTTAACAGTTGTAAGTCCAAATAATTTATCGTTCCGTCGTGAATGCTGAATACAAATGCGCCTGCAATTTCATTCTGGCTGAAGCCAGTTAAAGCTGGGTGGATATTTTCCGCCATTGTTTAGTTCAACTCTAGAGACTTCATCCAGATGAAAGAGACATCTGCAGCTGCAGACCTACAGTAGCTCTGTCTCTCAGAGCCAGAAAATCAAATCTCAATTCACAGTACAAGTATATTTCATTTGACGTCTGCAGGATCTGGTCATTTGCAGTGGGTGCAATACACGATGACAATCTAAGGTTTCTGAAGCAAGTCTCAGGCTTTGATGCATCGTGATCTTGAGTAACTAGCAGGCTGAAAATGTCAAAGAAAATAGGAGTTGAAAATAAAAAGATTGAATATTATAATTTTTTTTTTTATCACATCAAGCTTTGTTGTTCTTCCCAAATTGGCAAAGTTATTTGAATTGCTTCTCTTCCCTGCTTGATTCTGCAGATGCCAGTCTGGGTTCCCAAATGGGAAAAAGTCATTAGTGGGAGAAAGAACCATAAGATTCAAAGGGCAGAGATAATCCCTGACAGTTGACTGACTGAATAATTGGCTCTGGGAGAGTCGAAAGTTGGCATTACCATTTCATTGTCTAATTTGGTTCATGGTTTTTTTTCATTGTTATGTGTAGATACACTTTGCCAGGTCTTCACTATAGCATCGCTTTTGGCAGCCTCAGTTCTCTGTAATAGAGCTGTAATCTGTGTCCTCTCAACCTTGGACTCATCTGTGGTAGTTCAAGATTAAGCTCATTATAATTTTTTTTTTCAAATATATCCCCTAAGATGATGTTCTAGTGAAGCATGGTTATATCTCATTTTGTAATTTTTCTTAGACAAAACTGTGACTTTCCATTCATTATTGATACTAGCATCTACCATTATGTTTGTGAGTTTTTTCTTTAATTTTTTTTTATTTCAGTAAGGCATGCTAATGACTCAAGTTCATCCACAGAAATTGGTTCCAAGGGTAAGTTGATCACGTGAAGAGGGTTGGCATTTATTTTTACCTTTTGTAACTCATTGTCATCTCAAAGCTTAAATTTTTCTGTTACTATGTTCATGAGTATATTAAAATACTGATATTTCTATAAAGGAAACCCCTTTGCATAGAGGTTTCTACTACCCCCCCATCCTTAACTATATGCAAAAGAGTGATATTTATAAATTCATCACTATGCAAAAGTATCTATATTTATATATGATATAATTCACATAGACAAATACACATACCCTCCCACACATATATGTATTTTTTTTGAGAGAGAGAGAGAGAGAGAGAGAGAGAGACAGTTGGGGGGGAGGGGCTGAGGGAGAAAGAAAGAGAATCTCAACACAGGGCTCAATCCCACAACCCTGGGATCATGACCTGAGCCAAAATCAAAAGTTGAACACTCACACAACTTGCCACGCAGGTGCCCCAGTATGTATATATATATTTTAAATGTTTATTTTTGAGAGAGAAGGCATGAACAGTGGAGGGGCAGAGAGAGAGGGGGACAGAGGATCCAAAGCAGTCTCCATACTGTCAGCAGAGAGCCCAATGTGGGGCTCAAACTCACAAATTGTGAGATCATGATCTGAGCTGAAGTGGGGCACTTAACTGACTGAGCCACCCAGGTGCCCCCAACATGTATATTTGGGTCTCCTAAGATTTCTGTCCTTTTTGAGTGACATTTTGGTTGATAGTTGTTACATGTACGTAGAAGAAAGAAATAGTAGAGAAAACACTAGGTTTAAGAAAGTTAAGTGGTTATGTTTCTTGTAAGACTTCTCAGAGTACTTTAACATTGGGCTGTAACTCTAAGAATACAGTTGGCTGCATTTTCGTAACTCATTTGTCTGTGAAATATTACAATTTTCCCCCACAGGACAGGTACTAGAACTAGTGTTGTATGGAAGATGCCTGAGTGAACCTGAATTCTATAACTAGTTTTCCACACTTCATTTATGTGAATGCAACAAATGTTCTTCATGTCATGGTGGCCAGTGGCTTCATCTAGATTTCTGATACACTGGCAACATCAGAAGGGCTGGAAGAGGACTCTTCTCGGTGCCTTCTCAGTTTGAAGGTGGATTGATTAAATATACATCCCCAACTGCATGATTGAGGTCAATAACCCAGACATGTTCCTTGTATCTGTACACCCCTTAGTAAAAATAATAGCACGTACTGTGTGTTCAACAATTATTTTTTGATAAACACATACTTGTAAGGAAGCTATAGCATGTGCACACTGCTATCAGGGCTTTTCATTTCTCTACGCTGAGTGTCAGCTGTTTGCACCTTCCACATCGTGTCAAATCACATTGACATTGGATGGACAAAAAACAATTTGTGAGAACATTTGGAAATGATGTTAAAACTTATATTGAAAATGAAAGCCCTCGTTTGCCATTGTATTTGAAAAGCATTCTTGATGGGGCGCCTGGGTGGCGCAGTCGGTTAAGCGTCCGACTTCAGCCAGGTCACGATCTCGCGGTCCGTGAGTTCGAGCCCCGCGTCAGGCTCTGGGCTGATGGCTCGGAGCCTGGAGCCTGTTTCCGATTCTGTGTCTCCCTCTCTCTCTGCCCCTCCCCCGTTCATGCTCTGTCTCTCTCTGTCCCAAAAATAAATAAAAAAAAAAAAAAAAAGAAAGAAAAGCATTCTTGAGCATGTAACAAAGGGAACATTACAATATGTAGTTACTGAAAATGTTTGCTTATCATTCCCTGAAGCACTATGTTTCTTTGAGGGGCTGAGATTGTAAATAGAGTCACCTTAAAGAACTTGCCCACTTCATAGATGCATGGTGTCCACCATACGCTTCCGGAATCAGAATTTCTGGGAGCAAGGCTCGGGAAGCTATATTGTAACAAGCATCTTATAAAATACTTAGGCATACTAAATGAAATTCAAATTCATACACAGCCATTAGACATGGCAAGTTCTGATTAAAGTGTGGAATATAAAATCATAGGCTATCTGTTAACTTTTAAGGACTTTCATCAAGAAACTAATTGTCTTGGGGCATCCGGAGGGCTCATTGGGTTAAGAGGTGGACTTCAGCTCAGGTTATTTGTGAGTCATCTCACCATTTGTGAGTTCAAGCCTCACATCGGGCTCTCTGTGTCAGCTCATAGCCTGGAACCTGCTTCAGATTCCGTGTGTGTGTGTGTGTGTCTCTCTCTGCCTCTCTCTCACTGTGCCTGCACACACTCTCTCTCTCTCTCTCTCTGTCTTTAAATAAACTTAAAAAGAAAAAAATGAATTATCTTCAACCATACTTGAACTTGTGAAATTTAAAGGTGTGTTTTCAGTCATGACCTTCTTAAAACTTGGTGCTACACTAAGTTATTGCATCTGAGGGACCATCCATGCTTCGTGGTAAGAATGGAGTCTATTTAAATGGCAATATATTAAAAATACATCTGTGTATATATACATAGGAGCATATAGGTAAATACATTTTAAGTTTTAAGAAAGATTTAGTGCCACAGGATTTTAACTGCCTTCATTTGGAAAAAAGTATGTGACTTTTCTTTTCTGTATTATAGCAAATTCGATCAAGCAAAGAAAACCCAGATTGCTGTTGCCTCCTACTGAAAGTGGCAGTGCGTCCTCAGTTACCATCCTCAAAGGGGACACCCTGCTGCTTGAGTGTTTTGCTGAAGGCCTGTGAGTAACTTGACCCCGTTCATGACTTTGTCAATCTCTTTCTATACAGAATAATGCATTAGTTAAGCAGTTAATCCTATATACACATTTTTAAAATGATTTCTTTTAAAAAAAATTCTGTTACCACTTTTCTGGAGGAAGTAATTTGCACTTCACTCTGCAGACTTCAGGCTGTGACTGAGATTGATTTATAATTAGATTGCTCTGTCAGTTTGTGAGAGTGTGAATGGAGGTGACAATGAAAACATTCTCCTTACCTACGTCAGTAGGGGGATGCCATCCTTAGAGCTTGAAGTTGTTACTTGCCAGTCTCTTACTGTGGGTGCCAGGTTTTTGTGTCTCTGCTATCACATTTTCTCCCACTCCTTCTTGCTATGCTATGGGTTCTGATTGCTTTTCAGGTTGCAAGGAGCCTTATTTATCTATTATTTCACCCTGCTGCCCTTTGCATACAAAGAGGTCCAGAGCATGTACTTTCAGAGCATTTCACCTAAGAATATAATTAACTCAGCTTCTTCTCGTCTGAAAAATCAATGCAGGTTTCCAAATCCTCCAAAAAATGTCACTTGGTCATGTCTTGAAATTGTTACATTTGTTGAGCAAACACCCTAAGCCTTTGTAAATAAGGACTATCTTATTTAATACTTAGTCAAGGGACTCTTCTAGCTGGGCATCTGGTTGGTGAACTGGGATTTGAAATTTTAAAAATTGTATTCATTCATAACTCAATATATATTCTGAATGAGTTATTTTAAATTGGTTTATGAAGAAAAAGAGCCAATTTTAATGGTTTTGCAGTCCCTTAGCTTTGTAAACGTCTCTCTCCATCTGGCAAAGATATACAGGTCGCTTATGTGTTTGAAATGGCATACGTAAGCTCAATTCATGCTCACCACGTTTCAAGGCGGCCATTATTCCCATTTGCAGGTTAGGTAAATGACGCCCAGCGGCTTGATTGAACTTGTTCAAGCTCAGTATAAAGTGGAGCTGGAGTCCATCCTGTCTCCAGAACCCTAAACTACCTCTAGATTTAATGTATTTCAGTTCAACCCAATGAATGGTCTGTTCAATTAAGGGGGAGGTGGAGGAGGGCAGACACAAAGAATGGCATTGTTTCTGAATCTGAAGAAGTGGCTGTAGGTCTATACTTCAGTAAATGGTTAGTTGCAATGAAAATGTTGATACTATTCATTAAAACAGGAAAACTTTCACAAAGAAACCGATATGGAGGGGTTTAGATTCTATAAATTCTGTGAATAAGGCAGGAATTTGGAATAGTTAAAACAACAATGAATCTCATTCAGAAGGGCAGGCACTGAGTGGAAAGTGCACATTCAGGTGTCACTTGCTCTCACCCTGTGGGAGCTTCATTGGAAGTAGAGGGGGGTATTGTCGCTTCCCTCTGTTGATTATTGGTATCAAACTGTTTTCTTCACTCTCTTGCCTCTGTAACTTGTAAATTCTTGAGTTTAAGGTAGGTGTGATTCTACTTCAAGATGCTACACTATAAAAATGTAGGAAGAGCAAGGAAGTATACTAACAAAAATTGGCTGGATAAGTACCTGAACAAAATTTGAGAGTATGAGATAGTGCATGTTTGTATATAAAAAGGGATTAAGGGGTGCCAGCGTGGCTCATTCGGTTGAGAATCTGACTCTTGGTTTCGGCTCGGGTCGCGATCTCTTGGTTGGTGAGATCGAGCCCCACGTTGAGCTCTGCCCTGGCAGTGCGAAGCCTGCATGGGATTCTCTTTCCCCACCACCCCCCCACTTCTCTGCTCCTCCCACGTTTCTCTTTTTCTCTCAAAATAAATAAACTTCTTTAAAAAAGGGATTAAGCATTATGTTTTCCCTCAAATTTTCACTGCCCAAATGCTGTTAGTGAATGTTCCTTAAATTTAAAAAAAAAGAAAAAAATTGACAAGAATATAGCTGGATATTCTTGGAATAGGAGAGATAGGCCACTAGATAAATTAGGTCTCATGTTCACCTGATACTTGTAGATAATCATTTTATTCTGTTCTTTCAAGGGGTAGGTATAAAGGATTAGACTGGTTTTCAAGGACTGGCAAAAAAGAAAGGACAGAAGGAAGGAAGGCAGGCAGGAAGGATGAAAGGAGAGGAGAGGAGAGGAGAGGAGAGGAGAGGAGAGGAGAGGAGAG